>NW_026000139.1:2663214-2699968 GCF_001458135.2 Marmota marmota marmota
AATCCCTGGTACCGCCCACCCCCCCCCCCAAAAAAAAAAAGGTAGTTCCTATAGACCTTTCACCAGTTTTCTCTGAAGTTAACTTTTTACATAACCATGGTACATTTATCAAAATTGAATAAGTATATATGCATTATCATTAACTGAGCTCTAGAATTTGTTTTGCTTTGCTTCTCTTTGTGGTGCTGAGGATCAACCCAGGGCCTTGTTCATGTGGTAGACAAGCTCTCTACCACAGAGCTACATTCCCAGTTCTAGAATTTACTTGGATCCACCAGTTTTCCCACATATGTTTTTCTGTTCTGGGATTCAGTTCAGGATCCAAGTTGAGTTTACTGTTCTGATTTCTTAGTCTCCTCTGATCTGTGATACTTCTCCCCTCTGCCCACATTTTTAAATTGGTGCATTATAGTTTTACATAATTATGGGATTTGTTATAACATATTTGCAGATGTACACAATATAACAATATAATTTTGGCTTAATATCACTCCCCAGCACTTCCTCCCCAGTGATACTTTATTTGTTGTTCTTTATTTTTTTATGAACTTGACAGTTCTTTTTTGTATTAGGGATAGAATGCAGGGGTGCTTTACCTCTGAGCTATATCCCCAGTCCTCCTCCCCACCCTTTTTGTTTTTAATCTTGAGACAGGGTCTTGCTGAGTTGCTGAGGCAAACCTCCAATTTTCAGTCCTCCTGCCTCAGCCTCCTGAGTTGCTGGGAAACAAGTGTGTACCACTGCACTCAGAGACCTGGATAATTTTGAAGAGTACTGATCAGACACTTTGTAGGATTTTCTCAAGTTGGGTTAGCCTTGGTTTTCTGGTGATTAGACTGGCTAACAGATTTGGAAGAATTACCACTGCGGTGTATTATGGTTATAGCTGACTCTCCTTCTCCTGACTTAGGGAGTAGATTCTATCAGCACAGCCTGCTTGGGATTAATCTCGGTCACTTGGCTTAGGTTCTCCCTGCCACATTTCTTACTGTTCAGTTAACTCTTGTACCTGTTCCCTGTTCTATTCCTAAGCCTTGAGTCATGTAGTCCACCATGCAGAAGCAAGCTGTATCTCCTGGAATGCGTGGTGACTACATAGATCATTTAGAATCTTTTAAAAAGGAAGACTTGTCCCTTTCTGTACTTACTTACTTTTTATTGATTTATATAAGTTCAGAGCTGTGTATGTTGTTTTATGCTTGGTTTATAATTTAATACTATGCTGTTTATTTTGTTGCTAAAACTACTGCAACTTTGGCCACTGGGGGACTTTTCAGTTGCCCCCGAGTCCTTTGATGTGCACAGATCCTTTTGTTTTTGAGCACTTCCTTACTTGCTGGCACTACAGGATGTTCCAGGCTCATTTAAATTTTCCCTGCTCTAGCCCTGGAATTGGCCAGTTCTCTATGGAGCCCCCTCTTCCCTTTATTGGAAACTAGCATCTAGAAACTGAACCTGGGTGCTGGTTGTGCTCCTGGCTACTGGGCATCGCTCCTTCTAGGCCTTCCCAGCAGACAGCTAGAAAATTTGTCAGTGTATCAACCTGTGATACACCCACTTCTGTATTTGTTTCTGGTGCCATCTGTGCAGATAGCGCCAACCTTGAGTTCACCCAGTGCCCCAGGGTACACTCTGGCCTCCCCCCGGCTCGTGTGTCACTTTTTCCCCTAGAAGGGAGAAGCCTCAGATCTGTTATCTACAACTCAGTTACCAATTTACTCAACTATTATAAAAACAGTTTGAGAATTGCTAACCTGGACTGCTTCCTGTAGCCCGTGGGGAGCACGTTTTAAGATGCAGTGTTAGAGAGGCCTTAGCGTCTCCTCTGGAGAGAACCCTACAGTTGGACACAGGTCACTTTTATAAATTTTGGAGTGATAAGGCCAGGATAGAGATGCGGTGGTGCAGGCTAAATTTAAATTGTTGCAATTAAATTAAGAAAGACTTGAACTGGCCTGGTGTGGTACTGACCATTCAGCTGCCTATGTTTTATTAGCTGTTTTCTTGTTCTTTGGTGTTATTCCTTTGTGGAATATTTGGATACCTTTTGCGTTGTAGACATCTTTTAGGTGCTGCCTCATGGGGCTGGAAATCTGAGTTCACAGAGACCACACCCCATGTGCCCTGTTTTATTTGTTTCCCTGGATTTGTGCTTTTTTGTGTATCTTCTGCAGTTTCCTTGATCCATTGAAAAGGCCTCTTCACATATGTTTATTCTTAGCCAGTGCAGAGGCGCACGCTTGTGATCCCAGTGGCTCAGGCGGCTGAGGCGGGAGGATCACAAGTTCAAAGCCATCCTCAGCAACTTAGTGCAGTCCTAAGCAACTTAGGGAGACTGGATCTCAAAATAAAAAACAAAAAAGGGCAGGGGATGTGGCTCCATGGTAAGGCCTCCCTGGGTTCAACCCCCAGTACCCCTGCCCCCAAATGTTCATTCTTCTGTGCATTAATTAAAGCAGGCTGGACTGGTCAGGCAGGTGCCAAATCCTGGGGACTTAAGTGGAGGTGAAGTCAATTGGGCTGGACAGGAAGGAGTTGGGGGGAATGCAGGGAGCCATGGGCAAGGTTGGAAAAGAAAGCAGAGACCAGAGTGGGGGCCTGTGGGGACTTGTGAGTCGTGTTAGAGTTGAGACTTTCTTCTGAGGGAGATGGGAAGTCACTGAGGAGCTTCAAGTAGAGGAGTGCTAGAGAAAGATCCCACTGGAACTTAGGACTCTGGCTTGAGGGAGATGAAGGGGCAGGACAGGCGCGGGCAGCCGCAGGGCCAGGGAGAAGCGGCAGCACCGTGGTGGAGAGGGCGTGCGGTTTGCACGGGGTGGAGGCTGCTAGTGGGTTTGGAGAGAAGTAGGGCCCGTGAGCTTTGGATTTGATGTGAAAGGAGGGAAGGTCTTTGCAGTCCTGACCCCAAAGCACCCAGGGAGGTCATTGCTGCTGTCACCCAGACCGGAGAGTTTCCATTTTACCCTTCCCTCCTGCTCTTGGCTTTTGGACTTTTTCTGGTTCAGAGTTTGAGAGGGTAATCAGAGTCACTTCACATGGGAAGACATTTCATCCCAGTGACCGTGGGGCCTCATGGTGGCTCCTTCTTCTCGACCTTGACTGTGTGCAAATTGGCAAAGCCTTAAGAGTCATAGACATGCAGAAGGCTTGGTGACCATGCTGTGTCAATGACTGTGAGGGGAGGATAGGTCAATTTTACATTATTTTCTAGGCCTCAGAAGCTCATTACCCTCTACCCTCCAAAGATAAATTAAAGCAGAGCAGAACAGCTTCTGTCCCCTGAGACTACTTCTTGATCTATAAGACATCTGGGCTGTCACAGAAACAGCTAAGAGACAAGCTCATCTGATTTGTGAATCAGTTTTACTTAAGTAAGCTAAAAAACTCCAACATCCTTATGCTTTTTCTTGGGCTACTTTGATTCATTGAAATAATTCCTATGCTGTTTGCATTAATCGCTCCTCTTTAGAAAATTGTCATCACTTCATGTAGAAATGTTGATTTTGAATTTTAAGAAGGTAGTAAGGAAGGAGGAGGGAAGCTGCTGTGAGTGGGTCTAGATGTTCTGTAATGCAGATGAGAAAGTTCTAGCAATCTGCTGTACCGCAGTGTATGTTATATAGTTCACAGTACTGTACTGTATATTTAAAAATTTGCTCACAGGGTAGATCTTACGTTTCATCTTTTTTTAAACTACAATTTAAAGAAGTATTGAATAACAAAGCAAGTTAATGCTTTAGTTTACATTTATTATATATGTAAGATTTTTGTTTGAAAGGAATTAAGATTTTTAAACTTTAGAATAATTTTTAAATTCTCTGCTAGTTCTTCCATTTAATACTTATTAAATTTATTGATGACTGATTTTTTTTTTTTTTAATTTTCTGGGGAGCAAACCCAGAGCTTTGTGAATGCTAGGCATGTGCTCTACTGTTGAGCTCATCCCTAGTCCCTTAATATTTCATTTTGAATTATGCCGCATCTTTCTTTTTTTCCACACCCCCCTCTAGTATCGGGAATTGAGCCCAGGGGTCTTCTATCATTAAGCTGCATCCCCAGCTCTTTTTATTTTTTTATTTTGAGACAAGGTTTTACCCAGTTGCTCAGGCTGGCCTTGAACTTGTATCCTCTTGTCTCAGTCTCCCATCAAGTTGCTGGGATTATAGGTATGTGCCACTGTGCCGGGCTATATTGTATCTTTCTAAAGATTATTTCTTATGTAAGTAATCATTTCAGTGCAATAAGTCTGTGGTATCTTTTCAGAGGCTGTTATTCACAGTCTTTCCATTTTTTTTATTTTTTTTTTTGGTACTCAGGGATTGAACTCAGGGGCACTCAACCACTGAGCCACATCCCCAGCCCTATTTTGTATTTTTTATTTAGAGACAGGGTCACTATGTAAACTAAACAAAACATTTTCAACTTGGATATCTGTTCTGCAATCTTTCCTAGATTAAAATTCTCTAACGACTGCTTCATCTGTTGATAGAGGCTAAATATTAGTGGCTCGCATAACTCAGAAGCTTATTTCTCTTCTATGTAAAAGTCTGATCTGACAGGCAATTTGGGAAGGGGGTGTAGGGTGGCCTGTTCCCCGAGTCATCAGAGAAGCCAGGCACGTTCTGTGGTAGCTCTGTTGTCCTCTAGAATGTTCCCTTTCCACGTGGGTGCAGGGAGCACAAGGAGGCAGGGGGCCGCGACTGCCTGTTATGTCGGAGTCAGCAGACTTTCAGTGAAGGGTCAGAGTAGAGGATCGGGCTTTGCAGCCACGTGTGCTGTTCCCCTCTTGTTCTTTTTCCTTGGTTTGTTTAAAACCTTTTGAATGTAAAAGCTCTACTTATCTTGAAGCCCTTACAAAATCCAGGCCTTGTGCTAGATGTGTGTCCCAAGCCAGTGTTTTGCCAACTGCTCTTCTAAGGGCTTGGCCTAGAAGTTGTGCGTTTTTTTCATCTGTAAAATAGGATCAAGAAAAGTGTCTATTCAAAAGGTCGCTGTGAAAATTAATACGATGGTATTCAAATCGTGGCTGGTACAAAGTGAGCATGTTTCACTGTTTTTGTTATTTAATTTGTATTTAATCCCACCTATGAAAGAGAATTACATATTTTTAAAACTATTTTTTAACATGGTTTATGGCTTTTTAAACATACAATTGCTACAGCTGCTTAGCCTAGCACTGTATTTAAATCAGTGCTTTAGTCTTTAAGATATTTTTATTTTATTTTTTTGATAGGTGATCCTCTTGCCTCACTGGAAGTTGACTCAGGGGTGCTCCATCACTGACCAGGCCTTCTTTAATTTTTAATTTGAGAAAGAATTTTACTAAGTCACCCAGGTTGGCCTTGAACTTGTGATCCTCTGGCTACAGTAGATTGGATCGTGGGTGTGTGCTACTGTGCCCAGCTTGAGTCTTTTTTTATAACTTCTATTTTTTTTAATTATTTCTTTTGATTTGATCATGATTTTTTAAAGAAGGTATTATATTTCAAGTGTTTGCATGCTTATCAATGTCTGAACAGGTTTTATATCTAAAGGGTAATTCAGCAGGGTATGAAATTCTTGGGTGATCTTTTCCACAGGATTTTAAAAATTATGTGTTTGTATGAAATCTAAAGCCAGTTTGATTATTTCCCCCGATGTTTTCTGCCTGGAGACTCATGATCCTCTCTGTTTCTTTGATGTTTGGGAAATTGCTATATAGCTTCTCCTACTTTATAGGCTCTTAAAATGCAGATTCAGATGTTTTTAAATTTTTATTTTAATCTGAGGGGTGTTTTCTTGCATTTTATTTTAGAAGCTTTCTTCTTGTTCTTTTCAGGAATTGTGTTGTGCATATATTGAATCTCTTATGTGCCTTTCTTTTTTCATTTGAAACATAGTTTTGTAGTACATTTTCTCTGCGTTATCTGCAGTGCCTCCTTCTGAATTTTTAGTTATTTTTGCTGCCTTTAATTGGATTTCAGTCTGTAAATAATTTTTGTCTTTCTTTTTCCATGTCTCCCTGGTGCTGTCCCAGCTCAGCTTTCCTCTCCTCTGTGGTTTTATAATCTCCTAGTTGAGCTCATTTTAAAGAAAGTTCATGGCATAGAGTCTGTGAGGCTAATGTGAGCATTGACTTTTTCCTTTTCTCTCCTTCATTTCTTTTGTGATTTGCTTCTCTATCTGCCTTTTACTTATTGTTCCTTTCTCATTTTGATTTTTTGTTTATTTTCCCACAGTGCTAGGGACAGAGCCCAGAGCCTCACACATGGTAGAGCGTTCTACCACTGAGCCACAACCGTAGCCCTTTTTAAATTTTATTTTGAGACAGGGGCTTGCAAAGTTGCCCAGGCTGGCCTTGAACTTGTGAACCTCTTGCTTCAACTTTCTGAATAGCTGGGGATACAGGTGTGTGCCGCTACACTTGGCTCCTTTTTCATCCTGTTCTCTGTTCCCTGCAGTGGGCGTGTGTGCAGTCTTATCCTGGCCCTTTCCAATGCCTACTCGTTATTAAGTGGGTTCTTAGGAGAGGTTCTTTGGTGGCTGAGGAGGTCAACAGCTTTGACTTGGATTTGTTGTCTCAAATGCTTTGTCACGTTTGTTCTGGGAGCACATCCATGTGCTGGTGTTCAGGAGGTTATTATGACTCCTTATGAAGTACATTGATCCCTCAGTATCTGATGGCAAAGAGCTCCAGGGCCCGCATGGATACCAGGATCTACGGAGACTCGCCATCCGTTCTATAAATGGCGTAGTATTTGCATAGAACCTGCACACCTCCTCCCCTGTACTTTGAATCATCTCTAGATTACTGTGATCCATGGAACAGTATAAATGCTCTCTGTTAAATAACTCTTCCACTCACTGTATGGTTCAGAGAATAACAGCAGGAAAGTCTGTGCATGTTTTGGATAGTTTGATCCATGGTTGGTTGAATCTGGAGATGTGGCACCTGTGGATATGGAGGGCAGCTGTGTAGTTTATCAGAGGGCTAACATGCTCCCCCGCTTCCAGTCAGCCTCAGCCAGGAGGGTGGCCTGACACCAAGAAAAACCCCTCAGGACTGTAAATTGGTGAAACCAATCTGGAAAGCAGTATGGAGATTCCTTGGAAAACTGGGAATGGAACCACCATTTGACCCAGTTATCCCAATCCTTGGTCTATACCCAAAGGACTTAAAAAGAGCATACTACAGGGACACAGCCACATCAATGTTTATAGCAGCACAATTCACAATAGCTAAACTGTGGATCCAACCTAGATGCTCTTCAGTAGATGAATGGATAAAGAAAATGTGGTGTATATACCCAATGGAGTATCATTCAGCAATAAAAAAGAATAAAATCATGGCATTTGCAGGTAAATGGATGGAGTTGGAGAATATAATGAAGTAAGCCAATCCCAAAAAACCAAATGCTGAATGTCTTCTTTGATACAAGGATGCTGATTCATAATGGGGCTGGGGGGCAGATGAGAGGAATGGAGAAATTTAGATAGGGGAAAGGGGAGGGAGGGGAAGGGGGGAATGGGGGTAGGGAAGACAGGGGAATGAGACGGACATCATTCCGTGAAAACATGGATGAAAACATGGATGGTGCGACTCTACTATAGTGTTCAACAGAGACATGGAAAATTGTGCTCTGTTTGTGTACTACAGGTTGAATTGCATTCTGCTGTCATGTATAACTAATTAGAATAAATAAAAAGAATAAAAGAAGAAAAGCCCCTCAGAAAATGGGCGTGTCTGCTGTATGGAACTGGCTCTCTTCAGGACGCCCCCACTGTCTAGCCACCTGTGTCCCCAGGTCTTCTCACCTCCGTGGTACTGCCTTCCACCTCAGTGACACTGACGCCCAGGGGTTTCCCTTTCCTGCTGAGGTCTGAGTGCGGATGCTCCTTGTTGGTCCAGGTTCCGTGGTGCTGAAGCAGGGGTGCCTTGCAGCTCACCGCCTGGAGTGGTGGCGGTTCCCTCCTCCACCTGTATGAGCTTCCCACAGTTGATCATTTGTTCTTTTGTGGGTTTTGAGTAGAAGAGAAAAAAGGTACTTCCCTGATGGATTTAGATTTCTTTTGTGTTTTACATTTTTATTTTGAAAAAATTTAAAAGTATACAGTATCACAACCCATAATTGTCCTTTTACTTTGTCACATTTCTTTAAAGGTTTTTTTTTCCCTCTTCTAAAAACATCTAGTGTGATAGGTCCAGGTGGGATTCCCTTTGACCCCTACCCCTGCCCCCTCACTCAATTCAACCCCCAAAACCCTAAAGCAGTCAACAGCATCAGGGACTCATTTTACATTTAAGGTACAAATGTCTTCGCACAGTGTCTCTGAGGCCTGTTTGGAATGGCCTCCCAGCCGGCAGCCTGCCCTAGTGTTGTCCTGCAGCTGTGGGACCTGTTTTGATGCAGGGATTGTGCCTTGTGTCGGCTCCTCTTCTCTGTTGCCTGTTACTCCACCATGTGGACAGAGGCTTTCCTTTGTTCTGTTTGACTTTCTTAAGAGTAGCCTGTCGCAGGCCACCCTTGTACAACCCTTAAGTGCCAGGTTTTCTCAAAGAGAAATAGATGTTCAGGATCGCAAGATATATGTCTTTTCATTTTTACTAAACACTAACTAGTTAGTACTGCTTCCATGAACTAATTGTACATCAAGCGATGGCACCAGTTTACCCCCTGGCAGGGGATGGCGTTCCCAACAGTGTCTGACGCGGCCGTGCTGTGTGCTCTCCGCACTTTCCCGAGCAATCTTAAAATGAAGGCAGCATTATATAATGACGCCCCTTTGATGGGTAGATTTTCAGAATTGGTTGTTTTTAGGTAAATATAGGAATAGAAAAGGGGGATAAGCCATCTAACCAGGAGTCCTACTGAATATAGCTCACTCCACATTGAGACACGATGACTTCCTCCTGGGTTTGTTGTTTGTTTGTTTGGCCTCCTTTCACCCCCAGGGCATCATTTCAGCCAAAATGAAGTTTCAGGGTTTTGGTGTCTTTGTGGGAGAGGGGAGTGGTGGGAGATGGGGTAAAGTGCACGGTCATTTCTCTCCTCAGAGTGGAACCATCTTCTGTACCGTGTGCCCTTTGTACTTGGAGTGGGTTTATTTCTGGAGCGCCTTTCTTGGCTGTTTATCTGAAAATCATTAGATGGGGTGCACATGAACTCTGAAATGATTACTGCTGGGGTGGCTCAGGAAGTGGGGATCCTCTCGAAGCCAGAGATAGGCATGTTAGGCTCAGGGCCTAGTAAGTGGTCCGTGTGTGACCCTGTGTGCTTTCAAACTGTGGGGTTCAAATGGACTTTGATCGGGGTGGTGTGTTTATATTGAGGAGGTGAGCCCCCTAACATCACGGTCAGAAAGAACACCGATGTTCTTGACCATCTAACCTGTCGGCCCTCTTTGGTGAATACCTTTTTTGCTCCTTCATTTCTATAAAAAACGTCACAGTTCTTCTCATCCACACCTTTTGCACTTTCAGAAGAGCAAGAGGAAAGGACACGAATATACCAACATTAAATATTCCCTAACGGACCAGACAAGTGGAGACCAGAGTCCCCTGCCACCTTGTACCCCAACACCACCCTGTGCAGAGTAAGTAGCGATGAAGGAACCTCTTTCTGCCTGGACAGTATGGTGTTCCATAAAGGCTTGAAAGCATCCGTGACAAACCTAGAGCACAGGCCCTGCATGGCCGCCCCATGGCTGGCGGTGCTGTGGATTGTGGCAGTGCCGTCCCAACTCCATCTTCTTTTGCCCCAACTGAAGGCAGCCGCTGTGCTCTGTATGGGATTCTGAGCTTATCAAGTGGTGACTCTCCAAGAAGAATCCAGGTTTCGGTTTGCAGTGGCGGGGACTGTTGCAGAGGGAGGCAGCATCCCTTGTTGATGTACTAAGACTCTTTCTGAATAAGAGGAAGTGAGTTGGCGTTGGTGTGCGCGCTCACCTTGATATGCTGGTTTCCTGCCAGTCAGTGGGTGTTCACACCAGGGCTCAGCACGCTGCAGCCTGCAGACCACATCTAAAGCAAAAAGAAAGCTCCTGAGAGTAAGTGACAGAGGCGGTGGCCTGCAGAGCCTGCCACACCTGCCTCCTGGCTCTTTCCAGAAAACGTTTGCTGACCCCTGTTTAACCCTAACACAGCAGGAACGTGCTAAACTGGTCATATTCTAAAGTCACTTTCTGGTTTAGCATTCACTTCTTATTTTCCCGTAAGGATCTTGTCTCTTTGCTTTGATGTGGGTTTTAAAGCCTGCGGACTGTGACGTGGCCTCTGGCTGTCTTAGGTGGAGATGGAGGTTCGTGTTCACACTTGCTTGCAGTGGAGCTTCCTCCACCTGCCCCTTCCCGTCCCCTGCAAGGACTGGGAACGTTGGCATTCTTGGTTGCTGCCTGCAGTAGTTTGCAGTGCTGTCGTGAAGCCGGACGACCTTCCTCTCCTGTGGGGGACAGAATGGGCTCCAGCCACTCCCTTCTTTCTATGGCAGGCCAGCGACTGCGGGGCAGGTTGTCGCCCCATTCCTGATCCCTCCACCCACCCAGGGCATCCCAGGCCCAAAGCCCCTCTAGGCCAGCACCCCCAGCTGCTGGGTCCCTGTCTGCTCGGGTCCCACTCTGATCCCCTCTCCTTGCTGAGAGAGAAACCTGAGCTCCTGCATGCTGGCCCCCCTTGGCCCTACACTAGCCCATCCTCCTCAGGGTCCCCGAGCCGAGGCTAAGAGGAGCTCGTCCCTGTCGGCTGCTGCCTCATTCCCATCTTGGAGCTTTTTCCCTGTTCTGATGCCTCTGTTGGAAGTGACAGTGGCTCCTTGTTGCATGAACCTGTCCCACCTCCTTCACGGTTTGCCCCAAATGCCTTATATCCTATAGGGCTCCATGCTGTGCCACCTGGAGACTCCCCACTTCCTCCTCACCCCAGGGAGCACAGGGACCGGTGGCTCCTGTTGTCTTCATAGCTGTGTGGTGATATTGCTGTGTGTCTGTGTCTTTTGTCCCTTCCAAGAACATCTGCTCTGGTGGCAAGAAGACATCTGCAGCATAACGGATGGTTCCTCAGGAAGTGGGTGTGCTGCGCAGGTGCCACGGACGCTCACACCGCGTGGCCTGCGTGGTTGTGAGTGTCCCCCTTTTCCTTTTCTCTGCAGAATGAGAGAAGACAATGCCAGAGTCTATGAGAACGTGGGCCTGATGCAGCAGCAGAAGAGCTTCAGATGAGAAGAGCCGCGGGAACTGCAGCCCAGAGTAGGTACCGGGCGCCCGCGGGCTCTGGGCACATTGCATCTATAATTATGGCGTTTTTAAGCAGGCAAGGAATCGTGACTATTTCAGCAGAGTACACTGTAATTGGGCTTTACACACAAGCCTCCTTGCTCCTCACCCTGCATTTCCTTCTCCAAGCTGGATTGAGTTTACAGTTCATTAAGCAACAAAATCAAATACAGAATCAGTTGTGCAAGGGCTGAGGCTGCACTCAACACCAGGAGAGCAGCTGACAGCAGTAGCAAGGGAGGGTGGAGGGGTCACTGTCCCTGCGGCATTTATTAGAGCTGCTGGTAACCAGGAGGTGCTGGGCACAATCTGGTGATACCTGGACAGCCGTGGGAAGAGAGGAGTCACAGTTTTGAGTTTTCATCCCTGACGGCCTCTGACTGGCCGTGAGATATGGGGACCCTCTTGACCTCTGATGGGATCAGTTCTGCTGCTGGGAACCCATCTCCTAATGCATCTCCTCCCTGCCAATCACCTTTCTAGACTGGAACCCAAGTATGTGGTTTATTTTTGTTGCTTGGTGCTAGGGATTGAACCTAGGAGTGTTCTACCACTGAGCTATACCAGCCCTTTTTATTTTTTATTTGGAGACAGGATCTTGCACAGTTGCCCAGGCTGGCCTCAAACCTGTGATCCTCCTGCTTCAGCCTCCTGAGTTGCTGGGATCATAGGTGTGTGCCACCACACCTAGCTGTATGTTTTAATAATAACTAGAAACTAGTAGTATATTTCATGTTGAAATTCCCATCTCAGTGGTAAGGTATCTAAATGTTTAGATCTGCCTTTTAGTGGTTTGGGACTAGGGGTACAGCTCGGTGCTTCCAACTCCCATACTGGGATGGGACTGGTTGAGGGCCAGCAGAGCTGAGAACGCTCAGGTATCCTGACTTCCACCTGGCGCTGGGCCCTGAGCTGCCCAGGTGCTGACGGACTGTGCCCTGCACCTCCTGGACGGCTAACCAACTCTAAAGAACGCTGCAGGAACAGGGACCCCCTGCCCTGACCCTGACCCTGACCCTAACTAATTCTGTATTTGATTTTACTGTTAATGAGCGGTAAACTCAGTCCAGCTCCGTGAAGAAAGGATAGGTAAGGAGCGCCGGGAGGCTGGTTGTGAAACTCAACTGCCGAAACCTTCACAGCACCTTTGCCTGACACGGGCAAAGCCTGGGTCCAGCCCCAGCCCTGAAAACCAGACAAAACAGAACTTAGCGCTTTGCTAAGCTTTTAAACGTATTCTCTTTAAATTTTCTACCTTATTTCTTCCCCAGATGTGGACTTTCGCCTTCTCTCTAAAGTTCAAGAACAGACACAAGGAAGTTTATGTGAAGAATGGATTTGGATCTGGAAAGCTGGTGTCCTGGCTGACTGCCTTTTGATCAGCCACATTTGCAGCCATTTAAAGACCACTGTATTCTAACTCAGCAGTTCATTTCCTCAGATAAGAAGAAGTCGTCTCTACAATGTAGACAATGTGATATTTTATAGAATTTTGTTTTAAATCAAGAAAGCAGTTAAATTGTGCTCTATATTTTAGAGATCATGGGGCTTCAAGTTCAAGTTATGGGCAGTTTTTTTTTTTTTTTTAAATAGCCTGATTTTTTTTTTTTTCTCTTTGTGGGGGATGATGGGACACTTGGAGAAAGGAAATGGCTTGGGAAAATTAACAGCACCCTTGAGAAGTGGGAACCGTTTCCTTTTCCCTCGCTGCTGTCTTAGTCTGTTTTGTGTTGCCTGACAGGACGCCTCAGACCAGGCGATTTTTAATGGACAACAATTTGTGTCTCCGGTTCTGGAGGCTGGGAGGCCAGGGTGGGGCGGCATCTGCTGAGGGCCTCAGTGCTGCATCAGGGGACTTGGTGGAAGGCGTCACATGCTGAGGGACAGCCAGAGAGGGCCGAGCCTGGTTTTAAAATGAGTCCACTCCCGTGATGACGTTAATCCATTTGTGGCGGCAAAGCCCTGTGACCTGATGGCCCCTTTAAGGCCCCACCTCTCCACACGGCTGCATTGGAGATTGAGTTTCTAATACAGGAACTTTGGGGACATTCACTCATAGCACTTATCCCTAGTGGATAATTCACCTGGGGGCTTCCTCTTTTTTGGCTAAATGGTCTCCCAGCCAGTGACCGAGACTGTCAGAGGTTGACTGTCTTCACATCGCCGTTAAAAATCATGGGAAAAAAAATCATGGAAATGTATGAACTAGGATAAGAGGTGTGTTTTCTCAGCCGATGGCCGTTCCTGTTCAGTGTTGACAGGCGTTTGTGACGGGAAAACAGTTGCCATATTTCCTTTGCTTCTGAGTGACTGTCTTGTGTTTTAAACAGGCTTCTGGGCCGACTGGGCTTTGGTTGTCAGGTGTCGCTCACCCGCCCCCTTCCTCAATCTGAGCTGGGCCCATCGGAGCTGTCCCTCTGCTGCTCTTGCGGGTGGTCCCCCGTGTGTTGGCAGGTCGATGAGACACTGGGACGGCTGGGCTTTGCTCTGCTGGAGTCCACAGGTCTGTCCTCCACGGGGCCTCAGCAGGGTAGTGAGGCCTGTCCCCTGACTGCTCAGAGCTCCCACCTGCTCAAGGGCAAACTGGCCGGGCCTCAGGCTCAGACCACAACTACCACAGCCGCCCTTCCATGCCCTTCCTTGATTAAAGAAGTCACAGGCCCAGCCAGGGTGTGAGGGGATATGAAGTGGAGGTGCAGTGCCTTGGGGCCACAGTCTAACATTTGGCACAGCCAGTGCTATGGCAACCAGCTGCCAGTGACCTTGGGAAGCTGCTTCTGCTGTGATAGTGGGAGAAGCTGCAGGTCAGGCTGAGAGAGGAGCAGGGCCTTCAGGAAGCTCTGAGCACACGCTCCCAACCTCCCCCAAGGGACAGGTCTCGCAAGCACAGAGGTGTTTGGGGGACAGAGCATTCGAAACTGAATCCCCTGTCCTCGCAGACCATGGCCAATGTGATGCTTTCTAAGTGCCGCTGGCTTTCTGTCCCGCCCTTGTGGCACTGCCAGGCCACACGGCGGAGGAGCAGCCCAGCCGCTGCCAGGTGAGCCAGCCTCTGTGCAGGCAGCAGCGAGACTTGCTGATGTCCTACCTTAAGTGCCTTCTCCAGGGACGTCCCCCTTGCCTCAAGTGTTAAACTGTCATTCAGTGAGAGTGTCTGAAGACAGCGTTGCAGGTTGACTCTTGTCACGTGTGAGAGCAACTGTGCTGGGAAGTCACGGTCTCTCCCCAGAGTCCTCCTGCTGTGCTCTGAGTGGCAGGGCTGTCCTGGTGGTCGCTCTTTGCGGAGCCCTTTCACTCCCCGAGGTGGTTGGGGAGTGCAATGGCCGCCATTTTCACAGATGAAATGAACACTGATGCTCCCCCACCCCGTATTCCTGGGAAGCAGAATTGCTCAGAGCGAGGTGTGGCCTGAGTCACCCCTGGGCGGATGCAACGAGCACGGTCTTCCTGTCCAGCCTGCACAGGGAGCTCCCGGCCCAGCGTTTGCACCCTCTTCTCTTTACGGCATTGTCAAGTTGACTCATTTGGATTTTGTGGTGGTGTTTTGACTGTGTGCTTTGGGGACAGAGTCTTGCACCAGCATGCAAGGGTGTGACGGGACAGGTACATCTGCTGAGTTCACATCTCGGCTGGTAGCTCTAGATGGGTTGTTTTTGCACTCAGAATGGAAACACCTGATCTCGGCCAGCTTTGTTCCAACACGCTGATTTCATCCAACTATTATTAAATGAACTGATGCCAACAGAAGATCCGTGGGAAGGCTGCTGATGTCTGTCTTGTGTTTGGTAAAAGGTGATTGCACGTTCTCAGGGCAGGTCGTTGTGCATATGGTGGAACCAGACAGAGGGCTAGGAAGATGGGGGTAGCTTGAGGTGTGAGGTTAAGAAGGTGAAAATGCAAGTTCAAGAGGCGGTTCACGAGGAAGTCACAGGCCCCGGGCCAGCGCGGTCAGTAACCGGTGAATCAGGCTCCCTGGCTAGGCGAGATGGGCACAGGTCCGCACCCACTTCTGCATTGTTGCTGGGCATTAAACGCACACAACAGACCATAGCTGGCTGAGTATTTTAAAATTATAAGCATAGGATTTTATATTTGGGGTGAAGAAATTATCTGGCACATGGTATTGGGTTTTTCTAAAAAAGCCAAATTTCAGAGTCTTTATAGCTTTCTTTCTTAAAAAAATAAAAAGGTGTCTCATGTCCAGTGTGTGGCTCTCCTGACACCAAAGGTCACCTCTCCCACTGAAATCAGTGACTTTTTAAACGTGGCAGAATGGGGTGAGAAACTGTAGGTAGACTTTCTTGGTGTCTGTACCCAGTTGCTTTGGAACAGCCAAGAAAATTGTCAAGATTGTTTTAGGGGTTATTTTACTGGGGGATTTTTAAGAAATAACAACGGGCGGGGGTTGTGGCTCAGTGGCAGAACACTCGCCTGGCATGTGAGGCATGGGGTTTGATCCTTAACACCACATACCAATAAATAAATAAAATTAGAAAAAAAAATTAAAAAAGAAGTAACATAAAACCCTGGGTCACTTCCAGTTGAGGAACGTGGGAAGGTGTGCGGTTGGTGTAGGTTAGTGATCCAGAGGGAGGCTCTGTTGGTGGTGGGAATAAATTTTTACCTAGAAGCACATGCCTCCTTGGTTTGGAGATGCCTTTCCTAGGATATGTATTAGCTTGTGATTCTGTTGAAGTCTTCTTCCTTCTTCCTCTTGAAAAATGAGTTCCAAACATAGTTTATTGTATCTTCTGTGACTAAAATGTTCACTCCTCCTTTGCCACGGGCAGTTCACACAAGGCAAGACATTAAGCAGGTGGCTGTAGTGAGCTGGTAACTATGCTGTATGTCAAACTAATTTTTACAAGTTTCCATCCTAAACCTCAAATCATGTAATTAATAATTTGCCTGTTTATTTATGACCTAATTGTGATTCTTTTATTAATAAAAGCTAATTGAAAAGGACCCTTTATTAAGCCGATGACTAGACCTACATTTAATTTTCCTGCATTGTATGAAGAGTATTGCACCAGAGTATTAAAGATATGTAATATTTTATTGATAAATCTATCCTTTAAAAGGAATACGTTTTAGGATGTCATCATTTTGATGTGAATCATGTAAATGTTGATAATATGCTGTTTATTATACATTTAGTGTTTCAAGAGATCCACTTAATTGCCTTTTTGCCCACGTATATTATGTAGTCTATTTGCAATTGTTTTTTAGAAAATGACATTAAAAGAGTAGTCTATGTAGAGAAACAGTAGTGAATGTTAATTGTCTCCCCACCTGTATTTATGGGTGTTAGTTCAACTGCTTTGCTAGTTGCAAAGCCGTTATTACAGAGTAAAGTGTATTTGTAAACTGTATGGAACTAAAAATTAGGAATAAAACCATTTTTCTTATATCATGGTATTTGTCATTTACTTCATCAGAAATGTCCAGGGAACAATTGGGATGGTGGGTCTCTTAGCCCCGCTCACTGGCACCACGTTCACATCCAGCTGCTCCGAGCTAGAAGGTGCCCTGGGATACGGGGTGGGGAGGAAAGGAATCGGTCCTCACTGAGTGCCAACTGCAGAAAGAGCTCTAGGAGACAAAGTAAAGCCTAAGGTGCATCAGAAGGATTAGGAAACGCACAGGGCTGGGTGTGGACGCTTTGGGTGGGGTGCAGGTAAGGGGTGCTCAGGGAGGCTTGTCGGAGGAGTGAAGTCCAATGTGGGACAGTGGCGCTTTCCTTTAGAGCAGGTTTAGGCCACATTCAAACCAGGCTGTTGTCTTCTGGCAACAGTGTACACAGCATGAGCAAAAAGAAATTGTAAAACAAAACAGTGATTAGTTCTGTGATTTGCATTATTTATACTGTAAGACACCGTGGCCTCCTCTCCATCTCAACTGAGTTATTTCATGGAGGTCATCGGATCCAGCCAGCTTAGTTGTTTTACTTTATTCAGAAAACAACCCGAGGCACCGCACATGTGCCAGACACTGGATTGAGCACAGCCCAAAGCCACTGGGTTCAGTGGCTGCCTACCAAGTCAGAAGACAGCCAGGTGTCCTTGTGAGGCACTTCTGAAGGTGCCTGGGGTCAAGACAGAAGTTAGACAACTGTTCCCAGTAAGGGGAGTCTGGAGGAAGGGCGGCAGGGTGGTTGCAGGGATCTTAACTTGTAACTTCCAACTTCCGGGGGATGGGGGGGCTCGCTTGGGTTGTCACACTGCACTAACATTTGGTGACCAGCCCCAGGGGCTGTTGGCATGGAGACGCTAAGGTCCATGCCATCTCCTGAGAGCTTGGGTTGCACACAGAGGCTGGTGTGATGACCTGGCCTTAGGTCATGAAAGAAACTTCTAGCCATGTAGCTCCTATTCAGAAGTAGATAGGAAATGAAGGGCAAAGCAGGAATTCCCACACAAATCAACTGTGGGCAGAGACCTAAGTGCTTATTCAACTTGGCAATGAAAAAGTTCCTGGTGAAGCCCTGCTCTTGGATCCCATTGCATGTCCGTGGCCTTGACCCCAAGGGTGGTGAAGGGGACCATAACCTCAAGCAGATGCTTTTATTGCAGATTCTTTTTTTCATTTCCTAGGAACCAGCTAAGTTTCCAAACACTGAATTTGCAAAACAATGCTGAACTGGTGGTAGTTGCTCTTTGATGGTGGTAATAGTGTAGTCACCAAGGAGCTAATATTTGTGTCACTTGAGGTCTGACTCTAAATCCTCAAACACTATCACAATATAAAATGTGGCTACTGGGGAGGGTCGGGGGAAAGAACATGGTTAACACTTACACAGCTGCGGTTTGACAGGAGAAGAATTGATAATATTCTGTAGCCCATAGGGTGACGATGGTTGACAATTAATTGTACATTTTAAAATAGCTAGTAGACTTTTGAATGTTCCCAACCCAAAAAAAATGATAAATGCTTAAAGTATTAAGTGTAAATATGCCAATTTCCCTGATCTGATCATTACACATTGGACACATGTTTTGAAACACCACACTGTACCCCATAACTATGTACAGTTATGTGTATATATATTAATTTTTTAAAATTAAAAAATATAGCTACTAAAATAAGGGTAATAAGAAAGCAATACAGCCAGGCACTCTGGCGCACACCTGTCATCCCAGCAGCTCGGGAGGCTGAGGCAGGAGGATGCCAAGTTCAAAGCCAGCCTCAGCAAAAACGAGGCGCTAAGCAACTCAGTGAGACCCTGTCTCTAAACAAAATACAGAATAGGGCTGGGGATGGGGCTCAGTGGTCAAGTGCTCCTGAGTTCAATCCCAGGTACCAAAAGAAAAAAAAAAAAGCAATACCATACTGTAAGACCCGCAGGCAGTTTACGAACAAAGTAATAGTAGGTGATGCTCGGAACTGATGTCATCGGTACCTGGTAAGACCATGGTCATACTGAACCAGAAGGAATTGTTTGGGGTTCACATCCTCTTCCACGTGGCTCTGGAAGTTAGACGCTGGGCGTGGATGAAGGCGACAGCGCCTCTAGTGGAGAGGCGTGAACCTGCAGGCGTGGTCATTGGGTTGGAGGAGGCGGTAGTCAGGGGTGTCTGCTGGAACTGATGGTTGCAGGAGTTGTTTGTAGGGGGTTAAGATTCAGAGGAGGGGCCGTGGGAGCTATTCTCGACCAGTGAGAGGGTCCTCTGTGTGTTTGTGTGTGCCCAGAGACGCTGGCTGGAGTGTCCTCCTGCTCTCCTGTTGTAGTCAAGGTCAGCTTCTCTGGATCTCTTTCTAGAAATCTAGACCCTTGCACGGCAAATAGTTCAGCTCTTGCTTCCCCACTTATTCTGAACAGAGGAGACCCCATGACCACGCAGAAGGCCTGTCTAGCTAGCCCTCCTGGTTACCCTGGGCGACTGTAAGCACGAACATATTTTAGGGTCTCCGTTCTGGATCTGCTATGGACCAAATTCAGCTCCATAGTGGATGATCTGGCTCCTTGGGCTGGCGTTCCCTCGTCCACCCTGTAGTTTGGAACGAGTCGTTTCATCTCAATGCCATCATTACTGAGATCACAGATTTTGTTTGGTTTTGGTGCTGGGGATGGAACCCGGGGCCTCACACTGGGTAGGAAAACGCTCTACCGCTGAGACACAGCCTGGCCCTGTCTTTGTTTTTAAAGTCCTTCTTCCGGGCTTAAAGCATTTCTGAATTTTAAAATTTTGGGGTATTTTTTTTTTAAATAGGTATTACATTCACTTAGAAAAATGGGAAAGGTTGAAAGCAGGATATGATGGAAAGTCTCTTCGGCGCCTGCCGTCTGCAGGGCTTCCTAACTGTGCATTGGAGCCCTGAGCAACTTGGAACACATGTCCCGCTCCAAAAGCACTGTGTGCCAGGGTTTTACATGTGTCACTTGGATACCTAACGCCAAATCATCACTCAGTGAGGCTGAACAGCCTGTCCTGTTCCACCTTGATCAGCTCCACGTCATACAACTTTTCTCACCCTTGTCGTCCGTCACATGGGTGAGACGTGCCGGTTCTGGGTAATTAAATTCGCATTTCTCTTAGAAGTGAATCTGAGCATCTTTTCACGTGCGCTGGCTGGGTTTCCTTTATGTTGCTTGACATTTTTTTTTCCTGTTGAGGTCTGAGTCTTGTTTTGAATTTATGAATAAAAAATTTATTTCTTTATGACGGATGTGATGGGGCTTACTGAGACCTCAGGATCAATTTCAGTATCACCCTCTTCTCGGGTGTGTGGCATAGGTGCACCTGCGTGCCCCTTGCTGCTTTGGCTTTGTCGTGATTATAATTCCCATTCAAAGGTGCCGTTCAGGGCACGCACGCACCCATTGAATCACGATTTAATGAGCACGTGAGCCGGGCATGGGGCTAGGTGCTCTAGGAATACAAAATAAGTACCGGTCTCCCTCCGCGTCTTGAAGGACTTTTGCCATTGAAGGAGAGAAGGCACGCACACAGCTTGGGAGGGGCCTGAATCAAGACGAAGGGAAGAGGAGCAAACCCAAACGCCTTTCATTTGCTAAGCAATAATTATGCGCCAAATACTGTCAGCAGGTTTATACTCATTGCTTCTCTTCCCTTTTTTGCAGGGTTGGAACTTGGCCTCACTCACGGGCAAGCGCCCTACCACTGAGCCACACTCCAGCTGTCACACTGATTATTTCTAACCCTGGAAAGGGGTCCCCTCTGCGGCCAGTCCTGCTCACTGCCCCGTGTCTAGTGCCTGGGCAGCGTGCACAGCAGTTGCAGAATGGACAGCTGGTGGCCATTTCCCGGCCCTGGAAGGTAGAGGTCTGAAGTGTGGGGTCAGGGTGTTGGCGGGGCTGCGTTCCTCCTGCAGATCCTGGGGACTGTCCTCCTGTCCTCTTGGTTGCTCGGCTTCTTTTTTTGCAGTACTGAGGGTCGAGCCCAGGGGTGCTCCACCACTGAACTACATCCCCAGTCCTTTTTTTTTTTTTTTTAATTTTGAAATGGGGTCTTGCTAAGTTGCCCAGGCTGGCTTGGAACTTGTGATCCTCCTGCCTCAGTCTCTCAAGTGGCTAGCATTACAGGTATGCGTCACCGTGCCCAGCTTCTCAAGACCCCTGCACCCCTCCCCTGCGGGCTCTCCCCTCCATCTTCAAAGCCAGTACCGGCCAGACGAGTCTTCCTCACACAGCCGTTCTACTCCCTCTTTGACATATAAAGTCCCCAATGATGCCACAGGTCCACCAGGTAATCCAGAAGAATCTCCCTATCTCAGGGTCACAATTTGCAAAGACCCTTTTGCCATACAAAGTAATGTGTTCACAGGTCCCACGGATTGACACAGGGACCTCTTTCCAGGCCCCTTGTCCTGCCTATCACTGCACCCCGAGGCCTCTAGGATGCAGGGATGGGGGAACTGTGTTCCTGTCTCTGGAAAGATCTGGAGCTGCAGAGAAGGACTCCTGGCCTCCGCGGGGAAGGAACAGCTGCTCCCAACTCCAGCCGCTGCTTCCCACTGACCCACCCCTGCTGCGAGCCAGAGGGCGCCACTGGGCGGGTGCTCCATGGTGGGTACCAGTCTATAGTGGGCAGGTGCTGCAGGGAGAGGGCTCAGTCTCCTGGCAGAGAGCAGGGTGGGGTCTGGATCTGGGACCCGCGAGGTGTGGTCAGGACCCGCCTCAACCCGACTGATCAGTCTGCCTTTTCCACAGGATCCCCAGGGAGCCCTGGGCCCAGCGGGAGGATTTCCCTGTGGAGATAGAGGTCACAGAGGTGGTCGGAGAATCATCTGATGTCACAGAGCAGCCACCATGTCCAGGTTGTAGGGCCAGAAGAGGACCAACGTCAGGATCTCAAGAAACAGGGCGAGCGACCCCACAGATGTCTTGAAAATACCTCCAGGCGTTCTTAACAAACCGAGGGGTGAAATCCCCAGCGTGTGTCAAACCCCTCAGACTCTGGGAAGAGAGGGCCGCGCGATGTCAAGGAAGCAGACTTTACAACTCAGGTCTGCTCAGGAGGTGACAGCTGTCTTGACAGATTTCGAGGTTTGTAGAAAGTAATATTTTTTTTTTCATCTTCATTCATCCCGCCGGGTGGTTGCTCTCCACCTCATCAGCATCTTGCACCCTGTGCCGAAATCAGTTTCCTCCTTGATCCCCCCTGCACAGGCCCCCACTGTACAAAGGCTTTAGAGAACCATCTAGCAAAGGTTTGAGGTCCACTAGCCTCGGCGACTCTCCAGGAGCCTTGCTCCCTGGTATGGAAGGATGATTCCAACATCGTTGGGAAGCACAGTGTCTTTTTATCTGCTAATGACCTTTAGTCTTGGGGACAGAGTTAGGTTGATCATTACCTCTGCCTTGGATAATGTGGAAAATGCTTTGGTTTTGGAAGAGGGTGATTTTAATAAGCTGGGGACAGGGAAGGCTGACTGAGGGCTTGGTTCTGAGCCCCGCCTCTGTGCCTTCCGGCTTTCAGAGTGAGTGAACAGACCATGGGAACCTCACGCCCAGAACGGTGGGAGGTTCAATGAGCTAATGACACACACAAGGGGGTCTTTGCTTATTGAAATCAACCATAGACGACACCTCCCCACCTCGCTTTTCATATAACCGTGAAAAGAAATGGAACATGTCAACATGGATGAACTGTACGCAGGGCTGAGAGGGACGAGCACATCGTAGAAGACTCTGACAGAGTGGAATCGTTTGGATTGTATGTTCAGCAAGATGCAAAGACAATACAGTGTTTGGAGAAACAAAGTCATTTATGGTAAAACTGTCAAGTACAGGAACATCAATGCCCCTTTTTCGGGTAGTTGTCACTTTGAAATAGGATGCATGAGATCAGAGAAGGGAAAATAAGATTTTATTGGCTTCACAAAATGATCATGTGCTGGGCAGGGTGACACACACCTGTCATCCTCGTGTCTGTGGAGGCTGAGGCAGGAGGATTGCAAGCTGGAGGCCAGACTCAGCAACTTAGCAAGACTCTATCTCAAAAAAATAAAATAAAAAGAGGTAAGGATGTAGCTCAGTGATAAACTGTCCTGGGTTTAATCTCCAGTATAAAAAAAAAAAAGGTCATGTAAGCTACCTTTTTCCATGTTATTAATTTTTATATCATATATTCCATGTAGTCTCTTAAACATTTTAAATGTTTTGGGATATATCATTAAAAATTAACTAAGATAATTAACATGGAAGAATAGAAACAGAAAGGATACCGTTCAAGTCCACTTGCGGTGTAGCCTATAAGTGCTGTTTATTGCTGGGCAGGCTCCGTGCCAGGTGCTCCTATGCCTTCTTTTATCAAATCCACACAGCTGTACCAGGTGGGGACTATTATAATCTTCTCTGTCCCCCTGAGCAAATTGGGGCTGTTCGCCATCACGTTGAGGGAGCACTTACTGATTTTTAGGCACTATACTGTTATACATAGCATTATCTACTTCTTTTTCTTTTTTATACATGCATTGTATGATTTCATCTTTCTGCAACCTCCGAGACCCACGCCCAAACCACAGCTTTAGCCCAGAGGTCCTCCAGCTTTTTGAAAAGGGCCAGACAGTAAATATGTGGTGCGTCCCTGAGCCACACGATCTCTATTGAGACCGCTGACCTCTGCTGCTGTCGGCCACATGCAGTCAGAGAGAGTTTCTAAGAGACTCAGCAATAGTCCAAAGAAATGCCCTGGATGGACGCTGACGTTTGGATTCCATTTAATTTTCACATATTACAGAATATTTTCCTTTTTTTTTTCTCAAACATTTACAAATATCAAGTTGTTTCTGACTCATGGGTTATAAGAAGCAAGGACCGGGCCAGTATTTAGCCAAACCTGGATTTTGATGACTGGTATCACGAGGGTGGTGACCTCGAGGGCCTTGCTCAGGTGCTGTGCATCCAGCTTTTCACACACCCTTGGGTGCCTGGTGCACGTTTGTTGAGTGAATGACTGAACACAAGCCTCGGTCTCAGAAGTCAGGGGGGGGAGACTCCTCTCCTCTCTGGGCAGCCACCTGGCATACCGGGTACTTTCCAGGGTTCCCGTTAATGGTGTCACATTACAGGTACCTTCTGGGGTCTGCTCGGGAGACCAGGATGTGCGGCTCTCCGGGGAGGTGACTCTTCCCAGAACCACAGCAGCACATCGGCCTCTGGGTGTGTGTGTGTGTGTGTGTTCATGTGTGCAAGCATTGAACCAAGTGATTGGTTTTTCCCGTGGCGTTTTAATTCGAAAAATTCCAAGGCTGCAGAAGAGCTGCTAGGACTGCGGGGTCACATACAGCAACAGGAACAGGGCCCTGTCACCCCGCAGCCACCACCCCTAACAGCTGCCAGGCTGCTGGCTCTGTCTCCATCCATCGCTCTGCACACCTGTCCACCTGTCCACATCTGTCTCCCTCCCACTCTCTCTCCACTGAGTCTCCTGGGTACCAAGTGCAGCTCGGATGACATTTTGTCCCCACATGCTGTTGTCTAACATGCAGTCGAGGTTTGGACCTCTCGCTCGCCCATACTGGACCTAATAGGTTCCAAACAAGGACCGAGCTTGGGGTTGTTCCTGATTTTATTCAGCCCCAGAGTCTAGAACAGTCCCCTTGCCTCTGTGTCTTCGATGGCACAGGTGTTAGAAGAGCCCAGGTCAGTCCTTCGCACAAAGTCCCTCGATTGGGACTAGTTGGGCTGAAGTGTCCTGGGGCTGGATTCAAATTAAACATTTCTGGTAAAAAAAAAAAAAATCAAATCCGTGGGTGATGCTCCACTGTTCTTGGTGGGCTCCATCAGCCAGCAAGGGATGTCATCTGTCCCCTAATGGATGAGGGTGACCTTGATCACTTGCTGAAGGTGATTTGGTATGATTTCTTCCCTGCAAAGGGATCTCTTCCATTCATAGTTAACATCTGCCTCTTTTTTCTTTTTTTTTTAAACTCAAGGGGAAAATCATCCAGGAGAAGAAATCGTTGAAGAGCATAAATGAGAAGAAAGCTGAGCCAGGGCCCATCTGGCCGACAGGTTCTTAGGAGCTAACGGGTGGCTGAAGCCTGAAGGCTTGGAGAATCCGCTCCCTGCTTGGTGGCCCTGTGCATGCTACGCAGCGGCTCCCTGGGGGGTTGTCAATTCAGGGACGTGCTGATTCGTGGTTAGATGGTGGGAGGTCCGGGTGGGCTGCTGGGGGCGCAGATCTTGCCTGGTCAGCTCCATATATTTTCCCATCATGTAGCCAGTTTCCCCTCCTCTGTGCCGTCTCTCCTAGAGCTGTGGTGTGGACTCTTCCAGGCACCATTTCTCTCACCTGATGACTATTATTGGCCCCAAACGGTACCCCCAATACCCACTCTGCCCAGTGGTTTCTCCTAGCAGCAGCCTCAGTGAATTTTTTAAAATTCAAATCAGATCATTGACCGGCTCCTTCTTGACACCTCTCCCTTGACCCTTAGACTAAAGATCTAAATCCTTACTGTGGCCCACCCCACCTGGTCTGCTCCTTGCCTTTCTCTCAGACCTCATTTCCTCCCACTCTTACCTGTCACTGCTCTCTGAACCCCTGCCAGAAGGGCTCTTTCTGATTCCCAAAAATGCTTCTGCCTCAGGGCCTTTGCATAGGCTTCATTCTTCCGAGAAGCTCTCCCACTAATTTATTACCAAAGATAGTCCCATTTCAGGGAGGACTAGATCATAGGTTCCAATAAAGCTATGTCAGAGTTGGCTTTATTTAGGCCATTTCTGTCCCCATGCTGGTGAGACGGCTGCCCATCTCTTCAGGATTACGCCCCGCCCTCTTTGCAACTCCTGGGAAAAGAGAGCACTTCTTTCCTGACAGTTCTTATGAAAATTATGGGCTTGGCTTTAATTGGCTGACCACAGGTCACATGTTCCTTGCAGAACCAATCCCTATGGCCGAGAGGATGGAATACCCTCATTGGCCAGGCCAGGGCCACGTGACTGTGAAGTGGGCGTGGCTGTGGGTTGGCTTTTCCCAAGCCTCCTGGCCTGAGAGTGCTCTCAAGAGAAGTTGGTTGCCAGGGGACAGGGTACCAGGCCCCCAAATGAGATGCGGCTGCGCGGAGCAGATGCAAAGCAATAAAAGCAAAAAGAAACCACAGAGGGGGAGATAGCAGGCTTTGTGTGACCCTGGGATGCATGTGACCAAAGCAAGAAGCGCTTGGAGGGCGGAGTCTGGGCTTCTGGGAGGATGGACCTGGGTGACCTTGGATGAAGGATGTGCGGGGAAGGGCTGGGAGGGAGGAGGGAGAGGGTGGGTGACCGTGGAGCTCAGGGGTGTGTGCAGGGTGGCCGTGGTGTGCACTGAGAGGCTGTTGCAATTCCATTTTTCCAGGTGAGGAACCCGGACCCTGAGAGAGGGGGAAACAATTAGCCCCTTCTCCCAGTGGCAGCCCCAAGACCTGATGCTACTCTCCCTATTCCCAAGTCCGGCATGTATATAGATCTGAGCTGGGGATTAATCCCAGGACCTGTGCATGCTAGACAGTGCTCTAGCATCGAGCTACAGCCCCAGG
Organism: Marmota marmota marmota; assembly: GCF_001458135.2. NCBI lineage: Eukaryota > Metazoa > Chordata > Mammalia > Rodentia > Sciuridae > Marmota > Marmota marmota. Next base: position 2,689,447 of record NW_026000139.1, read on the forward strand.
TCTTTGTGAATTTTTTATTTTGAGACATCGTTTCCCTAGGTTACTTAGGGCCTTGCTAAATTGGCTGGCTTTGAACTCGAGACCCTCCTGCCTCAGCCTCTTGAGCTGCTGGGATTACAAGTATGTGCCATCATACCCAATTTATATTTTTATATCCTTTTTCTTTAGGCAAAATTCACTTGAATTACTTTTGGAAAACCAAAGGGAAATATCACAGAAAGTGTTTTTTTCTTTTTTGGTACTGGAGATTGAACCCACGCCTGCTTAACCACTGAGCCACATCCCTGGCCCTTTTATTTTTATTTAGAGACAAGGTCTTGCTAAGTTGCTCAGGACCTTGCTAAATTGCTGAGACTGGCCTTAAACTTTTGATCCTCCTGCCTCAGCCTCCTGAGTTGCTGGGATTACAGGCATGTGCCTGGCTGATATTTTCTTTTAAAATGTATTTAAAAAAGAAAAGAAAAAGTGCGGGAAGAGTCTGGGTGAGAGACCATTTAAAGAATAAAAAAATAGTCAAGTGTGTATGACAGGGATTTAGCAAAGTGTGAGAATGGTTTTGAGTAACTGAATGGTGGGGAAACGGGGCACTGGAGAAATCTAGAATTCTGAATGCGGCAAGAGTGCCTGCATTGGTCTTGGGAAGACATCGGACGGGGGCTCTTCAGCCTGTCCCCAGCAACAGCAGAGAGTAGTTAGAACGTGCTGGTCTAAAGGGAGAAGTGCCCTGCTTTCCCCATCTTCTCAATCACTCCAAATCTAACCCTGACCCAGACCCTAATCCCCACCCTGACCCCAACTCTTTCCCTCACCCTAACTCTTTCGCTCACCCTGAACTTTACTGTCATCTTACCCGACCCCAAACCTAACTTTCCCATTAACCCCATCCTGAGCCAACCCTGCTCCAAGCCAGGGTCCTGGGCCACGAGGAGCCTGCACCCCCTTCTCCCCATGTTGGCTGCCATCTGGGGGTGAGTGCAGGTTTGTCACCAGGGGTTCGAAAACACATTGGCCACCAGTTAAAAAAATATATCTTTTCCGAAGCTCTGTATGTTATAGACCAGGCAGCCCAGAGCTGTCCAGTAGGATCCACGGGAGGCTTTAGTCTCAATTCCAAATGCCCAGGAGGGAGAGACCCTATGTCACCATCTCTCCCTATGTGACAGGTTCCCCCAAAGAGCCTGGGTTAATGCAGGAACCCTTGGAGGTGAACCATTACAGAGCCGCGACTAATCAGGGGAAGGTAATTGGAATGGAGTCGCTGGGCGGTGACTGCAGGCTGGCAGGGCATGGCTGGCAGGGGTAGGACACTGGGGCCGTGCCTGGGGGTTATATGTTGTCCCCAGTTCCTTGCCTTCTCCTGGCTTCCTGGCCGCCATGAGGTAAGCAGCTTTCCTTCACCCCCGCCCCCCCACCACGGTACTCTGCTCAGTCTCTGGACTGAGACCTTTGAAACCGTGATCCCCAAATAAACTTTTCCTCCTCTAAATTGTTCTTGTCAGGTGTTTTGGTCACAGGGATAAAAAGCTGACTATCACACTCTATGTGTGGCCTGCTTTGGTCTGGTTGTTCTTCCTGGCCCAATAAGTTATGGCTGAGGAGGGGTCATGTCCCCCCTGCCCAGCATCTCGGGCAGGATGGTCTCAGAGCTGAGTGAGGTCCCTACAATATCGGCTCTTTGCTATTTGACTTCTCCCTTTCTTTTCCTCCTTACCGCTTCTCATCTAACATATTCTACTTCTTACTCAGTTGATTGTCTACCTTTCCCACTTGAACATCAGGCCTACAAAAGGTGCTTCTCTCCTGATTTCCCGGAACCCAAAACAATGCCGGGCACTTAGTAGGTGCTCAACAAACACTTTTCGGATGACTAACTATGTGCACCGCACATGCAGACACTGGGATGACAGGAGTTCGCCACTCTGCCCGGCTCCTGGAATATCTTGAGAAAATGGGAAATGGGTGTTTGTTTTGGGTTGTGATAAGACAAGCAACTCACATTCAACAAAAGTTAACAGCTGCTCCGCACACAGGTGTGATATTGAGGGATAATTTGCAACCAAGGAAAGGCAGGGTTATTAATAAATGTCTGGGGAGAGGCATGAAGGGACGGGGAGAGTCTTCAGTGGAGAATGCTTCTGCGGTCACTTCCCACAGGAGGCCCCGCGCAGCCTTCTGTTCCGCTCATTTGCAAATTAAGGGACATATTGTTTTAAAAATAATTAAGTCTAATTTTGCATGTTTGGGAGATGGCTCTCCACCGCCTTGGAAATCTGTATTTTTTTGTGTGTGTTGTGCAGAATGCAGATTGATCTCCACCGCTCGGCTTAAGCTGCTTCATGTACCTCTCAAATGCTGGCCACGGTCAAGGCTGCTGCTGCTAGGGGACTGAGACCCGGGCTCTCGGGTTACCGTGGGAGTTCTCTGTCAATCCCTGGGATTCTGCCCTTCATCCCAGGGAGCTTAGAAAACACCAATCCCAGTTTTCTTCCTTTGACAGTTGCAGAAACGGATGCCCAGAGAGGGGAAGGAATGTATCTGAAGCCACCCAGCAAGGCGGCGGCAGATTAGAACACACGACTCTTCCCACCTTCGCGGTTGGATTCCCCATCAGACCTGTGTCCCAAGTGACAGTTAGGCTTTTAGCACGTCCCCATATCACCTGACCTATTGTTTCCTGAAGGTTCTTTCCTTTCAATAAACCACTTTTTAAAATGTGAAGACATGAGTGTAGAAGAAAATCCCATTGCAAATATAAATGGAAAAAAATCCTGTCGCTCACCAAAATAGAAAGTAAATGAAAATCAACGCAGAGAAAACCAAACCCCATGACTGCTTAGGGGCATCTAGGACACTAGGGCTCTGGGGGGACAACTGCAGATGTGTGGAACCCCGAGGCACCGTCCTGAGACTTCCTGCAGCTCCTAAGGGCAAGGAGCTTCTCCCAGGGTGACTGTACCAACTAAAGTCACCTCCAGGTCACCTAGGGCCTCACACCAGGGGATGAGCCAGGGAGGACATCTCTCCTTCCTTGTCTCCCTTCCCCTTGCAGGTGCAAGGCTCTGGCTGAGACCCCGACAGGACAGGACGGCCTCCCTGGATCCTGGAGCCCACAGCCTGCTGAGAAGCAGAGTGTACTCCAGCTCGCCCTCTGCAAGGACTTGACCTTCTGCAGGTGCCCAGGAGGCTGCTGGGGTGCAGCTGTTGAGGGACAGGCGGGCAAGTGGGCGAAGCCAACGTTGGGGTTTATTTCAGGTCCTTGGGGCTGGGGTCCCAGGCAGGGGCAAGAAGAGGAGGAGGAGGGGGAGGAAGGAGGAGAGGGAAGGAGGGCTGGTAGGTGGCTTTCGGTTGTCACTAGAGAGGGTGGGCTGGGACTGCCAGCTGCCTCTCAGTGTTGGTTCCTCCTTTCTTTCACAGTCATAGGCTCAAATTTTTTAGCTGGCAATTAGCAACCTGAGATTAAAACAACAACAACAACATTATTTTCTAGCTTCCTTTTTGGCTAAACCCTCGTACATGATATATAAGGGGAAATGTCAGATAGTGGCTTCTAGGAACCATCTTTAAAAGATGTTTTTATGAGCCCTTTCCTTTTATTTCTATCTCTTTCTGGTTGCCTGGAATTTGTATGTGATGGCTGGAAACAGGCAGCTGTATTTGACCAGATAACCGTGCGAATGTCCTGTGAGTGTACCGGGTGGTGGTGCGACAAGAGAGAAGGAGCCGGCTTCCCTAAGCCTGTGCATCTTATTTAATTTTATTTGTAAAAGACAAACTGCCACTTTGTTAAAGCCCCTCAACTCTGGATCGGGAATGAGAGGACCTGGGTTCTAGGCTCCATTTCTCCAACTCGGATTCCACGTGAATTTGGGGAAGGGGGACGATAAATAGGCCCCTCAAGGCCATCTGTGGCACCTATTTTAAGTCTGCAGTGCGGCTCCCCTGGGGGACTCTCAGTTCTGCTCTGAGCCTGTGTTTGGATTCCAAGGCAGCTGGGAGGCCGCAGGGTAGGGACTGGGTTCCACCTGAGCTTCTCCCAGGTGTTACCCCGTCAGAGCAGGCAAGCTGGGTACAAGTGGGACCGGCAGACGAGAAAGCACTGGGTATCCGAGGGACCGCAGTCTCTGCTAACTGTTAAATAGCATCACACCCGGGAGCAGGTCTGTCCTTAAATTGCCTCATCCTCTCCCTTAACTCTGCCAAGGACGGATTCGTAAAAGACAAACAGCCCCTCCCACCCCTCCCAACAGCCGCCGCAGTTGCATAGTTGTTATGTATTTTAAATAAAGCATTTAAAACCACTCAGAGTGTGGCTCCCATCACCATGGAGACTCATCGCTGAAATCCTTTGTTGCCATAGCAACGTCCCACCCTTCACCCCCCCACACTCCATCCAGCCTGTTTACCCTGAAACTGACACGTTGGTTATGGTGAATGATCGGGGAAAATGGAAGAGGAACTTCCAAGGGCGTAGAAGCATGAAATATCGTGCCAGAAAATAGGTATTTTTCCCATTATTGTAATAAGTACGTTTCACTCTCCTATTTTTATCAGGATAGATGACTATTATTATTACAGACAAGAAAGAGGAAGATCAAGGATGAATTAAAGCAAAAACGATCCCTTTTGTCACGTCCCATAGGTGATTTTTTAATAGCTCTCCTTCCTGCATTGAAAACGTGCTTCCATAGCGATTGAGAGCATGAAACCCCGGGTCCTGGCTGACCCATTTTTTGCAGTTTTTCAAAAAAACACCTCAAGAAAACCCTATTGGAAGAACAACCATCTGTACAGAGGTGGCCAGAGCAGGATTTTGGGAATGATAAGAAATGCAAACGGCCCTTTGCCAATGTCAGGGAGCCGGGATGTGTGTGTCAGGGGGGAGCATGCGGGGGGGGGGACATGGCGTGTCCTTCGCTGCCTTGAGGAATGACAAGTTACACGTGTGTGGACATTTACTAGTGGAAACATATAAGGTCAAGCAGATCACAGCGGATCCCAGGGATTAGGGGCACGTGCTCTGAACATGTTTGCACATACCTTAAGCAAGGCTTGCGGGGTGGGGAGGATCTGGGGCTGCTGAGCTCCTTGGGGTCAACGAATCTGACCTGAATCTGAGCACACTTAGACCTCTCCCCCAGAAAAATCCCAAGACATTCAGCATTTTGCATAGGATTCTGGGAGCTTTGTGGCCCATGGTCACTCCAGGGGCGCCCCTCCCCACAGAGGCCCAGCTCCAGGCTGAAAGGGTAGCATTCACTTAGTTCAAGCTCGGACATCAAGTTTTGGAATTCAATTAAAAAAACCTCATTCAAACTGAATCAGAATTTCCATCCACAGGTTGGACCTCCTCTTGTCCCAAATATTTGGGACCAGAAATTTTGCTTTCAGATTTTGGAATATTTGCATATAGATAATGAGCTATCTTGGCTGGAACCCAAGTCTAAACACAAAATTTATTTACATTTCATGTGCAACTTCCACACGTGTCTGAAGGTGATTTTTTTTTTTTTTTTGGATTGAACCTTGTGTGTGCTGGGCAAGCGCTCTGCCACTGAGCTAATTCCTCAGCCCCGAGGGTAATTTGGCACAATATTTTAAATGCTTTTGTGCAGGAAGCAGCGTTCTCCCCATGAGGTCAGCTGTGGAATTATGTCAGTGCTCAAAAAGCTGTGGATTGGGGGGCATTTTGAATTTCTGACTTTGGTCTCAGATTGATGAGGCTGGGTCTGACTGGCGTGGGGCAGGTGGGTTTTATCGGTCTTCCTACTGTCCCTATCCCTGAGTGATAACAGTGTCTGTTCCAGCAGTCACTACTGACCATTTCCTGAAGGAAGAGATTACGCAATAGCTGTCCAAAGGCCAAGCATTCCCAGAAGAACTATGATTTTGTATGTGAAGAGCCACCGATGTTTGTCATGGCCGTGTGCACGAAGTGACGGGTGCTTATTACTAATTGGTGTTAATAATAGCAATAAAATGATAGTAGCAACATTTTTTTAAAAAGGCCCCAAGCATCTTCATTTCTGGTACTAATTCAAAGCGATTCATACCAGGGGTATATGTCCTAAAGACACAACTGGGTCCCTGTGAGGCACACAGAGTGAGAAAATGGTCATTAATTGTGGCAGAAGTTGGAACACTCTCTGCCCACACAGAAGAAGCTGATAGGTGAAATAAGGGGGCTTCGTGGACGGCTGGGGTGCAGGTAACATCAACTCATTATCGCAGTAAAACATTCCTAAGAAGCACATCCTTACACGTTCAACTGGACAAATTGTCCAAGCTGAACATGCCCACAACATCAGAATCCAAGACAAGAAACAGAATATTAGCAGCCTCTCCCCCAAATCCTCCTGTGTGTACCCTTCTGGTAACTCCTTCAACAAGGGTCACCACTCTCTGACATCTAACAACCTAAGGTTAATTTTGGCACCTGATGCATGTATTCTTTTATGGCTGACTTTTTTGCTCAGTGCTTTCTTTGTGGAATCCATCCATGTTGCAACAGGTAGCTGTCCATCGTTTATTTGCATTGCTGTATAGTATTCCATTTTGAAAATAGATCACAACTTATTCATCTCTTTTTTTGGTGGGCATTTGGGTTTCTAGATTTTTTTTTTTTTTGGTTTTTTTTTTTTTTCCTATTTTTAACACTACCTTGAACATTTCAGCATGTGTCTTTTGGTGAGCGAATGGATGTGTTTTCTTTTTGCAATATTCCTAGCCATGGACTTGCTGGATGAGAGTGTCTATGCAGGTTTAGTTCTACTTTGGACGGATCCGTTTTCCAAAGTGGTTGTACCTGTTTGCTCTCTCTCCCTCTGACTTGCCACATCATCCCCTGACCCAGCATACCCTGTAAAATCACTTGTGAAGTAAGCACTGTTTCTTTTTGGTTTCTGAGTCACTTTGGCTCTGATCCGCCCACATGAATCAGCTTCTCGAGGAAGCCCCTTCCACCCACCAGTTGCCTTGAAAACATTGGATGCTAATATCTGTCAAATACGTAAGTGACTGATTTAGTTCTTCTGGAACAAATCCCAAACATTTGCTCTTCCGTTTTTATTTTTAAGTCATCCTTAAGAGGGACAAATCTGAGCAACTTAAAAATACTGAATTAAAAGAAGATCACCAGCGGGGGGGGGGGAGAATGACCATATTCCTCTAATATTCAGTTTATGCCCCCATCACCACAGCCAGAAAAAGGGTTCGGCCCCGGGGCAGCGGGATTGAAGGCGGTTTCTGGATCTGGGCTGCGGGGCAGGTTGGGATGCCACGTGGGTTGCCTTAATCTCCAGGGGGGCTGTGAGGCTTGTTTCCGGTTTGCATTTTTTCCCAGAGGTTGAATCTTTCAAACTCATCATTTGTAAGAGTCCCTGCAGACCTTGATCTTCGGAGATATCAAAGAACGTGCAAGCGGATGGGAACCACAGATGCGCCCTGGAGACTTCGCATAAGCCCGGGCCCTTGAGGGGTCTACACAGCCCTTTTAATTCCCTTGGTTGCTAATGCCAGAACTTTAGGCGCTAACCTTGATCGCTTTCTCCCGCCATCCCCACCTGCGATCCATCCCCACACCTGTGCGCTTCCTGCTCTGAAGGCGTCTCCAACCTTCCAGGACTTCACCCGCCACCCCGGCGCCCAGCTGGACCAGGCCGCTGCTGTCTGCAGGCCGAATTTCTGCCCCCTCTCCTTTACCTGCAGCCGACCCCCCACCCAGACAGCAGGGTGAGCTTTGGGGGTCACTCCTTCAAATCCCTCCGTGGCTTTCTGCAGAGGTGCCCTGGGCGTCTTGCGCTCACCGCCCTCGCAGACTCCATTTCTGGACCCTGCAGACCTGGTACCTTCTAACAGCACCCTGGGCTTAGTCTGGAGGCTTTTCTGGCCATCTAAAGGGCAGGATAGAAGAGCCAGGAGTCCCCTCACCTCCTAGACCACCATATTTCAACCGATGAGAGGAAGAGGGTCCTACCTCAGGTCTGGTGCCTCTTGCCTGGGGTCCCCCTGAGTGTACCCTATGCCGCCTCCCCAGACCCTCTGCTGGATTTGCAGGCCACGTGCTCCGGTGGTGACCTGCCAGGTCACACACCCAGGGTTTGCCTCCTCCCTCCCCTTCCTTCTCCCCTTCTAGGGCTTCCTGAGCTCACCTGCCCAAGAATCAACTTGCACTCACATCTTTTCTCCAGGGCTGATCCTGGAGGACCCCACATGCAGGCCCTGGGCTCTGCATTCAGGTAATATGGGAATATGTCACCATGGTCCTCCGAGGCAGGTGTCACTGCTGTCTGGCGCTGCTCCTCAGCCCCCAGCTGGGCTTTCCCGCCGTCCCCTCTGCCTGCTCTAGGGCTCTTTTCCTTTCCGGAGTGTATCACCGTCCGGAGTGACCTGTCTGATCATTTGTTCAATGCTTGTGTCCCTCCCCAGACACAGAGCCTCTTAGAGGTTGACCATGTCTGTCCATTTGCCACCGAATTCCCAGGAACTTGGTTCACAGCAGTGCTCCATTAATATTTACCAAATGAATGAATGTGGCATTATCATTATCCCCATTTCACAGAGGAATGAGCTAATGCTGAGGGTGTCTAGGTCACATAGCCAGACAAAGGGTCTGAATTCGAACCCAGTGCTGTCCCTTGGGTAAATATCTCAGCTTGGAGTTGCTGGGTCCTTGGGTCAGTGTATCTTTATTTTCATAAGGGGCCATGAGCTGTTTTCCAAACATGTACCATCTGCATTCTCAGAGGGCAACTTGGGAAATGTTCCAGTGGCTCCCTGTGCTCACCAACGCTTGCTGTGGTCTGCCTTACTGATTTGAACCATTGCGGTGGTTGTGGAGTGATATCTCATTGTGGGTTTAGTTTGCATTTCCCTGATAATTAACCATGTTGAGCATTTTTTCCATGGGCTTATTGGCATTTGAAGTGTGTTGGCTTCCATATGAATCTATATGTGTGCAACTTTACTTGGTGGGATGGTAAATGGCTCAGTCATGGAATAGGGGAAGAGCAGAGGAGGAGATGGGGGAGAAGAAACCAGACCAACGTGAGGGGGCCGGGAATGGGGAGTTGAGAAATGAAAAGATTAAAAGCTCATAGAAGAAAAAAAGCAATCTTCTCAGTAGGAAGAGTCATCTGCTGTGGTGTCTGTAGCATTGACCTTGCCTGGTACATGGAACCTGGCCACAACCTATTTGTTGAATAAATAGTAGGCGACATGATATTTTTATTATTTATCCAGACTACCCCCCTTCTTTCTTCCTACCTCTTTTTCTCTTTCCTCTTTCTCCTTCTTTCCTCCAATATTAAAGAGAATATCCCGATCCTGTGGGACTGGGAGGAGGCAGCAAGTGGGTGGCACATGTGGGTCCGAGGGAGACACTGACATCAGAAGGGACTTGGCGTGGAGGAACGCACATCCCCTGGGCCTGGGGTAATGGCTGTAAAAGTGCCCAAGGTCGCGAGGGAGACTAAGGCGCAGTTCCCGCCTCCGGGTGCATCCAGGTGCCATTCTGTGTGCGTGGCGCCCCCTAGGGTCGCGTGCTGAGGCTGGGCTCAGCAACCCATCTTGACTTGGAGTGCCTTCTTGAGCGTGTGATTTTCTTTCCTTTCCAAAAGGCGCAGGGACCACAGAACACGGCCCCGATGGTCTGACTCCAATTAGGAGCTCGCACTTGGCTGGTGAGAATCCCCAGACAGCCCGAGCTTGGCTCTGCGGCTCTTGACAGAATCTCCAGCCCCCGGCCGTCGTCGGGCTGGTTCAAGGGGCAGAGCTAGAAGTGCTTGGTAATTGCACCGAGCCGGAGCTGCTTGCTTCCCAATTACTGAGCGGCTGAAGTTATTTGATGTGGGAAAACCCTCTGCTCTGCGGGACCACCGCCATGCCCAAGCGAGCGCAGCCGGCAGCAACCGCGCAGGCTCAGCACTCATGGACAGCGTGGCGGGGACAGATGGATGCCCAGAGGGGCCTCTGCCCTTTTTGGTGTCAGCAATTTTCTCTTGGCCTGGGTGCAGCTGAGCCGAGACAGGCACTTAAAAATAATCACCCTTATTGAAGTTAAGTGTATTAATTTGCATGCAATAATGCTAAAAATAATCAACTTTATGGAGGCGTGATTTATGCACAGCGATGCACCCGTGTTAAGTAGACCATTTTGATGAGTTTTGACAGATGCACAACCTGTGTGGCCACCACTGCAATAAAGATATGTGCCATTTCCATCCTCATGCCCTACTATCTAATTAGTCACCAGTCCCTGAACCCCAATCATTGATCTGCTTGCTATAAGGAGAGATCCCTAGGATTTCACATACAGAGATTCACACTGTCTTTCGTGTCCATCTCATTTGGCTTTTGAGATTCATCCAGGTTGCTTGTGTATCAACAGCTCATCCCTTTTTCAGTACTAAATAATATTCTGCAATGTGGTTATACCACAATTTTGTTTGTCTATGTGCATTATTATTAATAAAGCTGATATATATATATATATATATATATATATATATATATATATATATATAAA
>NW_026000139.1:2702805-2705623 GCF_001458135.2 Marmota marmota marmota
CCTCTCCATATATATATATATATATATATATATATATATATATATATATATATATTTTATTTACACACAAGTTTTCACTAAGTTGTGAAAAGCAGCTCAGGGCCTCCCAAGCTGCTGAGGCTGGCTTTGAACTCGCGATCCTCCTGCCTCAGCCTCCCGAACTGCTGGGATCACAGGCGTATTCCACCGCTCCTGGAGATGTCATCTGCTGTCACTATCCACAGCCCTACCTCCCTCCCTTCTTCCCAAGTCTCAGGTCTAAGCCAATCGGTGCCTCCCATTCCACTAGCCACGCTGATTGGTTCAGGGATGGGCGTTAGATTAAAACTGACCAATCAGAACAAACCTCTGGAAGGAAGGCTGTGGGCGTGGCCGGCAGGGGGCTTGTTCTCTGGAGGGGACTTGAATCTGAGAGGCTGTGGCCTGGGGCTGGGGGTCTTGCCCCCGAGAGGTAACTGCGTGCACATAGCAGAGCTGAGCAGAGACGAGAGGAACCAGGTCCTGACAGCATTTGTCCCCAGAGCCAGAGGCTAGACCAAGCGCCGCATTGTTCAGCCACCCTCCCTCCAGTTCTTGCTTCCCGGGTCTGAAGTTGATTGTTTCCTTCTTTCCATCAGAAAGTTCCTACCTGAAGCCGCGGGTCACAGCCTTCTGCAGGGGACCATTTGCCCCTTGATCCTTGTGGTATGATTGTGGCCTCATTATTTTCAAATCTCAGACTTATCATTTCATCTGGAAACATTTCATGTCATCTAGAGGCAAGGATTGTTTTAAAAACAGAATCGGAATAGGGTTAAAAATAGGGTTGGAGTTGCAGCTCAGTGGACGAGCGCTTGCCTAGCGTGTGAGGCCCTGGGTTCGATCCTCAGCACCACATTACAAAAATAAAATAAAATAAAATAAAGGCATTGTGTCCATCTATTATAAAAAGTATTCATAAAAAGAATAGGGTTAAAAATAAAAACAGACCATTACATAGGATCCCTTTTATTACTCATTGTTGCAGATAAACTTTCCTAAGATTTTCCTATGAAAGGTGCAATTATACTCATTAAACGATGTCCCTCAAAAACTGTCGGTGACTTTGGGGTTTGGACTTAAGATTCATAAATGCATTTGGGGGTCACTGAGACCTGGAGAGACCCCCCCAGCACCTATGAGGAGTGGGATGTGAATACTCAGGGGTGTGTGTTCATTGAACCCAAAGTCTACACCACCTTAATAGGAAAGTTAACATTTTAACTTTGCAAGCAGCTGCCAAGAAGAAATTTACAAACTACAAAGAGTAAAATATAAATAAGCTAAAAGAAAGGGGGGGGGGAGAAAGAAACGGAAAGAACACCCACGGTTGCCAGTAACTAGGAATGGATGAAATAAGAAACATTTTTGGTTTTAGTCAAACCTTTAGAATTTTTCAAATGGCTTAAATGAGAAAAAGAAGGAGGCGGAGAGAGTGTGGGAGAGGGCACTGCTGATCTAGATGAAGCTAAAAATTTAAATGATGGTGAAACCCAGCAAATTGGCATTCAAAGTGTGCTATTAATACAAATGTTCCTTTGAAGAGGGTGGTTTGGTGGAAACCACTTCCTGCTTTCTACTTTCCCTTACCACGGTAGGGCACTTGGGGTATAAAGACTGGGTTTAAGCTGAGTGTGGTGGCACATGGCCTGTAGTTCCAGTGATGCTGGACCATGCAAGTTAGAGGCCAGCCTGGGCAAATTAGCAAGACCTTGTCTCAAAACAGGAAAAGGGCTGGGGGTGTAGCTGTGTGATAGAGCAGCCTTGGGTTCAAACCCAGGGCCCTACACAGCTGTGTAGCCTTGGGCAGTTTGCTAAACCTCTCTGAGCTGCAGTTTACTTACCTCTGAAGGCAGGATAATGAGAGCTACTCAGGGAAAAGAAGACTCAGTCTTTGGCCAAGCTCAAAGTCCTCATAGGGGACCAGAAGTCCAGTAATGGAGCTCTTGTGAGTGGAAAAAGACCAGAGAAACACCTCTTAAAGGGCCCGCAGCTTGTTAGGTCCTGTCTCCAGTCTGGCCCACACTGTCTTTTTTTTTTTTTTTTTTTTTTTAAGGAGTTACTGGAAATCCCTGTTATACATATGATTTCAGTGTTGAAGCATCATTAGTTCAAATCTGAAGGCCACCCTTGGCCTTCAGAAGGCTACAGTCCTCTGGTTTGCAACACATTCCTCAGGGGACAGGTTAGTCTCAGCTGTCATGCTGAGTCCCCAGGACCCGGTTCCAAGCCCTGCATCTAAACGAATTCATCGACTCCTTCCATCCACCACCCCGGTTCACTTGGACGACAAAAGGATAAATCTGAGTCCTTAATTAAGATCCCTGCACCCCAGGGCCAGCTGTGCCTTGGGGGAGGAGCGATGGTGGACTCCCGGTGGGGTCTTGAGGGCCCAGTCCCCTCCTCGGTTTCTTCCGTGGATCCTTCCAAGAGGGGGCCGGTACCCCTGCTGTAGGACCGCGGGTGCGGATGCCCCGGAGAGCCAAGACCACCGGGCACTCTCGGAACACTAGAATGAGGGACGTGGAGGGGAAGGCGCGCGGGTGGCGGGCTCCACCAGCGCGGGTCAGCAAGCCCAGCCGCCCTGACAACTTTTTTCTGGTGGCCCCGGTGGTGCGGGGAGTGTGGCGGTGGCCTCGGATCCCTTGATCCTGGCTCCTTCCAGAGGGCGGGGAGGGGAGGGGAGGATCCTGCGCTGCTCCCACGTCCAAGGGCCGAGCGCCGAGTGGGGGTGGGGGCTGGTGATCCAGGGTCACGCGCGGGTGGCTTTGCCGCGGCGGTCGCGGAGGCTGCACCGCTG
>NW_026000139.1:2707577-2801623 GCF_001458135.2 Marmota marmota marmota
AAAAAAAAAAAAAAAAAAAAAAAAAAAAAAGAAAAGAAAAAAAAAGAAAAGAAAGAAAAAGAAAAGTGTAAAATTGCAACAATTCCAATTGTCCGGTGGACTGAGGAAAAGTGAGGAAGTGTAATAGGGGACTTGGACCTGGTCAGTCAGGGTCAGCATCTCGAAATAGGTGGTTGAACTGAGATCTGAAAGGCAAGTGGCACTTGAAAGGCTGTGGGAGAGAGTGAGAGAGGATAGGAAAAGCATTGAGGGCAGATGGAACAGCAGATGCAAAGTCCCATGGTGGGGAGGAGTGTGGGGGATTTCAGAAGGTAGTTTTTTTTGTTGGGGGGATACCAGGGATTGAACTCAGGGGCACTTGACCCCTGAGCCCCACCCCCAGCCCTAGTTTGGGTTTTATTTAGAGACAGGGTCTCACTGAGTTGCTTAGGGCCTCGCTTTTTGATGAGGCTGGTTTTGAACTCGCCATCCTCCTGCCTCAGCCTCCTGAGCTGCTGGGATGACAGGTGTGCACCAGGGTGCCCGGCTCAGAAGGCGGTTTTTGAGTGACACTGGGAATTATCATCTTCAAGTAAACGAAACTTCCCCATGGGGACTTGGACAAGTGGCATCGTGGGTGAGGGCCGAGCAGTGGGTTCCAGTCTTACCTTTCTGATGCCTTAGTGACGGGCTCCTGGTCTGGCTGCTTCACCTCTCAGAGCCTCACTGAATTTCAATCTTTATTACATCTTCCCCTAACATGTAGCCACTCGATTCTTCTAGGTCTGACCTAATTTTCTTTCACTCCTTTTATTTGCCTGACTAATAACAAGGGCATCGTTCATGACAGTTGTCATAGCGGCTTGCAGGTGACCACCCCTTGTCATCCCTCAGGTACTGGGCACTCTCACTTGGTCCTCATGGTGGCCTCTCTGAAGTTGGTATTTTTGGCATTTTGCAGATGAAGGAGCTGGGGCTGAGGAAGGTGAGGTTCCTTTCTCAAGGTCAGGTGGGAACTGTCTGGGCAGCCATTTCTCTTTATCTCAGGCTGTATCTCCCACCTTCCCCACATATGGGTTCTCAGGAAACCTCTATTAAAAAAAGAAAAGAAAAAGTTAAAAGAATCAGGAAAGAAAGAAGGAAGAAAGCAAATGGATAAAGGGAAGGAAGGAAGAAGGAACTGGGCATTTCCGTAAGGTCTCAGGGCAGCTCTGCATTCAGCACCACACACTGGGATTTATCCTCCAGCCGTACAGTTCAATTTGTTCTTGAGCAAGCCGCACCTGAATTCCGCACCTCCCTTTACCATCTATCTACACCACTAGAGGCTAAAGCGCAGAATCTTTAAGGGCGCTGAGACCCTTAAGAGTCTCCTATCCTTACCAACCCCGATGGTGGGAGAGAACAAGCTGGGGGGAGGCGGGAGTGATTATTGCTGCTAAAAATGGGGACACTGAGTGTCAGGGATGTCGCCAACCTCACAAAACCAGCAGATACCTGCTGGGTCTTGCATCTGTAAATACCTGGGACTTTGTATTTTGGGGTCTCTTAGGAAATGGCTTTGTCAAATTTTAACACAAACGGAGAATAGGGCGAAAGAACAGTGGGCCACCACCGGGAACCCAAGGGCAGGAGCAAGGTGACAGGTGGGTGTCTGCTCCTGTCTACGTTCCAAGCAACGCCCCTGGGAAGTCAGATCTTGGAGCTTGAATTGACATCTTCAGTGTCAGTCGAAGAGAAAGAATCTGATTGGTCCAGCCAGATTCGCATGTTTCTCTCTGATCCAATAAACTGTCAGGTTGGGGGCGTGGTCCAAACACGTGGCATGAAGGAAGGCGGGACCCCAGAAGACGTCAATCATGGGCTTGATGCTCAAGGTGATACACCCTTGATTGTCTTAGGGCGGCAAGAATTCGTGCGGTTGTCATTAATGATAAAACTTTACATTAGTGACTTCCATTTTCTATGAAGTAGTTCTCCCAGGAAGAAATCAGTGTTGGAGGCTTGGAGGTGTGTGTGTGTGTGTGTGTGTGTGTGTGTGTGTGTGTGTGAGAGAGAGAGAGAGAGAGAGAGAGAGAGAGAGAGAGAGAGAGAGAGAGAATGAGCTTCAGCCAAGTTTTATTTGATGATTTCCCACATAGTGATGCTCATTAAGGAACAATTCCCGGTGGCACCTGCAGGGCCTCATGGCCACATTGTACACCTTCTCCTGTTTTGCACTGGAGATTGAACCTGGGGCCTGTCATGGCTGGGCAAGTGATTCACCTCTGAGCTCCACCCCTGGCCCCTTTTATTTCATTTCATTTTATTTTGAGACAGGGTCTCACTAAATTGTCCAGACTGGCCTCCAAGTTGTGATCCTCCCGCCTCAGCCTCCCAGGTAGCTGGGATCATAGGTGTGAGCCATGTGCTCGACTGACCCCCACTCCTTTGAAAGATGGTCACAAGCTCAAATGGGGGTAAAATAATGGGGCCATCCACCTTCTGAGGCAAAAGCAACACACGAGAGAATCAGTGCCCCTCTGTCCTCATTTGGGGATTTGATGAATCTTGAGAGTTTTCTAAATAAGAAGTTGAACTTTACATTTTTTGAGGAAAGACTCGAGATGTTTTGCTGGTATGAGATTCCTAGGTCCCCCTAAAGATTCAATGGCTCCAAGGGATCCAGAGAACCCGCCTTTTTACTAAGTGCTCTAAGATAAGTCTGATTCCGGTGGCCTGACCCATACTATTACTTTCACAGTGTAAAAAGAAGAACAATTCGTGAACCATTCCCCACTGAAATCTTGTGTGTCATCGCAAGGTTGGTGGCTTGGGATGAGGTAGCAGGTGAGGGGCTTAGACCCTGTCCCTTCTCCCCTCTACTCTGCCCTCCAGCCCTGTAATAATTGCTACTATTTTACTAGCTGCTGGAGAGTTGGGGACAAAGTCATGAACAAGATAAATCCAATCCCTGCTCTCTTGGGGCTTCTTTACCTGCAGGGGAGACAGGTCACTAATAAGGACATGAGATACTTGCTGGTGATACAGAGATGATGGGGGTCATGTGTCAGGGAGGGGGAGAGTCTCTGAAATGGCTCTTAAGATCTGAATCCCTGAAGCGAGGGAGGAAGATACAGGAAGGTTTGTGGGGAAAAGTCCCAGGGAGAAGCCTAGACCAGGCTCTGAGGCTGGAGTGAGCTCAGTGTGTCCCAGGGAGAGCAAGTATCTGAGCAAGGGTAGTGAGCTCGGGAGAGAATGGCCAGGCAGGCAGTCAGAGGCCAGGTCCTGGGCAGCCTGCCCAGGACCTTGACAAGGTCCTGTGCATAGTAAAGTGTTGGTAGATCATTTCAGGTATGATGGGAGCCTTCCCCTCGCTTATTCCTCCTGCAAGGAAGGATCTATTATTTGTATCCATTTTACAGTTAGGGAAATTGCCGAAGGCCGGCTGGCTGGGCAAAATAAGCGGAGGGGTGGACGAACAACTTGTGTGCATTGATACAGCAGGAGTAGGAGCCGTTTATTGCAGGACAGGAGCAGTATTTATACATTCCACACAGCTTATCTAATTAACATAAACTAGATACATCAGTCAACCAATCAGGAATCTTCACACTTAATGGCTCGCTTTTGTTACTTCTCAAACCACTCCCTCTGGCATTTTGCCAGGCACCATCCAGACTTGTTTACCAACCCTAACATTCCCCTGGCAAAATGCCAGGTGTTATTTTGACTTGTTTACAGACTCCAACAGGAAATTGAGGCTTAGAGAGATGCAGGGATTTGCAAATTGGAAGAGGGACTATTTGAACTTAAGCCACAGTTTCCCATCTCCCAGGTAGCTCAGGAATCTAGCCCAAATCCCACCCAGCAGACCCCTCATGAATGTTGTAGGGTAAGGTTGTTTTGATCATTTGTTCACCGTGTTTTCACATTTTTTTTCATTTTCACAACATGTACATGCTTTCAGGAGTGTACTTTTCTGAGGTAGGTAAAGGGGAAGGCTGTCTTCCTTACCTAATTCATTTCATGAGACTCTGAGAAGAAAGAGTAAAAGTGCCTTACAAATTATAAAACGAAGCATAAAAATTATGAATTATCATTTTATCTCCCCTCAGTTGGACTTAATCTCTATTTTTTCTTGAGAAATAAAGGAAAGAAGAAGGAAGAATCCTTGTAACTCTAGAAATTTAAAACATCAAACCTCATTTTATCTCTTTTGGGTTGATGGAAAATCAATGTGATTACAAAATATCAAGAGAAAGATAAAAATACTTAATAAGAGTAAAATACTAAATGGTAAATAAAATAAATAAATAATAAAATTTAAAAATTAATAATAGAATAGCAAAAAAAAAAAATGTATATATATAATCATCCCCTTTAGGATACAGCTAGTGCTGTATGTAAAGGCAAATTCATAGTCTTGTTTCCATTTGGTTTGTTTTTGTAGTGCTGGACCTTGAACCCTGGGCCTCTTGCATGCGAGGCAAGTGCTCTATCACTGAGCTAAATCCCCAGCCTGGCAAACTGATAGTCTGAATACTTAGACTATTTCTTCTGAGGATGAAAGTAGAATACAGTGATGAAAATCATGAACTTTGGGTTTAGACTTGGGTTGAAATCGGAGCTGTGTGACCTGGGATGATTGATTTGACCTCTCTAGTCTTAGTTTCATCATCTCTAAAATGGGGGAAATTATTCTACTTGATGGAATTTTGTATTTGCCATTCCCTCTGGGTGTTTGTCCAGGTTGGCTGTCTCATTTCATTCAGGTGTTTGTGGGAATGTCCCCTCTTCTTGTGATTTATTTGGCTTGACCTCATCTGTGACTTTCTGAATTTATGTTGTGTGTTGGTTTCTTTGTTTCCTCTTCATGAAGGCCATGAGGGTCAGCTCCATGAGGGTGGACATTTGTCTTGGTCACAGCGGCACCCCTGGGACCTAGAGCAGTGTCCTACCCGCAGTGGCACTTCATGCACAGGTGTCAGGGAGCGGAAGGCTAGGAGAGGAGGCGGGGTGTAGGCACCTCAGCAGAGTGCGGTGTTTGCAGGAGCCCTGGGTGAATGCTGAGGGATGGGTCCCTTTACAGTGGGGTGGACACCGGGGCTCAGTGTCAGGGAAACGGCTTGTGGTGTGACTTGGACTTGGTTGACTCTCAGGCTGCATTGCTTTAGGGCTCCATCAGGGGATGGTGGCCTGGATGGATTTGGACGGTAGATTCAATAGAAGGATTATTTGCAATAACTTCATTTAATCCCCACACTTCAAAATCAAGAGACATCCCATAAAAATCCAGATTTCCAACTTTTCTTAGAAAATAAAAAAATAATCACCAGCAGCATTACTTGGAAGTGCCAAGAGCAAGTGCCCCTGTAGGGACGTGTGCTTCCGTGTTTGCCACTTCTCCCGTTCCATGGTCCCTGAAGGTGTCTGAGTTTTATTTGATTTGGGCTGCACCGGGACCAGTTAGGCCTGGGCTCACACGTGCTGAATGTTTCACTCTTAAAGTGCAACCCAGTGAACCAGCCTGGGCACCGTGCCCCGGGGTTCTGGTTTGTGGGGCTATTGGTGATTTGTTCTTGGAATGAAGTCATTGCCAGATCCTGTCTAGCTGCGGGGATGCGGAGGACACAGGCCCGGGCAGATTGGCAGCTGCTGCGTTTCCTCTGCGGTTTTCCATGGGTGCTGGATTCTAGAACCTTCCTCCAGGGGCTGCAGCTGGGTCACCTGTTTGAAAGGTTCCTGTATTGTTTAAGCCACCGAGTATAGGGTAGTTTGTCACAACAGCCAGAACTGACGGAGACACCAGATTTCTGAGTTACCTGGACCTGCACAGAGTGTCATGTTAAACTCCTGAGACTTTGGTCTTTGTTACAGCAGCATAACCCAGCCTAAGCTGACCGATTCATTCCTCATTAGAACCCATGAAGTCGGTGAGCAGGCATTGCCTGTCCATGCCTAGAAAAGTTTTTGACAGCTGGCCGGTGCTCTATACCTGTTGAAGAATGGAGAAAAGAACACTTGTGGTTTCAGACCACACTTATTATACCCAACTCTTTTTCTTCATAGAAGTCACCTTAGATTGGAAGGTGATCTTCCTGGGCAAACAAGGGAGAATCGATATTTTTTGAGTGTCATCTATTGTGCTTATTATTATCCTTATTTAAAGACAAGGGAAGTGAAGCCCAGGGAGACTAAGTGGCTACGAGGGTCACAGCTATCTAACACGTGGTTCTGCCAGGAGGCCTCCTATCCATTATTTAAGTTGTTTTGACATCTTGACTCCAATGCCACCCCCCTCGGGAAGCCTTCCTGGATCACCATGTTGGATTAGACACTGTTCCATGTTCTCTTAACTTATTTCCTCCCCAGACCATTTATTTTCCATTAGACCTTAACTTCTCTGAGGGTAGGTCTGGGATCTGTCTTGCTCAATGTGCTAGTAATTAGCACTAAGCCTGGGACATAGTAAGTGCTCAATTTATGCTTGTTGGATGAATAAGAGAGAGAGTGAGAAAACCTGAGCTTTGGTCCTGGTACTGCCACTGACCAGCTGTGTCATTTTGGACAAGTGGTTTCAGCTTTCTGGGTCACAGTATTCCTGCATGTATAGGAAGATACTGGATTAAATTAGTTCTTTATGGCTCTAGTATTCCCTAATTACTTCATCCACAAGTTACCCTCTTATTCCTTCCCAGGCTTTACTTAGGATCCTCTTTTGTTCTCTTATTCCTAGAATAATGAACAGAGTCGGGATTTGAATGCAGTCAGTCTAACTAAGGAGTCTATGGTATTATTGGTTGGTTCCACCCATACATCTGCCCACCCACTCCATCCACTCCTCCATCTATTTATCCAACCTGTGGATCGTAGCCCTGGAGTCTGCACTGACCACACTCCAATGCTGAGCGCGTTGCACAGAGCTGCAGAGATTGGGAAGTATCTGGGCTTCTCTCCCTTGCAGATGGCACTCGGGGTTCTGTGGCCGGGGTACCATCTTGCTGACCTGGTCTGGAGCACTGGCTCAGCATATGCTTCCCTGGCTGGAGAACAGACATCGATTGATGCGTAGGGAAGGACCAGGGTATCATTGGCAGGGTGAGCAACGGCTTCTTGCCTGGATTTATAAATGGAACTAAATGGGCTTATTGAGGACTGGGAGCTCTTGTGGGTATTTCTGGTTCTGGATGAACCAGCCAATTGGAACTTGGAGTTATACCTCGCTCTTCTGTGGGTCTGGCTGGTGTGAGTCTAGAAAGATGGCGCCTTTTTTTGGAGAGTCGTTGGCAAAGTGAATTTCTTAGACGATAACACCCTAGATTAAGATTGAAAACTGAGAAAGCAAAAAAAAAAAAAAATTGAATAAATGAAGTGGGCGGTGGAATAAATGCACATGAAGGCTTAGCCCAGTGTCTGGTGTGGAGTATAGATGCTCAATAAAAGTTCCCTACAACAGCCGCGGTATTGGGAGACTGCCAGGAAGGGGTTAAAAAAAGAAGTCTCATTGCCTGATCCTGGCCTCCTGGATGACCTTGTAATCAGGATGACAGTCGTTTTTCTATTAATTACAGCAATGCGATTTTTAGACGTGAGGTTAATTGGCAATATAGGTGTGTAACATCTTCCCCTCAGATAGTTGAGATGCCAGTAATTACCCTCTGTGTTCTGGGTGCAGCCATTAATCATTTGTCCCCTTGGCATTCGGCTGGCTGTCAGCGTCTTTCCATCCTGCTGCGGCATCGATTCTGACATACTATGGGGACGGACGGACAGGAATACAAAAGCAGATTCAGTGTCTGGGTTGACTCTCTCCTCCTGGGGCCAAGATGGCAGCTGGCCTTCCCTGGGGCATCCCGAGGCCACTCTGGACTTTAAAAGGGCTGTGGGGATACCTCCACCCTACAAAGAAGATGTGGCCTCTGAAGTATGTAAAAAAGAAAATCCCTGCCTGTCATCCCAGCGGCTTGGGAGGCTGAGGCAGGAGGATCGCCAGTTCAAAGCCAGCCTCAGCCAAAGCGAGGCCCTAAGCAACTCAGAGAGACCCTGTCTCTAAATAAAATACAAAATAGGGCTGGAGATGGGGCTCAGGGGTGGAGTGTCCCTGAGTTCAATCCCAGGTAACCCCCCTCCCCCCCCAAAAAAAAGAAAGAAAACCACAAAGTTGAGATAGACACATTTCCCTATATGAAACTCCTCAATGGCAACTAAGTAGACTCGCCTTCTCTCTGTACCTTTGTGGATACATTATTTTAACCTTTTAGCAACCTGAAGTGCCCCCCCCCCGTGCAGGACTTAGCCCCCCCCCCCCACAGGCTACTGTAGGAATTTGATTTATTCAGGAAGGTCTTGAATCATGAGTTTGGGACATTGTGGCCCTTTTTAAATCAGGCTCACCTGATATTTTGGATGTTCTTTACAACTTAACGGTTTTAATCACAAAAGTCAACGGATGCTTGTTGGAAGAGCTTAAGAAAAACAACCGCGTAGAAAGCAAATATGACGGATATTAACCTTCCCCATCTCCTGATATTAAAAAAAATAATAATAACGTGGCGTGTTTTCCGAGCACACCCCTGTCTTGAGCCCTGCACAGTGGCCGACAGGCACACGGTGGCTGACCATCGCGGTGGCTTTAGGTCGGTGGCTACTCCCAGCCCTCTGATGTGTACCACAGTGACAACAGTCCTGCCCCTGGGGATTGCTGGGGGACAGAGTGAGGATCCAGCCTCGTGCCTGGCCTAGATGCCATCACAGGAGCTGTTTCCTCGAAAAGGAGACCAAGTTTCACAGATTTCTGAATCTCAGCAGAGCCGTGTCCCAGGTTTGCAGATTCAGGACCCTCCCTGGGGGAGCAATTGGAATGAGATTTGGGGAAGTCAATCTGCTCTCCCCCTCTTCATCTGAAGCCAGGCTCTGCTGCGGGCCACTCTCCCAGGGAGCCCAGTGACAGACACCAACCCGACTCAAACATGGCTCAGTGTTCCGAGAGCCACAACGACCATTGAGTGACGGCTCAGCCCATGCCAACCCTGCCTGCAGCCCTCTTCAGGGTGGGTCTCAGGGTGGGGAGACCGAGCTGAGTCAGAGCCTCCTTTTCTCCAAGCCCTTTGAGGCAAATATGAAAAATATTTGGCTCATTCCATATGCAAACCTCTAACCCAGGGCACCTTCACTATTTATTCCTTTTCCCTCTAGGATCTTTGTCCCCGTGTATTTGGGAGTGGGAACAGAGGACCGTGGCTAGGTGCATCATATGCCGCCAGAAATGAACATGCAGGACTCAGAGAGTCAACATTTCTGGAAAAAATCCTTCCCCCTCTCCATGTGAAGACAATAAAAAGCAATTAGCACATCAATAGAGGATATTATTTACATAGTCAAAAATTTTGCAAAGCAATCATAAAAAGTTAGGGACCCGCTTTACATACTTAGGTGATACTAGTATAAAGACTTGTATGAGGCTGGGAAAACACCATATTCAGGTCAGAGGTCCCCTCACCATGTGACAGGGCAGGTATGATTGATGAGGGGCACACAGGATGTATTGGGGATGCTTGTTTCTTCATCGGCTGCTGGGGACATTTATTATTCTCTGTGTCTGTGTGTGTGTGTGTGTGCATGCTGGGGTTGAATGCAAGGGTGCTCTACCACTGAGTCACATCCCTAGTTCTTTTTATTTTATTTTATTTTGAGACAGGGTCTTACTAAGTTACTGAGGGTCTCCCTAAGTTGCTGAGGCTGGCCTTGAACTTTACGATCCTCCCACCTCAGCCTCCTGAGTTGCAGGGATGACAGGTGCAGACCACCACACCCAGGGGTTAAAACCACCACAATCAGAGAGGTATATTCACGTGGCCAAGTTCATGTGTCTGATCAGTGCTGGAGGTTGAGCTGAGCACCATGGTGCATGCCGGTAATCCCAACGACTCAGGAGGCTGAAGCAGGAGGATTGAAAATTCAAGGCCAGCCTCAGCAATTTATCGAGGCACTAAGCAAGTCAGGGAGACCCTGTCTCTAAATCAAATACAAAATAGGACTGGAGGTGTGTCTCAGTGGTTAGGTGCCCTGGGTTTAATTCTTAACCTGGTTGACTTCAGACTACAAGCCTGGTACAAAAAAAAAAAAAAGAAAAGAAAAGAAAAGAAAGAAAGAAAGAAAGGAAAAAAAATGGTTCGATGGCCTAATCTCTGAAGTTCCTCCCGGCTCTGCCAATTGGCCACTCTCAGATTGGCCACGCAGCACACCCAGGCTATTCATGAGGAACACAGCTCCATGCTGTGCGGGTCGCACGTGCTCGCTGTATAATTTTAGATAATAGTTGCACAGAATTAATAGAAGCCAGAAGAATTGTTTAGAAGGCTATTTTTTAACCGCACGGATTGGGCCATATATTCATGCACATAATTACCCTTTTTCTCCTCCTTTGCAATCTTGGAGGGATGTTAGAAATTGAGCAGGGATTTCTCTCTCCTCCCCTTGGCACCAGGAGCCGGCTGATGTGGCTTTATGTTAATTTGAAGAAACTCTAACTGGCATCACTAAAGAGAAAGACAAGAATCGGCTTGTGAAAAGTGCGTTTTCATCGCTTACCTGAATTGGAGCTTCAGACGTGCTCCTGGCAATTTCCGCAGTCCCCTGGGGACTGCTTGTTCTGTGCCTGCTGTAAGGTTGACTAGGGAAGGACCCACCCTGAGCATGGCTCTTGGTAAAACATCTCAAACACCCATGAACTGAATTTTCCTTAATTTCTCTCTTTTACTTCTCTTCCCCCAGAGGCCAGGCTGTGATTTTCTAGCTGTTCTCTTGTCTCTTAAATGCTTTTTTTCTTTGTTCAGTATGCTTTTATGGCTAATGGGAAAGGCAGTTGGCTTTGAAGACATGCTGCTGCTCTAAAACCTTCAGTGGCTCCCTATTGCCTGTGGTACTGAATAGACTCCACGGCCTAGTGTGTGGTCTTAACTTTCTTGGGAAGCCAAAGTGGATGACTTACTGTTCCTCATGCATGACCTGGGACTTTAAAATTTGGCTATGTGTTTATTCATCCTGTTCCTCCATCTCCCATGCTTTCTCCTTCCCTCCCCTTTTTAATTAACTAATTAATTAATTTGTTTATTCATATTGGGTACCAGGGATTGAACTCAGGGACACTCCACCACTGAGCCCCATCCCCAGCTCTATTTTGTATTTTATTTAGAGACAGGGTCTCACTGAGTTGCTTAGGGACTCACTTTTGCTGAGGCTGGCTTTGAACTCGTGATCCTCCTGCCTTAGCCTCCTGAGCCACTGGGATCACAGGTGTGTGCCACCATGCCTGGCTCTGTTTTATTATTTTGTTCACCTATCAACATCAACCCCAAATTTCCAGGACCTGCAGAAAAAGCGTCTCTCTTTGTGATGACTTACAATTTTCTCTCCCTCCCCTGAAACATTATTTATATTTAATTTCAGGACCTCAGTATCTACTTAGTAGGCTCAGAGCCTGGGCTTTGTAGGTCACAGTCCTGGGGTTGAGTCTGGCCTCCATCACTTGCTGTGTGATCTGCAGACCTCTCTGAGCCTCCTATTTAACAACTGTTGAAGAGGGAGGGATAATGTGAATGGCCTCCTTTGTAGGGATCAATGAAATGACCATAGAAACCAGCTCACTGTCAGGCTCATAAATGGGGACCATAATAATGTGCCTGGTGTTCGAATTTCTCTGTGGGACACCATAACCAGCGTCCTCCCCCTCCACCCAAGACGCCAACCAGAGCAGAAGCTCCTCCCCCGCTCATCTCTGTGTGGCCCTGGGGTCAGTTTCACCCTTGACCTGAATTCTCTGTTCTTCTACCCAAGCCCTTGGCCATGCCTTGTTCTGGTCAACATTTGAGCCAAAACATCAGACATGTATTCAAAATTTATAAGACTAAAGGACAAAAGAAAATTAAGCCCATTTCTCAAGCAAATGCATTCTGTACGGTTGTAGCATTTCCACTTCCAAAGTCCTGACAGCCTGAAGCTGCCCTAAGACTTCTGGGATTCCGTGTCCCCAACCTTTGGCTTTGGTTCTGCTACACGTCTTGCTTTGGCAGAAACCAGGAGCCAGGGATGTGTGACAGCAGCTGATAGCAGCACCTGCCGAGGACGGTGGGAGCCAGGAGGGTGGGGATGGGGGTGGGGAGGGCACCGGCTGATCTGCATATGCATGAGGGATAATGAGCCTCGGTGGTCACTGCTGACATTTGGGATGATCTGTTCTCCCAGCAATAGTTCTTGAATCCCCAAGTAAGCAGGGTCCTGCGCAGGATAGGTCCTTAGTCAATATTTATTGAATTAAATTAGCAAATTCATGTATTGTGCTTTGGGGAGCTTTTCCTTCTCCAGGTTAATTATTTGTTTCGTTAATTAAGGCCTCTGCTTTCAATAGGGATGTTAACTCATTAGGGTGTGTGGGGGCTGCTGCTCAGCATTAGGAATTGAGCCCGGGGGGAAAAGCAAGTCCTGTGGTGAGAAGCAGGTGACGTGTGAGTCCCCAGGGATTGTGCGCTGAGCATGGGGAGGTGGAACAGAAACTCAATTCTTTCCTCAGGATGCTAAGTTTTGGAAACCTGGTGGATAGTTACACATTTCAATTTGGATGCTAAATACTCATTAGAACGATTTGATCAGGATCTAGATTTCAGGACATTCACGGTGGAGAGAGTCCATGCCCATAACCAAGACCTCAGCCCATACATGTTTTCCAAGAACTGAATAAAATCTGAGTTAAAAATTAAAATAAACTAAAATAAAATAGAATAGACTAACTCACCTCTTGAGTCACACTGACCACCTTCCTGGTGCCCAAGAAGCAGCCAGGTGTGGCCTGGGTTACACATGCATGGAGTACGACTTACGTAATTAGGATCCCATTCTGTGCTGTGTGTCATGTGGAGTCTCACTGGTTGGTATTCATATGTGAACATCAAAAATGATGCCCAGTTCATTCTACTGTCTTTCCCATTCCCATCCCCTCAGGACTGGGAACATAGCTCAGAGGCAGGGAGTTTGCCTAGGATGCTCGAGGTGTTGGGTTCAATTCCCAGCACTGGGGGGGAAAAATCTCAAAATCACCTATTCCCAACACTTCCCTACCTTCCCTTTTGTTGAATCCACTGAACCTCTGTTCTCCCTAATCCCCGTTATTGTGAGTCAGCATCTGCATATCAGAGAGAACATTCAGCCTTTGGTTTTCGGGGATTGGCTCATTTCACTTAGCATGATAGTCTCCAGTTCCATCCATTTATGGGCAAACGCCATAATTTCATTCTTCTTTGTGGCTAAGTAATATTCCATTGTGTATATATACCCCGTTTTCTTTATTTATTCATTAGTTGAAGGGCACCTAGGTTGGTTTCATAGCTTAGCTATTGTGAATTGAGCTGCTATAAACACTGATGTGGCTGTGTCACTGTAGTATGCTGATTTGGGTATATGCTGAGGAGTGGGATAGCTGGGTCAAATGGTGGTTCCAGTCCAAGTTTTCTGAGGAATCTCCACACTGCTTTCCAGAGTGGTTGCACCAATTTGCAGTCCCCCCAGCAATGTATGAGCATGCCTTTCCCCGACGTCCTCGCCTACATTTATGGCCACCTGTATTCTTGGTAATCAGCAGGCATTCCTTCCCCTACCCTAGAAAAGGTGCAGGTATTCTGCCTTAAAGTGTCTTTCCAGCCATTCTCCTGTCCCTGCCCAAATCCTTACTCATCTTTCCGGGAGCCTCTTGGATCCTTGTTAGTATTTTTTTAAACATCAATATTTAGTACTAGCAAATAGAAATCCTCTTATGTAACTGGTATTTTTCTGGCCAGACTGGAGGGAAAAAAAAGCAGGGGTGGGGGGGGAGGAACAATAATTAGAATCCCCTTAAGAAAATCAGCAGCCTGCAGTGGGGTGGCTGCCCCTCCCACTCTAATTCAGAGGGACAGGCTCCTGGCTGGTGGCCGAGGCGCTTGTTCAGTGCAGGTGCAGCCACCACGATCTGTCTCACTATCCGGGCCCCCCTGCTCTGTGGTGTGGCATTCTTGGAACCGTGACGAAAACCTGGGCTAGAAAGACACCAGGGGAGAAATAAAGCAGAGACAAAACAGTCCCTTGCCAGCCCACGCTGTGCCTTAACTAAGGAGCAGTGTCTCTGACGCCCCCAGGCTGCCTGTCACAATATTGTTGGGGAGGTGGGCTCTTCATTTGGAACTCCGCCAGGAGGCTTTTAATCACAGCCCTGGTGCCACCCAAACAACTCCTCCCGAGTCTGGCTTGCTGTGCCTTGTCCCCGAGCAGGCTTTGGAAAGGCTCCGTGGCTGTGTGGCTGTCGCTGAAGCCTCCCCAGGACGTGTCCCCTCGAGGGGGCCCGGGAGCCAGGGTGGGAAGCTTCATTTCCTCCCAGGAAGTGGTCTGCCCTCACCTTGGTGCGGTGTGTGAAGCATGTTGCCTGGGACTGGGCTTCTCACGCCTGTCCCTAGGTCCCCTGAGGGGATGTCTGTGTCCTTGGAGGTCCCAGGAAAAGTGTCTGTCCCTAGGAGACAGCTTTCTTTTTTAAACTCCCAAGATCTTTAGGGTGAAATCCAAGAAGAGCTTCCAGGTACAGACAAGGGTGTCCAGGAAGGGCTGCCTGGTGACCGGGGCTGACCTGTGTGATCATGTCAGGGGCCCAGGGCCATCTGATGGGAAGGCCTGCTTTGCCGATGGCAGAGCCCCCAGGGTGCTGGCTGCAGGTCCCGCTGTCCCCTTCCCTAGAAGGAGGTGCTGGGGCTGCTCTTATTGGCCTGCCGGTTCCCGGGGTGGACTCTGCCACCAGCCATCTATGGGTGGCTGATAACGGCTCCCAAAGAAGCCCACGTTCTAATCCCCGACCCAGCCCGTGAGTATGTCACCTTCCTTGGCACAGAATTTGCCCATGGGATCAAATTAAGGACCCTCATTATTGAGGTGGGTTCAAGGGTCTTCAGAAGACGGAGGCAGGAGGTCCCAGTTAGAGGAGACGATGCCGGGATCAGAGATGGTTGTGATGTACCCTTGCTGGGGGACTGGGGCCACCCAGGAGCTGGCCACGGCAAGGAGAGGGCACTCCCCCCCAGGCCCTTGGGCAGGAGCCAGCCCTCCCCACACCTTGACATGACCCAGTGAACTGGCTTGGCACTTCTCAGTTCCAGAGGGGTAAGAAGGAATCTGTGTTGGCTTAGGTGCCAACCTTTGGGGTCAGTCGTCACAGCAGCCGCGGGAATGAGCTGCCAGATGCTTAGCTGCGGGCTCCTGAGTGGGTTTCCATGTCATTGGCTGGGAAATGGGTACAACAGGGCAGTGCCCAGATCGGCACAGCAGGACGGGGGCGACAGAAGGGGATCTGAGTTAGATCTTCTGCCGACGAGCTGATTCATGGGCAGCGTTACTCCCACCGTTTGTATTAATACTAACATGAAAATAAACATGACATTTAAAGACGCTCATCAAATAAAGACCAACCCAGGAGCGGCTTCTGGATGAACTAACACACGGCCTCCACGTGGGGCTCTGAGGCTGGTTTATACAGGGAGGATCTGGATCTGTGCGTCTGGGCAAGTCTGTCCCAGCCCCTGGTGGGGTCTGGCACACAGTAGGTGCTGCAGGAGTTTCTCGGCCAGTATTCAAAGCACAGACGACTGCCGTGTCTCAGGGCTGGGGTGCAGCCCGGTGGCACAGCGCTTGCCAGGCACCCGCAGGCCTTGGTTTGAACCCGGCGCAGGGAGAGGAGAGCTCCTCTGTGGTTTGCTTTTCCGATGGAGGCTCCCAGCCTGGCCTAACCGGGGACCTGCCCCGTGGTGAGGGTGGGCGTCCAGCCCCCAGCCATCTGGTAGACCCTGGCACCACCTCCCCGGGGCCTCCTGTGCCCCCCAGACCCCCACCAGCCCTTCTCTCCTGCACTTGGCTGCAGCTCCCTCTCAGGCCAGTGGAGAAACAGTCTCCATGGTAACGCTTTCAGGGCATCGGCCAGTGGGAGCCAAGAGCGAGGACCCGCTGGACAGGGAGACTGGTTCCCGTGCCTTGGAGGAGATCTTGCGGTAGATCTGGGCAGCCCAAGGGCCATTGGAGAGTGGCGGGGGCTACTCTTTCCTACCTGCATCCTTCTTGTGCCTTGTCACCCACACCCTGACCCTGTGTAGGGATCCAGATGTCTCCAAAGAACTCTAGGGACCACGGTTCTCTACAACGGCTCTGGGTTCCAGCTGGCTCCTCTGTGCCCTGGGGAATAAGTTACCAACTCCCTGTCCTCAGTTTCATCATCTGTAAAATGTTTTTTTTTTTGGGGGGGGGGGGTAAACAGGGAGAGTCTGTGAAGTCATTAGCACAAGGCCTGGCAGCCAGTAGGGGCTCAATAAGTGTTTTGTATATTATCTTGGGAGAAGAAAATGTTCAGGCACCAGACGGTGAGGATATATGTATTTTAAATGGTGTCACTGAAGCTCAGAGAAGGTAAGCAATGTGTCCCAGGATCACACAGCAGGTAAGTGGTGAAGCTGGGATTTGAACCCTCGCTGCTTTTCAGTTGGTCTCGAGTGCCCTTGCCCTTTCCTGCCTCACATCTCTGAATGACCCCCTCAGAGTGATGCATACGTGAGATCATCCTCCAGATGCCCTAAAACCCCTGGTCAGGTCCCTGGAACCAACAGCTGCAATTTGGGAGGCTTGCATGTCCTTTCAGAGACAAAGGAGGCTCTTGTCTTGTCTCCACGCAGCCTGCAGAACAGACGGCTTCCTCCCAGGGGAGTGGAGAGGCATTTGTAATGCAGACCTTGATGCTGGGCAAGGGCCCAGCTCCCCCTCGCTCCTGGCCAAGCCATTTCCTAAGAACACAAGATGAGAGGGTTGTCCCTCCTGAGCCTGAGGCTCAAAGCCAAAGAAGAGTCCCCTGTGGTCTGAGTCCTTTCTCGGCCAGTTGGAAGCCCATCTCCTCCCAACGAGTCCCCTGCTCACCTGGAGAAGTCAGAGAGGGGAGGGGAGGAGATGCAGAGTGGCACTGGACACCTGGTGGAGAGGTCGCCGCTGACCCCTGCGTGTAACTAAGACTTGCAGATTCCTGCTGCCAGGGGTAATTAATCCTGGGCACCTTGGGGTGGCCCAGTACCCACAAATGGCCATTCTTGTCATTCAGTCTCTGTAGGATGGAGTGGGCCACAGTTGGGGGACTCACCTGCCCTTCACTCCACCTTCATTCACCCCAGGTGTTGCCTGGAGCCTGTCACAGGCTGAGGAGCAGACCCACTGCCCAGTCCTTCCCTCCGGGGCTCAAGATCAGTTATCTCCAGGAGGGACAGGCAGAAACAGCCCAGGGAACCGAGTTCAATGGCCCAACAGGGAGCGATCCCATCTCTGCCTTCGGGCTGCCTGGAGCTCGGAGGTCACCTTTACCTTTCAACAGTGGCCAGGGCCTGTCTCAAAAGGCAGAGGCGCATAAGGGAGTGTCCTTCACTCCAGAGGTGAGCGCTGCGCCTGGTGCTTCCAGTTTGGGGGTCTCTGTGGGTGGGCCAGTGCCCGAGTCTTGGCATGGTTGGTGCCTTTGCGGGGGGCTAACCAGGTGGAGCCCCGATGCACACGCACGGGCCCTGGGAGGCACCCTGGAGATTTGAGAAGGCCTAGAGGAGGCAGAGGAAGGGGTCACCGCAGCAGGACAAGTGGCACGAAGCCCTCCCTTGGCCCGGTCACCACAGGAGCTTGTCTCTGGGTCTGCCCTGCTCCCCCTCCTCTCCCAGGACCCCTCCCGAGTCACCAGCACACAGATGTAGGTCCAGCTCCCACCTGGTCACCTGCAAAGCTCCCCACAGGGCTCGCCTGCTGAATGCCATTCCTTTATGACCAAAGTGGGATCCAGACATATTGTTTCCAATTTTCTTTTTTCCTCTCTCTCTCTCTCTCTCTCTCTCTCTCTCTGCTGGAGATTGAACCCAGGGCCCTGGGCATGCTCGGCAAGTGCTCTACCCCTGAGCCCCAGCCCCAGCCATTACAATTTGCCTTTTCGAGATGAAAGACTGCCTCCACCACACAATTCCCCTGTTTAAGTGTACAGTTCATTGTTTTAATATATCCCCAGGGTCGTGTGATTATCACCACATCCAATTTTTAAACATTTTTGTCTCCTCTGAAAGAAACCCATCAGCGGTGTGACTTCGTGGTCTCCCTGGTCCCCAGCTCCTGGCAGCCTCCGACTGACTCCTGCTTGCCCATTCTGGACCTTGCATATAAAAGGAGTGACATATCTGTCCTCTGTGTCTGTCTTCTGTCACGTAACATGTTTTCAAGGTTCACCCTGAGGTAGCACGAATCAGGACTTCTTTCGGTGTCTGAATACCATTCCTTTATGAGGATATATCACCTTTCATTCAGCGTTTGATGGACACTCTGGGTAATGTTGCAACGTCCGTGGGCATCTGTGGGCGAGTTTTTGTGTGGATATGTTTTTTTTTAATTCCTTGGCAGCACACGCCGAGGGGTGGCATTGCGGGGTCTCAGGGTCATTCCGTTTTGCATTTTGAGAAACTGTCAGACTATTTCTCAAAGCATCTGCAATCTCAGATTCCCACCTGTGGTACGTGAAGGTTCCAATTTCTTTTTGAGTCTAGCCATTCTCGTGGGTGTTAAGTCCCCGTTGTTCTTTCCACTTATTAATGACCAGGCACATATTTC
This sequence comes from Marmota marmota marmota, assembly GCF_001458135.2. NCBI lineage: Eukaryota > Metazoa > Chordata > Mammalia > Rodentia > Sciuridae > Marmota > Marmota marmota. The sequence continues at coordinate 2,726,214 of NW_026000139.1, forward strand.
CAGGTCAACAAGTGAAGATCTACCTGATTCTTGTTAGTGGCATCATAATATCCAGTAGGACAAATACACCCTAATGATTTTATTCATTCCCTTTCTGAATTAGTCATCGTTTTTTTTACGTTACCCCCAAAATCCAACCTAAATTGCCATAAGCTAAAAAGCTCACATGACAGAAAAGTATAGACCATGCCAGGATTCAGGTGTGGCTTGATCCAGTTGTCAAGTGATATCATCAGGATCCACCACCTCTACGTCCAGACCTTGCTTTTCCTGTGTGGACTTTACTCACAGATAAGCTTTTCTTTGATGGTGAGAGGGCTGCCAGCAGCACCTTCACTGCCAAGTTCAAGGTAGGTCCTGTGGAGTCCTGAGCCTCACTCCCATGGACATGGCTAAGTCCCAAGTTCATCCCTAACCTCTGCCAGCCAGGACAGCACATGCCTTCTGGGCTCTTTGCTCAGGTCCTGTGGTCTGAGTAGGGCAGGGGGACAATCCAAGTACACATCAGAGGCCGGGATGCCGAGGAGCGTTGAGGCTGACACTTGTGACATTTGCTGAGTTTTCTCTGGATTTCCAGGATGCCACGGCCTCCCGGTCTCCTTCTGCTTCTAACCAATCTGCCTCCACCTCTGGGCAGTGCAGGTGCCGTCTCTCAGCCCTCGGACCTCCGCCAGCCACCCTGGACTCCCTGCCTCAGTTCAAATCCTCAGGCCCAAGAGTCACAAAGCCCAGCTCCTGATGCCCATTCTCCCTCCAAGGGAGCCCCAGGAACTGGACTTGATGGGGGTGGTTCCAGGCCAGGAGAGCAGCCAGGGCAAAGGGGGAGGTGGGGAGGAGGAAGAGAATTCCAGGCTCCGTCTCCGTTAAGCCTTAAATAATCAGTTACTTTAGTGAATATTTTTCAAGCAGCTACTTTTAAATATTATTATGCACTATTACCTATTTATAATATTCAGAATTATACAGAATATGGAATCATGCTTGTTATATATTTTAGATATCATCTGTGTTTCTATTACATGGGTTTGGATTATACAATGTGTGACATTGTAACCTGGTGTAGTTATGTATACTTTTCATTACTATGTGATACTTATTTGTAACAAAATGTAAATGTATATGTATATGTTACATGTCACCGTAGTATGTCAGACTATACAGAGGTCAGTACTCTTGATGTTCACGGTCCACACTATGATTCCTATTGCGTTGGATTATGAAGCCAGACCCTCTGCTGGGCGCTGGGGATGTAGCAGTGAAGAAAATAGAGATGGCCCATGGAGGAGATGGACATATTACAAAAGGCAGGCTGTGAGGAGATCTCTGGAGAACCATGAAACCAAGCAAGGAGAAATACAGAGCGCGGGAGTGGGTGGGCGACCTGCCGTCTTAGTCACTGGCAAGGTGACCTTTGAGCAGAGACCTGCGGGGACTGAGAAGGTGAGGCATGCTCATGGTGGGTAAGAGTCTCCTTCCAGAAGGAGCACTGTGGAGTGCAGGAACGTGTGTCTCCTGGGATGAGGTCACTGCCTCCTTCCCCCAGAATCTGGCCTGCTTTGGTATCAGGAGCAATTTTAGTGCAACAGGAAAACTTCACTTCCCTGAATTTAAAACTCCCCTCTGAACAGCTGCCCACCAGGGGTGGCCCCGCCCCCAGCTGCCTTCTGCTTTTTGACTATTTGGTGAGGTGGTGGGACAGGCACTTCGTGTTTGACTTTTAATTAGGGTGACTAGCAGCAATAAAAATGATGGTAATGATTGTCATAGATGCTGTTGGTCACGTGCCTCCTCTGTGCCAGGCTCCGAGCTAGGAGCTTTACATCTGCATTGAATCACTGGCTCATTCTAACACCCCCGGGAGACTCTCAGGCTGCTTCCTGCATCACGGAGGACACACCCAGGCTCGGGTGTATCACAGCTGGCCAGAGAGCAGAGTTAGGGAGGCTTAGAGAAAGACTCACACTTAGGTCCGTCTGGTGACTTTTTCCCTTTCCTTCAGATGCAAATTCAGTACATTTTGATTTTGCCCTCATAGGGTAATTGATCCCCCTGCCCGTCCATCTGTCTCCATCCATCATCCATCCACAGACCCACCCATCCACACCCATTCATTCATCCATCTACCATCCACCCATCCTCCTTCCCTCCCTCCATCCCATCACTGAACCATTTATCCATCCATCACACATCCTTCCATCCCTGCATGCACCCATCTATTATCCACTCATCCATCATCAATCCACCCCACATCCATCTATCCACCCATCCTTCACCTTCATCCATCCATCACCCCCACATCCATCCATCCATCATCCATCCAACCTTCCTCCTTCCCTCCATTCATCATCTACCCACCCATCCATCAATCACCCATCCATCCCTCCACACCCGTCATCCGTGTGTCACCCCCACACCCACCCACCCTCCCACCCACCCAGTTTACAAATATTCAGTGACTCCCAGCTTGGGCTCGGCAGGGCACTGGTGACAGCATGACGCTCTGCCCGGACAGTTTCTCCTCCTTGAAGTTCACGGTGATTGATCCTCATTTTAGGGTCCTCTGAGATTGGAATTCTGTCCAAGTGACTTATGAGGGTGCAGTCCCGGAAGAGCGTGGGTAGCTTCAGCCTGATTCTGTGTGTGGGGCGGGGGGGCTGAGGGGCATAAGTGGCTCCAGGAAATCGGTGCCATTTCAGGACAAGGGCTGCCTTCTGGACCAGAGTGGCCGTCTGCTGTTGGCTGTAGGCTGCTCCCGGGTGGGCCAGGGTAGCACCCCTGGAAAGGTGGTCCCTCCCATCAGGATAGTTCTTTGGAGAAGAGCAGCCACTCCCGGGGAGAGTTCCGACCCGGGCAGCCACAGCCCTTGGGTGCTGCCCCTTCTTCTCCACTTGTCCCACTCTCTGGGTCAAGTTCACATAAGTTACAGGCAATCTTTACTTATGATCTGGAGCGTCGAGGCAACGTATTTCTTGAAGGTCAGAATTTATGAATCACTTAAACCCTGGAGTGGGGACTCAGCGGGTCCAGTCTGTACCCAGGGCCAGTTAATCGACATCTTTCTTGTTCCCTCTGGACTTGAGCGTGTTGAGCATCTCTGCTGTCTAATTTTTTTTCTTCTCTGTGGGTCGGCGTTCAGGTTCCCGGTCCAGATGGGAAATGAGCACTCTTCTTCCCCAAGGACATGACTCTCAGGGCGACAGTGACACTCATGTCTAATGCCAATTTAAAAAATAAATGGGACACCGGTTTGAGTGGATGACATCTGTGTCAATTGCTGTTTCCTCCGTGCCATTTCTTTCTTTCTTTCTTTTAAATGCATTAGTTGAAGATGTGCTCTGGGAATATCCAGATGACATCAGGTGGCACTTGCAGTGATCTGGGGGCACAGCATGGCAGAGCCTCAGGAAAGTGGCTTCTCGGTGCAAGTTGTTTCCAGTCCTCGGGGCGAGGCTGTGGAAGGGCTCAGTGAGATGCCCAGGGTCTCTGTCACTCGATCTGCTTCCTGTCCTGCCAACAGGCTGCAGTCTTGAGCTCAGAGCCTGTGGCAGGTGACAACATGGAACTAGAATGGAAATTGTTTTGTTTTCTTTGTTTTTACATCCCCCTCCCCTTTTCTGAAGGGTGCTGTTTTCCCCTTGCAGTGGTGATATGAAATTTTCCTTTAAGATGCTTTTGAGGATGCATTAATTTAAGAAAAATAGCGAATAATAGGTCAAGTCAGGGATGGCAAACTTTCTCTGAGAAGAGCTTCATAGGAAATATTTTAGGTCTGGGCAGCCACCCCTATGATAGCTCCAGCAGCTTTGGGCCAGAGAGCTCAGAGAGGTTAGGTAATTCATCAAGGGTCACACAGCTTGGGAACTGCAGAGGCAGCATTCAAAACAGGGCTCTGATTGAAGGCGGTGGTCAGACCATGGCAGGAACCCCCTCTAGTAACTGGGAGTTGTTAACGGTACCTCTTCTTCCTTTCCTGGCTCCTCACTTTCCCTTTCCCCACTCTGTTGCTCCTCTGGTCTTTTTTCCTCCTCAGTTCCCTCCCATTGTGGGACACTCAAGGCACAATACATGTTTTTTGGAATTGAAGAGCATTCCACTTTGGAGCCGGGTATGCTGAGCTCACTGGATTTTGATTGGGTCAACCATCGGAGTGTCTGGAGGGAGGGGATGGCAGCCACAGAATTGCACACCCTTTGCAAATCCCAGGAACTTCCTGCAGATCTCTCAGGGCCGAGAGCAGCCAGGTGTGAGGAATGATGAACGCGACAGTGGGAACCATGTCTCCTTAGAGATGCTCTAATTTCAACACTCGACTTTCTCTCTCTGCTTCTCTGCCAGTTTCCCCTCCCTGCTCCCCAGCACAGGCGGGGAGGGGCGGGTAACTGCAGTTGAAACACTGTCACTCTCAGTAGGACATCTGTGGGGGGCACGGAGGACGCCGGGTCCCACTGCCTCGTGGAACGTTAAGAAGCTCGGTTAAGATGCTGGGGGAGGCGGGTGCATTTCTATTTTTGGTGCTTTTGGAATTACGTGGCCATAAATCTGATCAAACACGACAGACGAGGCCGATGCAGCCCAACGCGAGCATTTGCATCAGAGAGCACGTTTGGAAAAGGTCACCGTTTAATTTTTGCCTCCTGTGGCCGGCTTGCATCTTGCTCCATTAAATCCTAAACTCTACAGTAAGATCCCGCCTGCTTGCTCCCTTTGCCCTGGCGAGCGGGTCTCAGGATGCCAGCTCTTTCTTTGAACATGATGCTGCAAGTGACCTGGATCAGAAAGATGCATTCAGTGTGGCAGAATAGGCAGGCTGGGGCCTGAACCTCAGGCAAGGGCAGGAAATGGTGGGGACCCAGTGGCTGTCCTGTTAGGAGAGAGATGAGTGGGTTCTTGCAGGGACTGAGCAGCTGTCTTCAGCCATTCTCTCACTCACCCATTCAGCCAGGATACGGAAGGGAGCCTGTACCATCCTCTGCTTTGTACCTTCACTATTAACTCAGTTAAGACCTGCCACCCAGGTGGTAGGTTACATTTTTGTTTCTATTTTTCAGGGGAGGCCCAGAGAGGTGAAGTAACTTTCCCAAGGTTACACAGCCAGTGAGAAGTTGGGATCTCAAAGCCAGGGCATTTGGCTCCTAAGAACCAAGCTCATCCCTGCCACCTGCTAAATGCTGGGGACCCAACAATAAATAAGACAGATAGCATCTGCTCCAGGACTCTTTATTAGGGTCCTTTATTAACCTCACAGATAAATCAAACATGAAATATTGAGAGATGTGGAAATGAAGCTTGTGAGATCCAGAACTCTAAATGGCAGTTTCTAGAGCAAACCACCGGGCAAAATTAATTTTAAAATGGCACTGTATGCTACTTCTGATTTATATTTTATTTTTTGGATATCAGGGGTTGAACTTAGGGGCACTCGACCCCTGAGCCACACCCCCAGCCCTATTTTGTATTTTATTTAGAGACAGGGTCTCACTGAATTGCTCAGGACCTCCCTTTTGCTGAGGCTGGCTTTGAACTCGTGATCCTCCTGCCTCAGCCTCCTGATTACAGGCCTGCGCCCCTGTGCTCAGCTACTTCTGATTTTTTTGACCCCATGATGCAGGGTCATTTTTGTCCATCATGTATGAAGTCTGGACTTGCCTGTAGTGGGGACGTTTGCTCTGAAGGTCTCATGGTTTTGTCAAGCACTGCCCTTATCTCTATGGCTCTTTCTAGATTCCCTGGGCACATGTTATCCAGTCACTCTATGGTCTTCTTAGTTTATTGACAGGAAAACTTGTTGTTCTCCGAAAAGAGCGCTTTCAGTATGAGAGCAAAGCACTTGAACTGTGTTGTAAGATGATCACACCCGGAAAAAAACGGAAAACAAAAAAAACACAAAAACAAAAACCTCTTTGCAAGCAGCGCTTGAACTCAATCAGAGCAGGTGGAGGGTGCTTCAAAGCCGAGAGCTCTCTCCTCCGCAAATTTCCTGCTTCCACTTCAGCTGGAGCTTGAATTGCCATCCGTGGGGGAGAAATCGCATCTGGTTTGGGTTTCATAGGACGTCTCTTAAGCGTCTCACGGAATTGTTGGAAGATTGCAATCGCTTCGAGTAGGTCTGATTCAGAAGTCCGTGGGTGTGACAGCTGCCTTCTGAATCGATTTGTAAATACGAGTGGAGTTGGGAGTGGAGGCGGAGGGGAGCCCACAGCTCCCCGTCGGTGGTTTGCAGACGAGCCAGGAAGCGCGGAGGTGTTCACCCCAGGTTCCAATGCCACTAGCTTTGGGACCTGGGAGGATTTTCATGTTGTCTCTGAGCTCCGGTTTCCTCATCTGTAAAATGAGCTCATGACACGGCCCGTCTTGTAGGTTGCTGTGAGGAATACATTTGACACCACCTAGCCTAGTGGCAGAGTCGTGGGTGCTCTATGCTGTGGGCACATAGTAAATGCTCAGTAAATGGTAGCCATGTGTATCAGTCAGCGCTGTAGTTTGATAGTGTCCCCCAAAATTAATGTGTTGGAAATGTAACCCCCAAAGTCATATGTTGATTGCATTTGGAGGTGAGCTCTTTGTGGGTAATTAGGGTTAGATGAGATCATGAGGGTAGGGTCTCTACAATGGGATTCGGTGTTCATTAAGAAGAGAAAGATAGGACTGAACAGGCACACTCCTTTGCTGTTTGAATTTGATGCCATCTGCTAGGCTATGCCACAACAAGAAGGCCCTCACTGGATGCTGGCACCTTGATATTGGACTTCCTAGACTCCAGAACTATGAGAAATCAATTTCTTTTCTTTGTTAAGATACCCAGTCTGTGGTGTTTTGTCATAGTGGCAGAAAACAGACTAAAACAATCAGGATGCTTTTGTTGTGGTAAAGAATCCCGGTTCAACAAGGTTAAGCAATAAAGGGAATTTGTTATCTTAGATAACAGTGATCCTGGGATCCATTCACCACTGTGGTGACATCCCCAAGGACCAGCATTGTTCTCATTTATCCCCTCTGCCATCTGGATGTCAGACCTGTAGTGGTGGCAAGACGGGTCACCGAGGTCTCAATGTCATTTTCAGACACAGTGTCAGATTCAGCCACAGAAGAGTTTCTATTTTCTTTTGTGTGTCTCTTTTTAAGAGCAAAAATACCTTTCTCTAGAGACCCCAGCAGTGAAACACGTCACGTTTCACTGGCTAGAACTGTGGCACATGCCTCAGCCAGTCAAAGGTCATAAGATCAGAATGGTGCACCGGCTAGAGATATGTCCAGGGAACCCAGGAGAGGGCCACCCTTGCCCAGGAATCTTGTGGCAAGATTGCATTGTGTTATCCAAGTATCCCAGCATCTCCTATCTCCCATGCTGTCCTTACAATGTGACTTTGAAATCCTTTCCATTGAGTGTTGGTGTCTATGTTCCCTTCCCTTGGGTCTGAGCATGCTCATGACGGGGTAGAGTGAGGCTAGGCTAAATGGAAGTCTAATAGAGCTTCCATCTTGGTTTCTGGGGATGCTTATTCTTGGAACCCACTGCCATGTTGTGAGGAAGCTCAACAGTGTGTTGGGAGTCCCACAGGGAAAGGACCAGGGCTCCTGTCCCAGAGCCATGGCTGAGCTCCAAGCCAGCAGCTAGCACCATCTTGCCCACCCATGCAAGTGAGCTGTCTTGAAGGTGGGTCCTCCAGCTCCCAGTCAAGCCGTTCCTGATGCATTGTACAGAACAAGGAAGCGCTATCCTCCAAGCTCTGCCCAAGTTGCAGATTCATGAACCAAATCAATGATGGTAGTTATTTAAGTAACTAAATTTTGGGGTGGTAAACAGAAAAGGTGAGTGGACTCCTGGATAACTCTAGGACTTTGGCAGACAGACAGAAGGGAAGGCGACTGGGGTGACACTGGTGTGTCTGTTAAAGAGAACGAGTGGAATTCACTTCTTATCCTGGTCTGGCACAGGGAAGCAGGTCTGGGCCAACTATTCATGAAAACCTTCAAGTTCAGACTCATTAGGCTCTCTCCAAATCGGGTCACACATGCCACCATCATATTGTGTAGCTGAAAAGCACCAATATTAAGTGTCTATGTTTCGGCTGGACTACAATTTCTATTCCTCTGTTTTGACATTTCTTCATTATTTACCAATGTCAGGAGTAGTAAGATACAACAGTGGTCTGAGTTTCTTTTGGCTGCTAAGGGTTCTTGCTGACGGATATATTTTCCTAATCGTCAACACTTGCTTGTTGCTGAAAGTAGAATCTCTACCCTGCATCCTCTCCGATCCTTACTGAGTTGGCAGTGACTCATTCTTTCATTCATGTATATCTGAGTCCTGCCTTCAGCTACCCTGGGGAGGAGGGGAGGAGCAGCAAGGAGGAAGGGACAGCTGGAGTAGAGTGAATAAATGTTTAAGTTAGTTAATCAAGTGCTTAGTGAAGCACCCGGCATATAGTAAATGCTCAGTAAGTGTTCATCGCCATTGTTAGTTTTGCTATTGGTGTGCAGAAAATAAGACTCATTTTGAAGGCAGAACTCAAGCTACATACTTTCCCTATGTTGCAAAATACATTTTAAAATCAATTTAGTTTTCTTTGATGTTGAAAGAAATATGTCTATGATTATTGCAGATAATTTGGAGAACACAGTTGAGGAGACAGATGGAGACAGTCTCTGTTAATGTTTTAACGTATCTCCCACTAGTATTTCTATAGGCTTAGTTTTTAATTTATCCAGCTGTGATCACTGTAGACATGGTACGCCATCCTATCTTCTACTTTTAAAAATATTTGTATTAGTTGTTGATGGACCTTTATTTTATTTACTTATTTTTATGTGGTGCTGAGAATCAAACCCAGTGCCTCACACATGCTAGGCAAGCGCTCTACCCCTGAGCCCCAGCCCCTACCCTATCTTCTGTTTTGCTTACTTGACCTGACAACATAAATATTCCCATACGTGTACCATAAACATCATTTGTGACGGCTGAATCATGTTCTGCCGAGTGCCCCGTGTTTAGCTTTCTGCAGTTGGTGGGTACTTGGTTGGTCTCCATTTTTCTCTCTGTGCATGATGACTATAATGATCTGGTTCTCCTCCTTGGGGTTGGTTCCTGAGGTGACCATCTCCAACAGAAAGTTGCTGATTCCAAATTCAGCACGGTTGGTTTTTCACTTCCAGACATTAAACCTAGTGTTGTCTTTTCCACATGCTCCTCTGATGTGGAATGTGCCAGATCTCTTGGTGGAATTTGGACATGGCTACCTTTCATCCTGTTCCTTTCTAGAGCTAGAGTTCATGTGCATTCGTTTTGCAACTGGTGAGCTTTGCCCTCTGGTGCCTCTGGCATGTTTTTATTTTAAATTATTAAAGCCCTGGGTTCCATCTGATACCTTAGCAAGATGCTAGGACTCTTGGCACTACTCGGCTAAAGTGACAGGCAGTGACAGTGTTGAACTGTCCGACAGTTGTTGGTGGGGTCCAAAATGGAGCTACCAGCCAGGTCTTGACCTGAGGCCAGATCCACACTCTCCTGGGGCTTCAGTGTCCCCACATGTCCCTTCTCAAGTTCTGGGCACTTTCTCTGCATCAGACCCCGTGCTGGGCATTGTTAGTGTTTGTTGATGTCAGTTCCTATGGGCAGACATCTGGGGTGTGTGTGTGTGTGTGTGTGTGTGTGTGTGTGTGTGAGAGAGAGAGAGAGAGAGAGAGAGACAGAGAGAGAGAGAGAGAGAGAGAGAGAGAGAGAGAGAGAGAGAGGTCGGGGATGGAAGCCAGGGCCTCAGGCATGCTAAGTGTGTGCTCTACTGTGGGTCCACCCCCTGGCTCCATCTTGCCTGTCTTATTCACCAACTTTGGTAACTACTAAGGCTGATCTGTCAAAATACCAAAGACTTGGTGGCTGGAACCACAGGGACATTTCCTTCTTTCCAGTTCTGGGGGCTGGAGCAAGGTGTCAGGAGGTTTGGTTTCTCCTGAGGCCTCTCTTCTTGGCCAGAGTGGGTGGAGAGTGAGTCGAGAGAGGTGACCTTGGAGCGACCTTGGAGAGCCCTGTCGCCTGATGTGGTGCCTGTGTGTGTGTATTCTCCTGCTTCTTGCTCATTCCCCTGCCCCATGCAGAGACCCACCCTCCCACTCACTCATGATGAATATACTTCTTGTTGCTTTTGCCATCTTTCTGGTATGGTTTTAGGTGTTGGGATATTTTGGTGAAATCAGCCGTGAAAGAGCAAATATTATGACAATCTCATAAGCTGCACAATGAACAAACTCAATGAATAAATGATACAGAGCTTCTAGAAGGTGGTGATTGCCAAGGGGGAAAAATGCAATGGGGGAGGAGGAGGGAGGGCCAGGGGGAGGAGGAGGGAGGGCCAGAGTGACAGGTGTTGAGATTTCAAACACGGGTCAGAGAAAGTGTCACAGAGAAGGTGGCATGTGTGCAAAGACCTGAAGGAGGGGGACAACGGGCTGAGAGGAGAAGAACAAGAGCATCCCAGGCCCTGGGAACAGCCAGGGCAGAGCCCGGAACCTCCCTGCCAAGGAGGTGAGGCGGGCGACCTGGGGGCGGTGGGCTGGACAGGGCACTGTGGACACACCAGGCGCTTTTCTGGGTGAAGCAGGGCATCTTGGGAAGAACTGAATGGGATCCTAATTTTAAGTTTCTGTTTCCTGTTTAGCAGTGTGGTATAGAAGTCAGGGGTCAAGGGCAAGGGCGGGGTGGCCAGTCGGGGAGCAGTTAGGATGGTCCCGGTGGCAGAAGGGAGGGCTCCTCCGGGTGTTGGTGGCAGAGCTGATAAGGAGCGTCTGCGTCGGTGTGTTGGAGGCTGAGCCCACAGGGCTTGCTGAGACGGGCAGCTTGCTTGTCAGTAAAATGCTGTAAAGAAAATGAAGCAGTTTTGCTGCCTCTGTAGGAACGGCCTTGGAGGGTTTGATGTATTGGGGGAAGATCCATCTGTCCATGGGGGATGGTTGTCAGATTAATTGACCTTCACCTGGTGGCGCCTCAGGGTCCATCGATGGGCTTGGGGGAGCTGGGAGGCCATGGTGGAGGTGGAGATGGCTGAGAACCTCCTCTGTGCCCAGCTCCAGGCTAGCACTCATCTCACACAATAGATGGATTCTCTGTTTCATTTGGTTCCTTTTGAAATTGTCACAGTCTTACAGAAGAGCTGGGAGCAGGATATCAAGCTTTGATTTACCCTGATTCATTTAGAGTGAGTGACGGCCACTATGCCTCAGCCCAATTTCCCACGAATCTTCTCTGGAATATTCTCCTGTCACACCACCATCAAAACCAAGAAGTGGGCATGAATGTGTTGCTCCCATCTGGTCCCCAGGGAAGTCCTCTGGAGACCACAGGACCCTGTTCAGAGTCAGGTAGCTCCTTTGCTTGCCACGCCTCTTTAATCTCCTTTAGTCTGGAAGCCTTTCTCCAATTCTCCTTGGCTTTCGTGAACTTGGCGCTGCTGAAGGCCATGGGTCCGTTTCCGTGGCAGGCCCCTGGGGTTGGGCTGCCTGGGTTTCTGAGGATGGGACTCTGGGATGCTCCTTACCTGGGGCGTCATAGTGGTGCTGCATTCTCTCTGCATCCTAGAGGGTGGCCCCTGATGACCAGCTGCCTTACCACTGATCAGCTTTACTGCATCACAGCACAGACATCCCCAGGCAAAGCCACCTCTCTCTCTTTTTTTGGAATTGTCTATTTGTGGGAGGTAAATGTCCTGTTCCTCATCTAATTTTCTCTCTCTCTCACCCCCACCCCCCACACCTCCTATAGATAGACAGAGCCGTCTATCATCTGCCTATCCACCTATTGCTGTGTGGACTCATTGCCTATTTCACTCAAGGGAGGTAAAACTCATTACTACCACTTTTCCCCAGATCGACCCATGGGAGTTGCGTCAACTTGTCTCCTAGGTCCATCCCTCTGAGCACCTCGTTGCTTTCTGGTACCACAAGACACCCAGGCTCATTTTACGGTTTTCCCTGCTCCTGTCCTGGACTCAGTCATCTCTAAACAAAACAAGACAAACAAGCAATAACAAGGACAAACCCTGGTCTTTTTCTCAGTGGAGAGTGTTTTTTTGAAGCCAGGATCTTGATAGGCAGCGTGCTCATTGCTATTGGGGTATTACTGCCCCCGGGTTTTCTAAAATGACGGAGGTAAGGAGAAAAAAATACATAGATTATATTTAGTTATAATCCAATACCACTGAATTTATTCCAGTTTTATTACTTTGTGTATTTTTATATATCCCTCTCTGTATAAAAACCTTTTTTTCCTACCTATTTTTTGAAAAAAAATCAACTTATCTACCTATAGAGAGGGAGGCAGAGAGAGAGTTATGGCTTGGTTTTCATGACCTTGACCCCTGAAAAGATCACAGGTCAGTGGTATATACATAGATATTCCAGTACCACAGAGTTCATTCCGGGTTTGTGCCTTTCTGTATTTGTAACTCTCTTACCCACTGTTGACTAATTTGGCTCCATTTTCCCGTCTGGTGGATTATCAGATTCACCTTTCTGCAGGTAGCCTGCTGGCCATCATGACTGCCCCATCCCCTGCATACACCAAGCCCTCCTTCCGGGCTCCGGACCATGCCCCACCAGTCGGAGAGCCTTGCTCTGTGCCACAAAATGACTGGGGACGGGCAGCAGAGACGGAGGGCTGCAGGAACAGGTTTTGAATCCCTGTTGCACAGAATGGAAACAGGTCCCAAGAGAGGACGGCTGGGCAGTGGAGGGGGTTGCATGCAGGACTGTCCCTTGCCCAGGGCTCTTCCCTCTCGCTGAGCTGCAGGATGAGTGTGAAGGACAACGGGCGGATTTGCGTGGGGTCTGACCTCTGACCTGATGTCCCCTTCAGACCAGGCAGAGGAGCCTGCATTTCTCCCATTACTCTCTCACTCCTGGATAACAACTGCCCCCTCAGAGGCTCCTGGGGAGAGGCCCTGGGGGGCTGGGTGGGGCAGCTCATCTAGACACACTCTGGGGTCCCTGGGCCTAGGGCTCAGGCTGACCCACAATCGGGCCATGCAGAGGTGGCTGTGAGTGGAGGGGGATGCGGACAGCCCTCCTATCCTTTTGGTGCCTCCTGTAGAAATAGCTAGAAGTATGGGTTTGAAAGTCCCACAGACCCCGGTTCAAACCCTGGATCAACTAGTGACTAAATGGAAAGTCTGGGGCCAGGCAAGCGACTCCCTTGTCCTGGGTTTTCCCGGCTGAAAAACAGGATGATTCCGGCACCTGGGTCCCCAGGAGGGTGTGCAGTCTGTGGGGCTGTGGGTGTCAGTCACCTCTGAGGGCTGACCCCTGGAAAGAGGCTGGTCAGTTGCTCTTGGGATTCTGGGTTTCAGAAAACGGTGTGTTTCTTTCTAAAAGAGGAAAACAACAGTGATGGGCGGGATCTGGTCCACGTCCGTGGAAGGGAAGAGGCATGTTCCCCCCCAGTCTTAAAGATGGGCCAGCAGAGTCCCCACGAGGACAAGAGGATGCCCCCCACAGAAGCATCTGTGGGACCCAGAGTTCCGCCTCCTGTCGGGTCTTCAGGAAGCTCTGCTGAGATGCAGAGTTGCGCCTTGTGTGGGTGGTGGAGGGATCGTTTCCTGGAAGCTCTCTTGCTTTCTCTGGGCTCACATTATCTTTTCCTTTCTTTTATTGATTCCGGCCTAGTATATATCCAGTGCTCACTGTGCGATTAGCTCTGGGTCAGCCCCTTTCATTCTTTGTTGGGGACTGCTTTCCTGGTGTGCCTCCCCTTCAACTCATCCTAGATTAATCCTTTCTCCAATTACATCTGACTCCAAAGAAACGCAATGCTGGATAAAGAATTTTTAGCGTGAGAACTCTCTTTGTATGCATGCGTCCCCCCATCCATCCATGATGTGAAGGTAGTATTTATTTTTTTTCCATTTATAGATAAGGGACCCAAAGGACAGAGAGGCTGTGCTAGGCCTAAGGTTACATGATAAACAGCGATGTTGGCTGTTGCTATAAGAAAATGGGCTACCTGTTCCTTTCCCATTGTCTATGACACGTGTCAGCAGCAACATTCCCATGAAGGGCAGATGGTGATGATTTTAGTCTTCAAAGGTCACCCAATTTCTCCTATAACTGAACTCCACCACGGAGGCACCAAATCGCCCATGACCCGCATGCAAGTGAGTGGGTGTGGCTGTGTTCCAGTATATATATTTTTTACAAAAACACGCAGCCGAATTTGACCCGTGGGCTGGATAGTGTCCGTTCCTGCTCCGTGGTCTTGATGGTCATCAATCACGGGAACCCATCCTCTCTCAATTTTTAGCTCCAGGGTTGGGCACAGGACCAGGAGGGGCCAATCGGAGACCTCTCTGGGTCTGATAAATGATAACAAAGGAGAGGAGTCTTCTTCCTACTGGCTTTATAAGCTGGAAGAATGGAGTGCAACCTCGCAGAGTTCGGCCAAGCAGAGATAGGGACTCAAGGACTGGGGTTAAGGGTAGCATGTCCCCGGAAGAGGGGGCAGCAGGTGCAGAGGCCAGAGGAGGCCGGGAATTCCCGGGAGAGCAGCAGGAGGATGTGAGGCTGGAGAGGAGAACAGGAGGGTCAGACCCAGAGGCAGGGCGGAAAGACATATAAACCCCGGCCAGGAGCCTGGACGATGTCGTGGGGACACACTGAGGGACTTCAACAGGAGGTAGCTGGTCCGATTCTCTCCTGGGTGGGGAGAGCAGTAACGGGGACTGCAGTTCCCGGGGGCGGGAGTGGATGTGGGTGTGGGGATATATCTCCTGGATGTGGTGGTTGAAAACAGAAGAAAACGCTTTTACGTCATTTACTAGAAGCCCGGGGAGTTGACCACTTGGGTAGCGCTCCTGGGCTGGCCGGGGTGTGTGTGTGTGGTTCTGATGGATTATTCTCATCTTAATTATAAGGAAAAGACAGAGGGTAAGAGCTAGAGCCAGGGAGGGCGGCGGTCAGCTTTTGATTGATGGTATCAAGGTGGGTTCGCAGAAGGTGGCTTCCTGCTCCGCACCAGGCCAGCTCTGCCCTGGGATTTCAGCACTACGCGGATGGACAGCTCCCGGTCCCCACAAGCCTGGGGTCCAGCAGCCACCGCGCCTTATCTGCTGCCTTCATACCGCAGAAGGCCACTCAGTCCATGGTGGGAGGGCTGAGGGTCAGCACTCTCAGGGCGGCCCTCTATCTTGGAGGACAAAATTCAACATGGTTCCTCGGAGCCTCCCCTGCAACGCTGATCCCTGGCTGCCTACAGGGGCAGCTAGCTCACCAACACAGGCCTTTAACCACGGTCCTGCCTTCTCCTCCTCGGACCCTACTGCCTCATCCCTGTCCCCAGAATCGCCTCCCAAATACACCACACTGAAGTCCAGTTCTCAAGCTCAGTTTCTGAGGGCGTCCAAACTCCAGTGGCCTTGAACTTGGCATGGGGGCGTGAAGGCCTCTGGTTATGTCATGGGTACAACTCCATATGTTTGTATATACCAAGAATTTCAGCAACGAGAGAGGACATAGCAACTAATCTGACCTGATCCTTCTGCCAAAAGGGCCGTACCTTCCTCTTGACCTCCAGGACCCAGAACATCAGGTTTGAATCCTGGCTGTTCTGTTACCTTGCAGTGAACACCCCTGTACCTCGTGTTCCTCGTCTGTAAAATAGAGATGACCATCGTTCCCATCTCAAGGTTAAATGCAGTGAAGGTTAAATGAGAAAATATGGAGCACAGACCTAGAAGAAGGCTGGGCAGGAGGCGAGGGGCTCTGTGAGTTTTAGTTGTTGCTATTATTTATTTGAGTTGGAATGTTTCTTAATTTTGGCTGACAGTTGTCTCTCTTTGAATTTCTTTTGTCCTTCCTTCCCCCACCTCAGCCTCTCTGGTCAGGGTTTTGGGCTGTAAACAGAAAAGCCCGATGGCGTAAGGGAATTAGACTTAGTAACTGATTCGATGATGGAAAAGCGTTGTCTCACAGTGTGAATGATCCTGCTTCACTGTTTTATAAACTCAGCTTTTAGAAACATCAGATCTCCTGCAAAGCCTTCCTGAGCCACACATGGTCTTCCTAGGGGGCACAGTGACTGCAGAGGTGCAAAGCTGTGCACCAGGCAGGTGAATCTAAATGAATTTAGGGTCAAGGCGTCAGGGTCCAGACCAGCAAGCCAGCTGCCTGTCCATACGCATTGACTCTAATTGCTTCCCTGTACCTGGGTGGGGGCTGGGCTCTGCAGATTCAGCCATAGCTGCAATCACAATGTAGGTCACTGGAGGGAAATTATCTTGCTGCAGTTTCAGGCATAAATGGAACTTAATAGTGTATGTCTTTTTTTTCTGCTATGCAGTGCCAGGGGCATTTTAATGGTTCAGGGGAGGTGGAGGAGATGTCTAAAAGCTTTGCTTTTTAGAGTCCTGTTTTATCCACCAGATTGGTGACTATACTCTGAATTTTCTTCTCTGGCTCCTCTTTAGTCCCCATCACCATTAATTTTCCCTGGAACCAGCTCATGATTCCTCCCAGCTGATTCCTACTGCTGGTGCGAGCCTCACCTGAAACCCCCTCACTGCCCTGGGCCAGCAGGTACTTGGGGATTTGAAAAATGGGCTGCTTTAGATTCTCCCTTCATATTTGGGACTTTAGGGGAAGAAGAGGCAGGAGGATATTTTTTCCAGTCGCCATATTGTTTCTGGTTCAAGAGATGCCTGGGTCAGGTTGCATGATGGGGGAAGAGATCCTGGAGCTGCACAGGGGGTTCTGGGAGGTGATGGGGGAGGGGAGGGGATCTCTGCTGCTCCATGCTGTCAGTGCTGTTCCCCAGCATGTCTCCTTTGCCCCAAAGCAGGGGTCCTGGAGTGTCATTGTCACAATGTGTTCAGGTGAACTTTGTTTTCATTATGAATTATTTCTGGTCAGTAGGACCTTAGCTGTAATCCAATTTTTCACACCTTAACTGGCATCACCATAAAATGCCAATCTGATCCTTCTATCGGAAGGCTCCCAATGCCTTCCCAGGCTCTTAGAGTAAAGACCTGGATCCTCACCACGGAGGTTCATCCCCAGCCACTCTCTGGTTTTCTGTTCCAGCCACAAGGACTTTCCCCAAGTTCTTTAAATGCAGAATGGCTCACTCCCTTCTACCACAGGACCTTTGCACATGGCGCTTCTTCTCTGTTTCACCTCTCTTCCTTTCTAAGTAATCTCATTCAAGAAGCACAAAAAGTTTTACCCTAGTCAGCCCTTGGCATGGATAGGGAGTGAGTGAGTAGGCAGCTTCCTTGCTCCTGGTTGGGATTTCCTTGAGGTCTATGCCTTGTCCTGACACCCACTGAACCCCATTACCCATGGTTTCCAGGATCCCTCTCCTCTTTGTCTCCCTTCCCATCTCTACATGTGCTTTCTGGGATCACCTCCCAGACACACCCCTTGCACACTTTTGAAAGAAATATTTTTAGGCAACACATTAGAAGAATTCTTATTATCAAATGCTTTTCCCTCCTTTAATCTGCACAATCAGGTTGCTAAGGAGGTAGCCAGGGCTCATTGTTGCTACAAGGATTGTCATTTTTACACAGCAACTGAGAAAACCAAGCTGAGACTCAGAGGCAAGAGGTTTCCTAACCCCTGGTAGGGAAAGAGAAAGAGTAGATGAGGTTCGACCCAGTACCTTCTGGTTCATGTGTCACTGCTCCACCCACGTCACTACTTGCCTCTTGCCCATTTGGCCAGTCTTGTTCAAGTGGGCATTGCCTGCTACACCTGGGGGTCTAATGATGCTGGTGTGTTCCTCTATTGTCCATTTTGCTGTAACAAAACGCCTGAGGCCGGGGAGCTACTTTGCTTAGATCATAGCTTTGGAGACTGGAAGCCCAAGATCAAGTGGCCTCCTCTCCTTGGTCTCTGGTGAGGGCCCCCATTGGCTGCATCACAACATGGCGGATGACATCCCGGCAGGAGCATGCACCAGAGGAAGTGAGCAGTCACAGGGCAAGACAGGAGCCATAACAACATGCTCTGGTGAGAACTGACTGGGGTCCCCTAGGAATGCTATCACTCCCTTCTGAGGGTGGCACCCCCTACGATCTAACCACTTTCACTTGGCTCCAGTCTTAGAAGCTCCATACCCTGAACACGGCCACCCTGGGGACCAAGCTTCCAGCACGCAAACTTTTGAAAGACAAGCCACCCCTGTCCTTTGTGGGCTCCTCAGAAACTCGGCGTGTTGATGATTTGGTCTCTGCCATCATGTGACTTACCCAACAGCACCCTGGATCCAGGACAGGGAGGTATCGTCCCAGACCCAAGTTGTGCCAGGCCTCCTGGGTGACCTCCCTGCAGGTATCCCAGGGCCAGAGGGTTTAGATCTGTCACCTGTGACTCTGTCCCAGGAATCCATCAAGATGTCAGGATAAAACTTCATCCCACGCTCCTGAGGATCAGCTATCAGGGTTTTTATGGAAGAAGCCCCTGCCAGAGAGTCTCCAAGACAGCAAGATAAACCCTCATCTGATGGGCAACGGAAAGCTACAAGCAGAGGTTTATTTGGAAAATAAATAAATAAAGACCCAATCCACATTCCCACGCAGGGGCTTTACTTCCTTGGTTTATTTTCAACATCACAAGAGAAAGTCAGGGCTGGCTTTTTAGTTTGGTCACAGTGGCCACCAGCTAAAGCATTCGGAGCAGTCAGGTCCCCCGGGGCCACTTCCAAACCTGTGGAATAGTAGGCATCTCTCTCCGGCTCCAAAGAGGTGGCATTTGCAGAAGTGTCTGGGCCAAATCCCTCTGTCTTTCATCTCTGTCAAAGCGAAAGCCACACGGGGACAGGTTTCATGTGTCAAAGTATCATTATTTGGTGCCAGAATCGCTTCTTCTATACTGAAGGAAGTGACTTTCTTTCTGATGACTTATCTCTAGAATTTTCTTGGGAGATACCAGGTTTTTTCTTTTTTCCTGAGGGGGAGAAGGCCTCCTTGCACATTGCTTAAAGATTCACAGAAGACCAAAAGTGTTTCAGCGAATGCCGGAGATGGACTCTCCACCCTCAGAATGTATCTGTGGTCACTGTAAGTTTCACTCGGGTCGAGGGAACCAGGCTTAGTGGAATAGTCGGTCACCTCAATGCCAGGAACTGCATTTCTCTCTGTACTAATAGAACCCAATAAAATACAGTTATCACTCTCCCCATCTTACAGGTGAGAAAACAGAGTCTCGGGAGGTTCAAAATGACCCAAAGTCCTTCAACTGGTAAAAGGCAGAGCTGAGATTTGAACCAGATGGGCAGGATTCCAAAGCCCTTCCCCCAGTTTGTTTGGGACCAGGGATTGAACCCAGGGGTGCTGTGCCTCTGACTTACACCCTCAGCCCTTTTTATTTTGAAATAGGATCTTGCTAATTTGCCTAGGGTCTCACTAAGTTGCTGAGGCTGGCCTTGAACTTGGATCTCCCTGCCTCAGCCTCCTGAGTCACTGGGATCACAGGTGTGTGCCACTGTGCCTGCCCTCTCCCTGCACCCTGCTGATTCTTTGCTACTTGCCTTGGCTGGTCTCGAACTGTAGGACCCAAGTGATCCTCCCTCTACAGCTTCCTGAGCCCAGCTTAAAACAGAACAGTGAATTTATGTCTTTTTTTTTTTTTTTTTTTTTTTTTTTGTGGAGCTGGGGATTGAGCCCAGGACCTTGTGCACGTTAAGCACATGCTCTTGCACTGAGCTGCACCCCAGCCCTTAATAACCCAGCCCTTTTGTTTTTATTTGAGTCCTCCAGAGGGGGTAAAAGTTTGGTAGGAAGGAGGTTTTTGTGCAGAATCCATGGCCCCTAGGAGCTGACGATTCCCAGTTCTGGGTGTACCTGGGGGTTGACCTGCCGGCGAAGGCAGATGAAGACATTGCTGGGTTTCAGTCAGCTTTCTTTTGCTGCTGTGACTAAAAGGCCTGACAATTCAAGGAGGAAAAGTTTATTTGGGGCTCGCGGTCTCAGAGGTCTCCTTCCGTAGACAGCCAGCTCCATTCCTTGGGTCCTGAGGTCGGTCAGGACATCATGGCAGAAGACTGTGGTGGAGGGAAGCAGCTCACATGATGCCCAGGAGCAGAGACAGGGACTCCACTCCCCAGATACAAAATACACACCCAAAGCCACACCCAGGGACCCACCCCCTCCAGCCACAGTCTGCCCCCTTCAGTTACCACCCAGTTGATCCCCATGGGGCATTAATGCACTGATGAGT
The DNA here is from genome assembly GCF_001458135.2 of Marmota marmota marmota. NCBI lineage: Eukaryota > Metazoa > Chordata > Mammalia > Rodentia > Sciuridae > Marmota > Marmota marmota. The sequence continues at coordinate 2,746,410 of NW_026000139.1, forward strand.
CCAGGCTCTCATAACCCAGTCACTTCCCCTCGAAGCCTTCTTGCCTTCTTGGCCTCACACACAAGCTTTTGGGGGACGCCTCACATCCAAACCGTAACACTGTGGAAAGTGGCCTTCTCGACAGTCTTCTGTTTCCTGGGTTGTGTTAGTACTGATGATTCTGTGGGCCCTGATCCTGCCGGAAAAATAGGGGTGGCTCCTGTGTTTTCAAGACAGAGACTCCGATGTGGGAATTGGTTACACAGGTGACATTGCTTTGACTCTAAAAGGCTCACGTGCTGTGAGTTTGGTCCCCACTGTAATGTACTGAGGGGGTGGAAAGGTCCAGAAGTGGGGCTTAGTAAGAGACAATTAGATTATGAGGCTACTGCCCAGGAAAGGACATCTCTGGATGTCCATCAGGTCTTATGTGACTGGATCAAAGCTTGGAAGACTGGGTTCCACCTGTTTGCATGTCCACTACTTCTTTCCCTTCTTGTTTCTCCGCCATGCTTTGATGCAGGAGGGGGCCCTCATCAGATGCCGGGCTCTGTTGTTTAGACTTTGCAAGCACCAGAATTGTGATTCAGATAAACCCCTTTTCTTTATAAAGCATCTGGTCTCTGGTATTTTATCATAGTATCATAAAATGAACTAAAGTACAAGTGGTAATAAGAAAATCAGAGGTCAGCTACTGCAGGAGGCTGCCAGCATCCCTAGACTGGCAAGAGAGAGAAGAGGAGGGTATTGGTGAAGTCTGGGAACTGAGATCTCCTGGAGGGGGCTGGAGCCAGGGCAGCCTTTCTAGCACAAGCTGAGAGTTGCTGCAGCCTTGAGGGAGGGAGGAATACCTTGGTCTCCTCTGGGGCTTTCAGTTGGCTGAGCAAACCGAGGCCAGTTAGCAGGAGGCCTTGGGTATGCAGAGCAGAGAGAGGGATGACCCTGAGGGCACGAGGGTTCAAGGCTGGCATACATATCAACCAAATATATGCATATCACAGTTGCTTCCCTTCCAGCTGGGCTTAGCTACAGCCAGGCTGAGCACTTGTTTCTGGCTTGTCCTTAACTGCCACCCCCTTGTGCACCAGGACCTACCCGTGACGGAGCTGCCCTGGCTTCCTAGCCCAGCCCCTTCTTGCTCTCTCCCCAGTCGGGCCAACCTCACAAACTGAATTGCAACCTGCCGTGACTCTACTTGGTTTCCAAACTTGCTGTGGCCCCGATGATGCCCTTGGACGTGCCCTTGGACGTCAGCAAGAGCAGGCCTCGGCCTTGGACGGGTACCCAGGAGCTCTCTGGAGGAGACCTGCAGATATAGGGGGCGGTCGTGCGGGGAGGGGCCCTTTTTCGGGGACTGGTGAATTATTCAGGGTTCTAATGGCTCCGCGCACTCCAGCCTGTCCGTCTTGGGGCACCCCGTCAGGACAGGCCCTGCTCTGAGCACAGGCTCCAGATGTCTCCTCACGTCACCGGAAGCTGTCCTTGGAGGCCGGGCTGACAGAAAGCAGGCGGCTGCCAATAAACAGCTACCTTAGCCAGGGAGGGGGAGGGCCAGGGGACAGCTGCCCTGTTTGGGGTGAGTGACCCCGGGCCTGGGCTTGGATTCTTCCGCGTGACTCCTCTCGCTGGGTCCCGCTGCTGGCTGCTATGGGACCTGGCTTTGGGGGGTGGCTTCCTCAAAGCCCAGCTCCACCCTGTTCTCGGCCCAGGAAGGTGGGCACCTGGAAAAAGAATTCTGACTGCCAGCGTCACCCCATGGTGGCCCGAGGTGGCCCTGTCGAGCCTCTTTGTGGAGCAGGCCTTGCATGCAAGGAGGGAGGGGTGGAGGTTGGAAGAGGCCGATGCGGGATCCTTAGCTATTGGTGAGGGGTGAGGCCAGGCGCTGGGTCACACTGAGGGTCACACTGCTGACACTCGGTGGGACACAGCCTCAGCATTCCTCCCCTCACCGTCGCCTCGGGAAGGAGGCCAGGAATACAGAAACCGCCGACTACGGGGCTCCGCCAGGCCCCCGGGTGCCCCAGAAGGACCCTACCATGTCTCCCCGTCCTTTCCGCCCCACCAGGGGCTGCCATCCCTGCGTTTCCATTTTCCCTTTGGCAAACACCAGAATTCCAACTCGATTTCCACCCAACTGGGTCTCACACTGAGGGCTGCAAGTTCTCAAAGAGAAGCCAGGAATCTGAATCGTGGAGTAAAATCTGGTTTGTCAATATCGGTAACCAATTCCAACTTAAAATCCCGTGCAGGCCGGGTATACCAGAAGCTAAGGGAACATGGCGAGGGGCCAAGTTCACCACCCCCGCCCTGCTGATTTGTAGGGTCTGAGGTAAAGTTTGGGCTTGCCCCAGGGACACTTGATGTGTGATGATTTTCCATTGCAGGCGAGAAACATGCATTTATGTGGGTCAGACAACTATGAACGTGCGCTGCGATTCAGGGCAGAGATGGAAAAACAAAGTGGTACTTGAACTTGAGCACAGACAGCACAGTAACAGGGAGGCACCTGGGCCTCTGGTCAGTGCTGATTTTATCCTGGGCCTTTCAAAGACACTTTGGGGACAGGGAGAGGGCAGGAGGGGGGAGAACGGGGAGAGAATTGATCACTCGGGTGGCTGAAAATAAACATCTTTACAACCGAGCTGTGAAAGCAAATCAGGTAATAAAACCTGAAGCTCACAGGTCAGTTTTTTTTTTTTTTTGGGGGGGGGGATGAGGTTGTGTTCCATGAAGACTGAACCTGGAGGAGCTCAGATCTTTAACTGTGGGTTCCCTGCATTCTGTAGAGGAGGGGGCTTACACTTTTCTGAAAATGGAATCCTGAAGTCTGTGCCCCACTGACCACATGGGACAGGTGGCTGCAGAGGCAGAGATCCTTGGTGGAGGGGAGCGCAGCCCTGTCCTCTGGTGAACCAGGGCAGCCAGAGGGGGTCGGGGGTGGCGTCATACCAAGGCTCGCCAGCCAAGCATGTGCCCTGTTCACTAAATGAATATGTCATGACATCTCTTCGTGCTGGAAGCCTGGAGGAGAATCCGTGACCCTGTGGGAAGAGAGAGGGTCGTTGTGACGGTAGATGTGTTCCTACAAAGGGGGACGCGTGATGCTCGCTGCACGCTGTGCTTTGCCGCCTCCAAAACATGGTATGTCACCGAGTCCCTAAATTTCTTGGGGAGGAGGGGAGAGGCCATTGTCCCCCCATGCACGGATAACACGTGCTCCTGCCGAGGAGAGTCTGCCACAACTTGCTCGTCTTTTTTTACTTAAAAACACCCTGAACATTTTCCCACATCAAGAAGTGCAGGAAACTGGGCGCGGTAGCACATGCCTGTCATCCCAGCGGCTCAGGAGGCTGAGGCAGGAGGATCGCAAGTTCAAAGTCAGCCTCAGCAACTTAGTGAGGCCCTAAGCAACTCAGTGAGACCCTGACTCTAAATAAAATACAAAATAGGGCTGGGGAGGTGGCTCAGGGGTCAAGTGCTCCTGAGTTCAATCCCCAGGACCAAAAAAAAAAAAAAAAAGAAGTTCAGGGCCCCTTTGGTGAGCCTTGCCTGCCTCACAGAAACTTTCCATGTGACTGTGTTAAACCTGTTTTCTTGTGGCTCCTGGCTTAGACACCATGTAACTTTTACAATTTTAAAAAACTTAATTGACACATGATAACTATACGTGAGTATGGGGTTCACTGTCACATTTCTAAAGAGCCCACAACATGTGAGGATCAGATCAGAGCAACTGGCATTTCCATCACCTCAAACATTTGCCATTTCTTTGTGTTGGGGACACACGAAAACCTCTCTATTAGCTAATCAAAGTGCACAATTTAACCATCCTCTCTCCGTCTCCCTCCCACAGCCCTTTCCAGTTTCTGGTGGCCCCTCTTCTGCCCCATACTTTTGTGAGATCAGCTCCTTTGGCCTCCACATGTGAGAACACGTCATGTCTATCTTTCTGGGTCTGACTTATTTCACTTAACATAATGCTGTCACAAGGGAAGGATTTCATTCTTTTTAATGCCTAAGTACTATTCCATGTGTTTATATAACACATTTTCTTTACACACCTACCTACCAAGGGACATCTAGTTTGATTCCATATCTCAACTATTGAGAACTCATGTGACTTGGGAAAATTATTGACATTTCCATAGCCTCAGAGTCCTCACATAGAAAATGGAAATAACTCTGTTGCCTTGAAGGGCTGTTTTGAGGGCATCTCATTAAATGAGATGGTGCCCGATAGCTAATTTTAGTAATAGGATAGATTCCATTTTTTGCTTCCCTACCAAGTTCTGCATATTTAGCTTCAGGTACTTTATCTCATTGAATTTTCAAAACAATTTTATTTATTTATTTTTCTCCATATTTTTTTTGGTGCATTAAAGTGCCCGACATCTGCATGTGGTGAGCAGCTACCAAATTGGAAGTTCAAAATTGAGAGATTTGCTCAAGGTCACGCAGAGACTGGGCCTCAGCGTGGACACCCACTGGTCTGGTGGCAAAGCCATTTCCCACATCCCACTAACGTCCCTGAGCGGGTGGCAGAGACACTGAATGAATCTGCGCTGGGAGGAAACAGGAGCTCAATGACAGCGGCAGGTCACTCTCGAATGCATCCTTTTGCCCCAGAGTTTCAATCTCTGGGCCACCGTGTCATCATTCGCTGTGACCTCCCGTCAACTTGTGCATCGTGGGGTGTGAAGGCCAGGGATGTCCTGGGTGTGAGCACCACCCGGGTGTCGTCCTGCCTCCCTTGTCCCTGGAGCTGACCAGGGCTCATCTGGGTCAGCAGCTGAGGTCAGGGGCGGACACAAATGCGGAAAACCAGTTTGGTCATGAAGAGACCAGGGCAGTGGGGGCGCCACTCAGTGGGCTTCCATTCCCAGGTCTAATCAGGACTGTCCTTGTGCATTGAGAAGAGAGGGTGACCTGGTGTCTGACTCCTGCATCGAGTTTAGAAATAAGTGCCAGGTGCCATTCTGTCCAGGGACCAACGTTTGAATCCGTCGTCAACATCTTCTCCCCTGTCTCCTTACTATCTCGTCCGTGACCCGTAGAGTTATCTGAACCTTCATATTGGCTTTGATATCAGAGAGCATGAGTGAGATGTATTTGTCACTTTGACTAGGGGACATTTCTCTTGGGCCCTGCACATTATTTTTCAGGACACTCAATGTCCCTGGAAATAACCGTGTTTGTTCATTGTCTCCATATAACTTTACTGCCCTCCATGGTCCCTAGGGCCAAGGACAGTGCCCTGTATTGGTGCTCAACGGTCAGGACATGCCCCAGAAACATACCCTGACTGGGCCAGGTGGCCCTCTTGGCTGGTGTCCAGTCCCCTGTGCTCTTGGAGGAAACTCCCTTGAAGCCGAGCATGTGACCACAGCTGGCCCTGGCTCCCATGGACTCCTGGGCCCCAAGTGGCTCCTCTTTGCCCGCCAGGCTGTCTTATGTCTCTCTGTCGTCTCCCGACACTCCCCAGCTCTCATCTCCCATGAAATCAGGCTCTTGATTGTGGGACGTTGGCATTTGTGGGATGTTGGAGCTTTGGGTGGCATTTGGTGGCTCAGCCATCCCCTCCCAGCTGGAGTTTCCCACCCACAGGGAGCAGCGGCAGGTGGGGAAGCCAGGACCCCGCCCCCAGGCAGGTCCCTGAGGCTCAGTGGCTTAGTCCCCAAGCCTGGGCAGGAGCTCGAATTTCTTCTGCGTGACACTCTCACCGCTGGCCAACCACCAAGCTGAGATGATCCTGCAGCAGCCACAGGGGAGATGGAGAGATCTGAGGGAGAGAGAGCTCATGGTTGCTGTAACCAAACTACCTGATGTAAGAACAACTTAGGAGGAAAAGTTTATTTGGGGGTCTATGGTTTCAGAGGTTCGGTCTATAGTTGGCCAGTTCCATTGCTCTGGGCCCAAGGTGAGGCAGACCAAGATGGCGGACGGGTCCAGCTCTTGGCAGCCAGGAAGCAGAGAAAGAGCTCAAGGAGATGGGGACAAGTATATATAATCTCCAAGGGCGCGCCCCTCCTCCAGCCACACCCCACTGCCCACACTTACTACAGTCCAGCATCCTGCCAAAGCATGAGTCCCCCCATGGATTTACCATGGATTGGGTTAGAGCTCTCATCATGGAATCATCTCACCTCTGAATGCCCCGCATGATCTAGCATGAGTTTTGTGGGACGACTCATATCCAAACTGGGGTGGGGGGAATATGATTCTTTTTCCTTGGTCCCTCCTTCCATGAGGCTCTCTTGGAGAACTGCTTTTGATTTAAGACAAGCCACTTGACCCTGCTCAGCCTCAGCGTCTTCACTGGTAAAATGGGCAATGACACCGACCCAGAGAGGTTTTGCTGGTGTTTGAGGCCAGAGCAAATGAGGGACTGTGTCTCACCTGTGCAGCTTCCTTCCCCCATCAGAATTCCCACACCTGGTAGCAGGTGTCTCGAGTGCTTCTCCTGCGCAGCTAGGAGATGCAGTTCACAGTAGGTGTGTCCCGTAACGTGCAGAACTCCTGCTGACATGTGAGTCTCAGCTACACAATGAACACTGTTTTAGTGTGTGTCCCAAATATTGTATGGGATATAATTAACACGAAATGATTCATCATTTAGCTGAAACTTAAAATATAACTGGGCATCCTGTGTTTTTATTGGATAAATTTTGGCAGCTGATACATACTCTTAAGATGACCAGTGTTGCTTCTGGTGAGAACCCTCACCCAAATCCAGGATCTAGGAGGCTGGCTAGACACTCTTCCATTCTGAGACTTCATTGGAAAAGGTTAACAGTTCGGAAAGAAAAATAATAATAATAATAGGGTGTTCATTCCAGAGTAAACCTATGAATCCCTCTTAAAGATGGAGGGTATGGCCCATCCAAACTGACATCGGCCAATCTCTGAAGTGGATCGATCAATCGAGTAAGCAAGTGTTTCAGCTTACAGGGAAATCAATGTTGAGGGAAAATAAACAGGGATCTTTAAAACCCGTTCTTGATTCCTACCTCCCGTCAACAGCCTGACTTTGTTCTTTGGCAGTGTCTCTGACATTTATTCTCCGTTCCATTTCTACATAATCTTGGGAGGCTGCAGAATTCTCCCCAGTTTATAAAGTCCTAGGGGCTAAGAGGGTGGCCCTGGATGCCCATTCACTGCTCACATTTATGGTGGGTTTGCTGAGAACAGGCAGCTTGCTGGGAAACAGGTAGCCCTTGGAACTATGGTCACCACATTTGTTTACAAATGTGCTTGGAGATCAGAGCCAATTAGTAAGAACTGGGGTTATTTTTACTTTAAGTGATGGATTAATTTTTTCTCTTTAAGTAAACCAACCACCCCCTTCTCGTGCTTCCTCCCCTCCCCTTCCTCCATTCCTCCCTCCAATGAATGACACCCATCACCTTTGGAGAGGAGACTGATGGGATAGAGACAGCGACCTTTAGCATTTGATGTCATCCTCTTTTGTTTCCTACAGTGAATGTGCTTACCCTTTATGGTACTGATCATAATAATGATACTATTTGAGATTTTAAAGAAGAATACATGAAGACAGCTAGCATCGTACTTATTAACTGACATGAAATGAGAAATTTTCCCCCAAATAAGGATGTTCTCCTTGGCCATTTCTACTCAGCGTCATCTTTGAGGTCTTAGCCATAGCAACAAGGCAAAGAAAAAGAGGTAGAGTTTGGAAAGAAAGAAGCTGACTCTATTTTCAGGCAGCATGATCAGGCTTGTGGAAATTCCTGAGGAATCTATTGGAGAAACAGCTAGAACTCTTAGGTTGCAGAATCCAAGGGTAATAGAAAATTTAATTGTATTGTTCTATACTAGTGATAAATATTTGTGTCAGCTTCCTGTTGCTATAACAAAATGTCTGAGCTAATCAATTTAGAAAGGAAAAAGATTTGTTTTGGGTCACAGTTTTAGAACCTCCAACCCATGGTTGATTAGTCCCTTGCTTTGGGCCTATGGAGAGGCTCAGAGTGACAAAGAACCTAAGGACTTCCTGCCAGGCCCCACCTCTTTGAAGTTCCACCACTTTCTATCAGTGCCACCCTGGGGACCAAGCCTGTAGCACACAGGCCTTTGGGGCACCTAAACTACAGGTCCAAACTCTAGCAGTATTACAAAATGAAATTTATACATAATGCTATTCAAAATAGAATCAAAACCATGAAGTTCTTAGGGATAGATTGCACTAAATAGGTGGAAGAGCTGTACACCGAAATTACAAACCACTGCTAAGAGAAATGAAGGAAAACCCAAATAAAGGCCAGGCATTCTGTATCATGGGTTTGAAGACTCAGAATTGCTAAGAGGTCAATCCCCCACCCCCCACCATGGATCTATAGACCTGGAGGAATCCCACTAACAATTTAAGCAGGCTTCTAATTTTCTAGAAATTGATAAATGAATCTTTAAAAGTATGGCGGGGGGAATAAAGATCTAGAATAGACAAAATGACTTTGAAGAGACCAACACCAGAGGTCCCCAAACCTCTTGATTTCAAGTCTTATTAACAAGCCACACTGGTCAATCCACTGTGATGTTGGCAAAGACCAGAGAGGTGGTTCTGAGGAGCAGAATCAAGAACTGAGAGATCCATCCACACGTATGTGGCCAATTTTAAACAAAGGTACCCAGATAGTCCAAGAGAGAGAGAGAATAATCTTTTCAACAAGGCACAGGACAGCTAGATAGCCCTGAGCAAATGCACGCCCCGCACGGCCAATGTCACACACAGACAATGAAATGGATCTGAGATCACTGGATGGCAGCCTCTCCCCAGCTGCTGATAACCAACAGGAGAGCAGTCTTTGTGACCTTGAGTTAGGCCAAGATCTCTCAGCTAGACACAAAAAGCACAAACCAAAACATTTTGGTGAATGTGACTTCATGAAAAAAAAATATTTTACGCTTTGATAAGAAAATGACAAGACAAGGCAAAGACCCAGTGAATGCATTTGCAAGACACATAGCTGTTCAATGGCATATTCAGGGGGACAGCACGTGACCTGGCAGCCACACCCCTGAGCCACTTGTCCGAGAGCAAGGAACACATGGCCAGAGCCTCTTGGAAATGTCTTGGGCAGTTTTATTCAGAAGTCTTCAAAACTGGAATCGACCTGTGGGCAGGGTAGGGATGGACAGAGGGGGACATGCACTTACACAGTGCAACAGGGCTGTTAGAGCTGTGGATTCTCCAGCCACGCGGGTGACTCTCAAAACCATTATGCTGAGCAAAAGCCGCCGGACGGGAGGGAGTGCAAATCCATTTCTGTGAAGCTAATCTCCAGTGATACGAAGCAGACCAGGGGGTTCCCGGGGCTGGGTTTGACTAGAAAGAAACATGAAAGCACTTTTGGGGGGTAGTGGAAATGTTCTCTATCTTGATTCCGTTGGTGGTTCCACTTGTCAAAGCCGGTCGCATGCTATACTCGGAAATCTGTTCATTTTATTGCATGCAAATTATACCTCGATAGCAAGAGTGGGAAATAAAAAGTCCTACGAGTGGGAAATAAAAAGTCCTACGTGCGTGCGTGAAAGACAGTCCACAGACCCTTCCAGCAGCTCGGGGTGTGTATGTGGGGTGGGGGATGGGTTCCGCCTTTTTAAATTAAAAATTCCAGAAATTCGCTCAGCAAGGATTTTTATTTCCTTATTCATTTCCCCACCCCCACACCCAGCCACACACCTGGCCTATGGGAAGGGGTCTATAAACCCAGTTGGGTCTTTTCACATTTTTAAGGAGAAAAAGTTATTCACTTAAAAGAATAACCCAGAAACTCCCGTTAGAGACTTCTCCAAGTTCTCCCAGGAACTTCTCAGGAAGGGGAAATCTAGTTTTGCAATCTCGTTTCCACTCCCTTTAACCTTTTCTGAACCCTGCTGGGGGCTGCCGGCCTCCCTGGTAGGAATTCCATTCTCCATCCAGATCCACCTTGGCCTTGGGGTTGGGTGGACGTTGGCCGTATACTCTGTGGCTGGGCCGCACTGTGGGGTGCGCCGCGGGGTGCGCCGTGGCTGGAAGGCTGGCCACCCTCCCTCCCTGTGCATTGCTCATTCTGATGTCCTTCCATGAAATCCTCTTGGCTCTCCTCGGACAGACCTCTGTCTCACCTACCTCCTGAATGTCAGGGTTCTCCAAAACACCATCTCCAGCTCCCGATTCTCTCTCATTCCCACTCTGTTCCAACCACCTCTGTAGCTGACGGTTCCCTAATCCCCATCCCCGCACCACCTCATCTGGCCACCTGCCAGACATCTCCACCTGATGACCCCAGGAGAGCAGACCCAGCACGGCCCACCCTGCGCTCACAAGTTCCTTGATCCTTGTGTAGACAGTGGTCTCACCACTGATTTTGTCTCCTGAGCAACAAACTTGAGGTAAAACCTTCCCTCCTCCTCCTCCTCCTCTCCCTCCTCCTCCTCTCCCTCCTCCTCCTCNATTTCCTCCTCCTCCTCCTCTTCCTCCTCCTCCTCCTCTCCCTCCTCCTTCTCTTCTCTCTCCTCCTCCCCGCCCTCCTCCTTCTCCTATCCCTCCTTCTCCTCCTCTTCCTCCTCCTTTTCTGTCTTTCTTTAACTGGTTCCCAAATCCATGTCAAGCTCCAAGGTCACAGAGGGCAGGAGGAGGTGGCGGGGGGACAGGGATGGGAAGGTGAGCTGGGACAGCTGTGCTCTTTAGCTGGAAGGACAGGGCCCATGTTGGGGGTGGGGCAGGGTTGGACGAGGCCCAGGGTGCTGTTGACCAGTGACGAGTCCTTGCTTCCCCAATGTTGAAGAATAACACCAAAGAAGCACGCCGAGGCAAAGTCAGAGTAGAAATTAGAAGTTTATTAAAAGACAGCAGAAAAGACTTCTCCCAGAGGAAGAAGGGGGCCCAAGAGGTGGAATCCGTGGAAGTGCGGTTGTTTCCCCTTTTTATAGTTTTGGTGATGGAATGTAGGTTGGAAGGCCCGAGGGGTGGGACACAGGTGGGCCAAAGAAGTAGTCTGAGCAGGAAGGACTTCATTAACACTTCTTTGGGATGGACTTTTGGCCTAGGGCCTTTTCAGGACTTCATTAACATTCCATGAGTTGTCCTGCGTTTCCGGGAATCATTCTCAGCATGGCCTCCATTTTAGATTTCACTTGGTATTAGACCCGATTTACCTAACTACACTGACTACCTAACTTTAAATCTGGCTTCAGTGGGAAGGTGACAAAGATCAAGTCCTGATGGCTTAACCTGACACAGAGAGGAGATGCCATAGCTGATGTCACATATCAGAGGACATCCCCAGGGGAAGGGAATGAAGTTTGCGGGGTGTCAGCAGAATCCGGGTGAAGGGAGCCACGGGAGGTGGTTCTGCCCAAGACCAGGTCTGCAGCTGTCCTGCGGCCCGGGTCCTGCCCCCAGACTCCCCGTCACTGTCACTGGAGGCTCCTCAGCAGAGCCCGCGGGCTGCTTGCCAAAAACATGTCGGATGGTTTCAATTTTGCATTGAGGAGCGAGTTCTAATGGCCTTTCCAACCCCCAAGGACACTCTGGCGGTAGCTCCAGGCCTCGGGACTGAGAGGGTCATGAAAGGCAGCTCAGAAGGGCTGGTGTGCGAGGCTGGCTCTGCTCCAGGGCTGATTTGTGCTTCTTTTGTGCACACGAACACTTGGCCTTCAGAACCTTCCAGAAGCAATTCCCAACTGGTGTGACACTCTGTTTTGCCCAACATTTGGAACTTCTGTAGACCGTGACACTCTTCAGCCTTCTGGCTTTGGGACACCCCATGATGATGGGCTCCGGGGACCCACGGGGAGTGCCATGCGCTGGAGGCTTGGTAACCTGCTCACTGTGCCAAGTCGGCTGTTACGTTTTCCAACCGTGACATCTTTGTCGAGGGTCATGCTAAATATCTGGAGACAAAGAACCACAAAATTCAGTGTGCCTTGTAGTAAGTTGGGCTGAGTGTAAGAGAGACCCCAAGTAAATTGGAGGTTCTGTTTGGTGAAATTATGAATTGGCTCTTTCTCTTCTGGCTTGAGTGTGGTTCCTGATCCCAAAGTCCAAGATGGAGCACCCCACATCCTCAAGCCAGTTCAAAGAGGACAAGGGAGCGGTGGCGACCTGCTCCTTCTCTTCTGTAGCATGACATGGGTGGTAATATCACTTATGCTTATATCCCATTGGCTGAATCCGTCAGCTGGCCACATGCAGCTGCAAGGGACTACGGGAAATGTAGTCTCCATCCCAGGGGACTGCCTCACGCCCTGCTGAAAATTCTATTATGGAAAAGAGGAGTAGATTTGGGGGGACAGACAACTAAAAATTTTTGCCACCTATTCCAAGAGAATAGATCTACTCTTAGTGATAGATCCTAAAGAAATTTAAAGATAATTTGTACACAGATATTGACTGTTGACTTAATAAAATTTTGTTTGTGGTCAGTGTAATTATAAGCAGGGAGGTCATTTAGACCTATGAAAAGTTATACGTAAAAAAAGTGGGCCTGGTGCCGTGGTGCACATCTATAATCCCAGTGGCTCGGGAGGCTGAGGCATGAGGATCGAAAGTTCAAAGCCAGCCTCAGCAAAAGCGAGGCCCTAAGCAACTCAGTGAGACCCTGTCTCTAAATAAAATACAAAATAGGGCTGGGGATGTGGCTCAGGGGTCAAGTGCCCCTGAGTTCAATCCCTGGTACGCAAAAATAAAACAGAAGAAAAAGAGGAAGGGGCTTCATGCCCATGGAAATGAACACTCTCTGCAAACCACTGGTACTCAGGGCAGGAAAGAGGCTCACCGACCTGACTCCAAGATGCACTTTCTTTTCACATTTTAATTGAAATTGAAATTGGGTCTTAAAACTCAGGCTTCTATTTTATGAGGTAATATTCCTTCCTTAACTACTGTTTTAAAAAGTTCAACGCACCAAGAACCTTTTAGAATTTATAAAGTCAATGGTTGTGCCATCCGTCGGTTCAATTGGTAGATCGATATTTCCTGGGACTGTTGTGACTTGTGGGAGCAGGACAGTGATGGCCCTGGATCTCACAGAACGTCCATCTGGTGGAAGAGAGAGATCAGACAAATCAAGCTGGGAATTTCCTGACACTTGGTCTTGTGTAAGAATAGTGTAGAGTAAGTGGGGGGACTTGCCATGGAGACCAGCCCACACCTTGGGTGCCCGTTCCCACCCCTGAGCCAGCCAGGCCGTCCAACCTTAGACCTTCAGCCTCCAAACATGTGAGCTAAGTAACCCTTACTTCTTTATAAAATTACCCATCTCTAGGTATTGTGTTATAGTAAAGAAAACGAACCGATACACCACCCAAATACATGGCTTACGCTCTCATCTTAATCTTCCACTCTTCTCTGGGGAAATTCCACCCATATCAGACTTTGAGAAAGGCTTTAGGAAATGGCCTTGACATAGAGCCTTGAAGGGTGAGAGTGTAAACCAGATGGATGAAGAGGTGACCAGTGGTCTACATGGCGTCTCGCTAAAGATCCTTGTCTGCAGGCAACAGGGAAGAAATCTGTCCTTCTTAAGCCGGGGCAGGTGAGCTCCGTGGCCCCAAGTCACACCCCCGCCTTCCACCTGGAGAAGAGTCCGCTGCAGTGGCTGGTGGGTAGGAGTTCAGCTGGGGAAGGAAAAGGAAGTTGGTCAGAAGAGTCGAAGCCGAGTGGCTCACGACCAATATGGGCCAGCGGGGAAGGCTGGGGCCAAGGGGTCATCTTTCTTCATTTACATTGAATTTTTAGAAAAAGAAAAATTTCACAAATAACTTAAAAGTGCTCAGTCTTACGGAGGCAGAGTCACAGGTGGAAAAAAGATGTCCCCTGACCCTGAGATTTGAGCAGAATGAGGGGGCCAGGCACGGTTGGTCACAGACAATTAGAGGCCCTAATTACAGGCCGCTTCTGTCCCACCATTTCTTCTATGGCAACATGAGCACCAAACCCCCAAACTCTTCTTCTTCTACACTATAGCCCCCTCTGATGGTTTTGTGGACAAATGTGATGTCGGAGATTAAATTTCATTTTTTAAAAAACAGGTCTAGCGAGACAGCCGCCCCATTAGGTGTCTGAGAAATGCGTTGTTTAGGTTCTTGACGGTCATTAGTACCAAGAAGAGCAATAAAAGTTGCAATTCTAAGATATTCACTCTTTCAGGTGGGGAGCGTGCCGCGCACCCCTTATTCACTCCCCGAATATTTCTTGGGCACCTACTATGCGCTAGGCACCAAGTTCCGGGCTGGTGCTTTGAGCGTGGGACCTGGGACATCTCCTGAGAAGCACTGTTTAAACAGGTGGCAGGTGGGTCCTCACGGCAGGGGACACAGCAAGGTCAGGGTCCACTCAATCCTCACAGTAGCATGTGGGGGACGATTGTTCTCCCCACTTTGCTGAGGAGGAAACTGCGGCCCCGACATGTTCAGCCATTTGCCCCAAACCCCACAGCAGAGCAAAGCGGGAGAACGAGGACCTGGGACCTGCTCCTGCCCCGCGCTCTTGGGTGTCCTTCTTGTCCTTTGGTCGGGATCTTGGGAGGGCTGGTCAGGGAGGTCCACCAACCTGTCCTGGGCTACCTGGTTTTAGAGCTGACAGCACCGTGCCCCAGGGCCATCATTCAGGGCAAAGGGACCATTGATGTTCCCGGGAAGGAATGTTGGACTGAGACCAAGCCTCGGGGGCTGGGCGTGGGGTGGGGAGCTCACAGGAGGAGCCTGTCCCCAGGAGGTCGCTCTGTGTTCCAGGGCCAGGTGCCCCCAGGCCCCATGTGATACAGAGACACGTCCTGGAGGGCGTCTGGCCTCCCTGTGCGCGTGGCCTCCTGTGGGCAGCAAGTGAGAGCTTTGCCTGCAGCTCACCACCCAGAGGAAACAGGATCCGGACACATTCGGCATGAAGTCACGGAAAGTCGTCCTGATGAATTATGGACTGCGTCTCCACTGTGGGTTTTAAAAATCCTCCTCTTCCTTTTCTGCTCAGTTCTATTTTTTCTTTTCTATTCTTTCTTTCTGCCACCTCCCCTCTCTTTCTTTTATCTTGAACATGAACCTCTTATTGTGACAGCACCTAGCACATAGTAGGTGCTCAGTAAGTGGTTTGTTGAATGAATCAGTGAGTGAAACAACGCTGCAGGCTGCCGAATACAGAATGAACTCCAAACAGGCAGCGAAAATAACCCTTCCTAGGATTGAGAACCATTCTGGGAGGAGTCACCAGTTTTAGGGTGGCTATGCCCCAAGGTGACCCTTCTCTCCTGGAGAGGTCTGTGGACACCAGCCATCTGTATCCCTCAAGGTACTTACAAAAGCTCACCGTTCCTGGGTGCAGGCTGGACCTATCCACTCAGATCCCGGGGAGGGGGCCAGAATTTGCATTTCTAATAGGTTCCTGGAGGGTTTCTGTGTGCACCCAAATTGCCCTATATAAGTAGAGTTTGCTCCTCTTGATCATCTGTGCTGAAGCCTGGGGCTTCCCTCCCCCTCGCCATTAAAAGTTAGTTTTCTCCTCAAAACCTTGTAGAGAAACAAACAAACAAACAAAAGAATGCCTGTCTTTGGGGAAAACTCAAGTTGAAAGGGATTGGGAGGATGTTGCAAGGCAATGCCGTCTTCTCCTCCTTCGTCTGTTCTTGGAGAGTGTGGCATTACTTGACATGGGGTGGGGGTGTGGGGGTGGCAGGGTAGAAGATGATGGAACGCACTTTTGAAATGAGTGGCACCCGATGACGCTTCTCTGGAGATTGTAATGGCCAAGAATCCACCTCATGGGACTTCGGGTTGCTAAGAATTGACTGGTGACCGAGTTATTCTAGGCACCTTATTGGGGCTCTGCTCCTCAGTGCAAGCCAGAGGAGTGATAGTGACAGTCCCCACCCAGGGCTGGGGATGCTGGACGCGCACTTAGTCCACATCTGGCTGAAACCTCCCTTCCCCTTGCTCTGAGCACTTAGCTCTTAGATGAATTTTAGTTCTGTTCCCTGAAAACAGTTCTCAACTGGAGTTCAAGAACACGCACACACACATATGCACACACACACACACACACACACACACGCACGTGCACACACGCACCCTCCATTGACCAGACCATTTTCTGTTCTTTTTTTTCCTGTCCTGGGGATGGAACCCAGGGCTTCTGCCCACTGGGAAATGTTCTACCGTGGAGCTTCGCCGCAGCCTCATTTCTGTTTTAATTACCCACCCTTATTAGGAAGGCTGACTCGGGATGAACTGGTGCACTGTGAGGTCTGTATTTGGTGAGGAACATCTGAAATGGCCCTTTGATGGGTCAACAATGGCCAATTTCTTTCTTTTTTTTTTGTACTGGGAATTGAACCCAGGGGCGTTTTACCACTGTGTCACACCCTCAGCCCTTTTTATTTGAGTAGGGGTCTTGCTAAGCTGCTAAGGGCCTCGCTAAGTTGCTGAGGCTGGCTTTGAACTCACGATCCTCCTGCCCCAGCCTCCCAAGTCGCTGGGATCACAGGCATGGGCCACTGTGCCCGGCTACAATTCCTTCTGGTTCAACCTAACAGGAAGCACAGAGGTTAACCAGGTCTATTTTAAAGTTACTATTTTAAATGTGCAAAATCAGATACACCTCTTATTGTGACAGCACCTAGCACATAGTAGGTGCTCAGTAAGTGGTTTGTTGAATGAATCAGTGAGTGAAACAACGCTGCAGGCTGCCGAATACAGAATGAACTCCAAACAGGCAGCGAAAATAACCCTTCCTAGGATTGAGAACCATTCTGGGAGGAGAAGAGTAGATCCGACACCCATGCACTCCCCATGCCATTCAAGAAACACTTCACTAACGCAGCTGGGGTCTCCTAACCCACTTTCCCCCTTCGGCCCTTACGCTAGCTCCCCACACCAGGACTTCTACCGTGCCTTTTCTGTGTCCCCAACAACACCCATCACATTGTTTTGTGATGTGTGTCCTGTGTCCCTTTGTCTGCAATCAACAAAGTGCACGCAGCCCTCTGCCCCCAGCTCTCCTGCTCAGCGTGAGGCTGAGATTCCTTCGCATTGATCCGTTTCTCTAGTTCAATGTTTTCTTTCCAAAGCCAAGTGCTGGAAGGATTTGCCATCAAGTCAGCAGTGCGTGGAGAAGACAGCACGTGGCTTCTTGATCCTCTTTTTTCTAACCATCAAGCCAAGCTTGTTTCAGTCCATATATTTGGAAAAGATTCCCTAAGATCTGCAGGGGGAAGGAAAAGAAAAAAAACCAAACAATATGGGAGCCTGTCGCCATTTTGACAAGTGCATTTTTTTTTGCAAGAGGAAAGAGTTCCATGTGTCTGTTCCATGTGCCTCTTATCCTCCTCCTGGGACAAGTGGGCCATGCCAGGTACCTGTGTTCCCGAGGCTGGCAGTGCCTAGCCTGGTGGATGTTCAGTATTTGCCTTGTCAATAAACAAAAAGGGAGGGTCACTTGAGTGACCATGAGTGGCAGGTCTGTTGTAATCAGCTGAGCGCCTTGTTGCAGCTTCAGCTGTTGTTAGAAGATGGAGTTGGAGGCTTGGGTGAGAAATTGGAGAAGCAGCATCCGCACAGCCGGGGTCACTTGCTGCGACCTGATTCAAATCCTGACATTTGTCAGGTAACCACGGTGTCATAGTTCAGAGGTGAGATGTCCCCCCACCCCCCAAACCCCTCTGATTATGCAGGAGTGTCTGGAGGTGAAATCACTGAGTCTTGAGAGCTGTGACCCAATCTGCGCAGCCTGGTAGACACTGGCGGGTGGTCACCGCAGGCAGGTGGGGTGTGGCTGCAGAGGCTGTCACTGGGGGCGGGCTCTGGAAGGCTCCTCCTCCCTGGGACCCTCCACGTACCCGCTTCCCGGCTGCCCTGAGGCGGGCAGCGTCCCTCCACCGCGCCCTTCTGACAGAGCCGACCGTGAGTTGTGCCGCGGGACCTGGGAATGTCCCGGTGTCCTCATGGCTGACCACAGCCGGCTCTTCTGTCTTCATTTATTAGCCTTCCCCCCACCCCCACCGGCTTTCGGCCTGGAAGCCGCTTCCCCTCGAGCCTGCAAATTCCCCCATTTCTCTTCTCCTCTCTGTGCCTGAAGACTCTCTGATGGAAAGAAACGTCACGATAACTGTCCTCAGAGTGGATTTCAGGTTCACTCTGCGTGTGCCTCGTCCCTCCGCGGGGATGCAGACGATGGTCCTCGTGATTGGCAGGGACAGTGTGTGTGTGTGTGTGTGTGTGTGTGTGTGTGTGTGTGCGCCTTTGGAGAGTTCAGGAGGAACTTCTTAAATTCTGCTATGTTTGACGTCAGACTCAAAGGTTTCGTGTGAGATAATCAAGCCGCGCATCTGAACATGATGGCAAATGACATGGGGCCAGACTGGCAGGCTGTGGCAGGCTGGTGATGTCTTCTACGGGTTGGTGGCTAGTTTCTTTTTCTTTCTTTCATATTTTTTAGTTCTAGTTTATGCAATACCTTTATTTTATTTATTTATTTATATGTGGTGTTGAGAATTGAGCCCAGGGCCTCACGTGTGCTAGGCAAGCACTCTACCACTGAGCCACAATGCCAGCCCCTGGTGGCTAGTTTCTTTACATGTTAGTAGATAGTACTGAATTCAAAGAATAAGATTTTCCTCCCAGTTTTAATGAAGTCTATGGCACTCAAGAGACAGTGAACTATGGAGTTTGTATCCGTCAGCTATTGCTGTGTAACAAGCAACCACAAACACCTCAGTGGCATAGAATAGACATTTAGTTCTTGCTCAACAGTGTATGGGCTGGCTAGAGTTCCATGTGTCTGTTCCATGTGTCTCTTATCCTCCTTCCGGGACAAGTGGGCCATGCCAGGCACATTGTGTTCTTGGTAATGGCAGAATTTCAAGGGGGCAAACCCGTTCCAAGCTTGTGCTCTGCCACATTCATCTGTGCATGTCCTATTGGCCAAATCAAGTCACCTGATGGACTCCACGGTCAAGGACAGGGAGGTTCGCCCTGACATAAGCTCCCCCACTCCTTAGGACCTGAGCAAATGACAGTCTCTCTCAGCATTGGTTTCTCGTCCCTGGACAAGCGGGTCTGATCACGGTACCCACAGCACTACTGTGGCCTCCTCGTGAGGATGAAATGTCATGATGCCCACAGGCCCCGTGTGGCACAGTGTCTGAGCAGGTGCTCAGTAAACTGTGGGGGGAGAAGAACAAGCTCTACCTAATAGAATAACTGTGGCTCTGAACTAGCTCTCTCCTCCTGACATCGGCCACCATGAGAATTACGGCTTCATTACTCTTCCCGAGACTTTGGTGACCCGAAGGGGCCTATGAATCTTTCAGTTCGCCCGGCCTGGGGTCACGGTGGGTGATCTTAAAGAACCTGACCCTTTGGAATGGAATGAGCGTTGAGCTTTAAACAGAGGGGCAGGAAAGCAAACAGGCGGAGTCACCCAGGAGAACAATATTTCAGAGAGGCAGACAGATGGAGGCCCAGACTGTGAACGTGCCAGACTCCAAGGAATACCCTAGAAAACATGAATGTATTTGTTAGAGCTAAATATTTTAAATTTGTTGGGCTAACAATTGTAGGCAAAATAATACCCTTTCACAAGCAAACAAACAAACAACAACAAAAAAAAAACCCCACAACATTAGCCTGCCATACCTAAATAGCTTTTGTGTGTGCACAGGGAATAAGATGAGATGGTGAATTATTTTCCGGTGGCCGTCCTGTCGACCTTATTTAGATAGCTCAGCTCATTGGCAGGAGCTGCTCATCTCCACGTGCATACTTATGAACCCCTCCATAGCAACGGGAATTGCATCTGAGATATGGCCACGTTCCGTGTTGTGATCCCGGGGTGCCCAGGACCCAGGGAAATGAAGACGATGAACGGCTCCTACTTCTTATCCAGGAGTCAACGCCTCCAATTTGGGTGCATTTCTGGGTTCCATGAACAGAAGGGCGGGGGAAGCTCTTCTCAAGTAGAATTAAAATGGAGTTTTAGAATTCATGGCCTTGCTCCTTCTCCAAACTCTTGAGATAAAAATCTAGGTGCACCTGTGATAATTTGTTCAATGGATTTTCTAGAAAATCGGGGCTGAAATGGAATGTCCTCACTGAGAGATGGGAAGGCTCTTGGCCCTGGAGATGGGAGTGCAAAACGTCCATATGAAGGGTCGTAATGCATAGATCACCACGCATTCCAGTATTATATAAAACTGTAACGCATCATTAAAAAAGTAAATAAATAACTAGAAGGAGGACCAATTGAGGAGAGGAAGGGGGTCCAGGGGAGAGAGGAGGGAAGAGAAGGGGAGAGTCTTGGGGATTCGAGTGGAGGAAACTGTGTTCTATGCATTTATGAATAAGTCAGGTTGACCCCCAAGACTCTATGTAACCACAATGCCCAACAACCAAAGGTCATATAAGTAAATGGCCTAATAATGTTGGAAATGTGGTTTCTGGTGTCTGTCCCTTCTAAGGAGTTCTGTGACACACATTATTAGTTGTATAATCCCCACATCCAGTCTCTCTGTCTTATTCAGTCAGTCACGATCTCTCTATTGTTGGTGAGCATCAATATTCCCACTTGAAAACCAGTTTCCATCTTTGCCTGTGAACAGTAGTAACCAGTGAAATGTAATTGGAAGCTCAGATGGCACTTCTGGGAAAATTCTTTAGGAGATGGAGCCAAATAGGAGCTAGGAGTCTTTTGGCCTTTTCCTTTTCTACTGTTCTTCCTGCCAGGAATGTGTGTGGCTGGGGCTCCAGCAGCCACTTTGTGAACATGAAACAAACATGAAGATGAAAGTCACATGTTAAAGTTGGGGGAGAAGAAAGAGAAGACAACTGGTTGTAGGGCTGCCATAACAGCTCTGAACTCTACCTCTGAACTCATTTTACACAAGACATAAGTCATCTCTATCTTGGTTGAGCTTTAATTATTTTGGTATCTGTTAATATGCAGCTTAATTGGACCTTAACTGACATGTGTCCAAAATCTTGGAAGTATTGCCTGGAGTCAAAGCATGAATTAAAAATCAAGTAATGAATTCAAAGTCTAGAGATTAGTACTAAAGGAGGCCTGACGACATGGTTTCTGTGATGAACCCAGCTTAATGCCATCTGAAGATTGGGTGCCATCTCATCACAAAATCATGAGAAGTTAATTTCTGTTTTACTATAAATTACTGCGATTTCTAAACTTGTTTGGAATTCCTGCCCCTGCTCTGAACTCACCCATGCCTGGCTTTCCTTGAACAGATATTAACCCTCTCTAAAACCTTAGTGGTGCCTCATAAATCCTGGTTCCCCCTGACCAGAAAACAACCCTCTCTGAAACCCAACGGTGCCTCATAAATCCTGACGTTGGGATCTGAATTTACTCCCTACCTTGAAATATCCTGCCATGTAGATCATTAACCTGATATCTGCCTTTGTGTTATGCTTGTCAAAATCCTGTTAGCTGTAAGTTCTCAAGATACCCCCCCTCTTTGAACTTTTTGTGCTATAAAACCTTGTTCCTGGAGAGCTGGGGGGACTGGTCTCTACCCTGGGGTTTTGGGAGTGACAGTCCCGGCCAGCTCCTGTGTACACAAATACAAGTTTGCTTTAATTTGATTCAAAATTGGAGTCCGTGGTCTTTTTTTTGCATCGTGGTTCAACATTGTGCTCCCAGATCCAAACTCTCCTGAAGACCACACATCATTGGGTTAAATGAAACACATTTTCTAGTTTTGCTTATGCCAGTTGGAATAAGGTTTTCTGTTGTTTTACAACTAAAAAGGTCTTCACTGATCCATAAATGACTTTTACTCTGGAAGGATGGTTTCTTCCCCTATATTAGTTTATCTTTTTTTTTTTTTATGGAAGGGAAAATTAAAGTTTTATCCCCCCACCCCATAATCTATAATAGTTTATCTTGAAGCCAGACCTCAGCCCAACGGTGTAATTTAATGAAGACACGTGAATCCACAAAGCAGATCCACCCAGGAAGGGTCCCAGTCCAACTCCAAACTCTTGTTCGAGGCAGGAGGCCTGGAAGTGGGTTTTCTGTCACCTGCAAGTAAGATTCCCCAGAGATGGAGGTGGGTGCGGATTTTCCCTCTGTTTCTGAAGTATTCCTTCTCTGCCAGTAACTCAAGGTTGCAGATGGTGAATTGTGGAAGCAGAAAAATTTATCACCAGCTTTCTTCTGGGTTCCTAAGGTGCCAGGCTTGTGGAAAACCCTGTCCACAAGGGGGTAGGGAGAAACAGAGAAAGAAACGTGTGCAAATTTCCCTCCTCTGTCGTTTGAAGATTTAGTGCGGGGTGCATTAGGCAGTCGGATCATGACAATGGTCTTATCCATTCCCTGGTGCGTGCTGAGAAATGCCAATCAAATACAAAATAGTGGGCCCATGAGGCAGAATTTGAGTCTCATAAATGTCCAGCTCTCTATCCCGGTGAAGTTCAAAGGGAAAAACCAGGCTTCTAAATGCTTAATCACCTGTGGGCCACTTTGGAGACTTCATAAGAAAGAGTGAATCAGGAAAATATTTCTTAATTTCCTCTATTCCAGTCCCTGCCCTGTGGAAGAGGCCCTGGACACCCCGAGGGGTTTTTCTGGTCTGGTGGCCGCTGCCACCTCCCTGCTAATTTAGCCAGCTCACTTGCTTTAATGTGGCATATCTGTTTGGGGAATTTCTCCCTTGAAAGCTTTCTAATTAAGTCTTCTAGAAAAAAAAAATGACATTTAATTATAGAGAAAGGTTTTCTTTTGGTCCCCAAGACAGCAAATATTTCCATCACATTGGCGTAATCCTGGTACTTTTCTGTCTTTCTCTTGTCTACTGAGATGGTGCAAAATGAAAAATAAGGGGGAAAAATCCCTAAGAGAGCTAACAAGTGTTTACTTGATTATTTTGACGGGCTGCCTGCGGGGAGCCTGTGAGGATCTCTGGTTCATTCCTCAGCTTCAGGCTTGGTCAGCACATTCCTGGCCAGCGGCGCAGAAAGCTGTCTGGCCTCCAGTCTCACTCTGCGACCTCCGGTATCATCTGATCCGTGTTCCAGGTGGGTGGTGGGTGCCAGGGTGACTCCTTGGGTGGCACGGGAAAGAGAAGCTGAGTTCCAGGGAAGCCGGGCCACGGGGCTATTGGGACCGTTTCCTGGGGCTGAGCTGGCTGGAAACACACATTTATAGGCGTTGAGGTCCAACCCCGGGGTTACATCCGGGTCTTCCATCAGTTAATGCTGGGCTCCCTCTGAGCTTCAGACTCCTTCTCTGGGACACCCGGGGGCACTGGTGGGGGGGTGGTCAGTCCCCCTGGGGTTGCAGTGAGATTCATTGAGCTCTGGGGCAAGCTGGGCTCCCTGGGGATCTGAGAAGCAGCCAAGTTGCAGGGTATATGTTAGGGAGGCTCCTGGGGTGCAGGGGAGGGAGGGAGCAGGAGGGGGAGGGGAGGTCGAGCTGCAGCACGGGGCTGATCTTCCGCTGACCCCACAGGAGCTCTGGAGGGAGAGGAGCCCCTGAGGGAGCCCAGCTTGGGCTGGGCGGGCCATATACCTTGCACCTGTCATTGGTGTGGCCACCCTGGGAGGTATGTGCCTTGGGTGACGTGGCTCCGTGGCCACCAGGGCAGCATATTCTTCCCCAGGGAGGCCTGGGGTGCACTGCTGTGTTGGAAGGCTGCGGTGGCCCTTTCTGGATCAGGACTAAGGGGCTCTGGGCTCTGGGAATGCTTTGCCCTCCCAGGATGTAGAGCTGAACGGGGCGGAGCCAGAGCGAGTCCTCTAGAGACGCCTGTTGAGCTGGCCCTGCAGGGGCGGGCACTGCGCTGGGCATGGCTCCCTCCCCGGGGCACCTGATGTCGCCCATGTGAGAGGCGGTTCCGCAGGCAGTACTGCGCAGGCCTGGAGGGGAGACTGGGCCGAGGCTTCCAGCAAGGATACACCCACCCCACCCGCGCAGTCTGTGCCCACACACCTGCTATTCACCCTACACACACCTGCCATGTGACGCGGCTTCCCAGCCCTGTGACCAAGTGCCCGAGCTCATCAATTTATGAAGACAAAAGGTTTACTTTGGCTCTGGTCTGGGAGGTGCCAGTTCAGGACCAATTGTCCCTGTGGCTTTGCGCCTGGGGTAAGGCAACAAAATTGAGAGCCTGTTAGTTTCCCAGGGTTGTGTGATTTGTCACCGCGATCTGGGTGACTTAAGTCACAGGAATGTATTCCCTCACACCACAGCAGGAGGCACAGCAGAGCAAGGGTGGCCCCACGCCCAGCCAGGAAGCGAGAGGGAAAGAAGGGGCCAGCACCCCATTGTGTTCTCCAGGGCACACCCTGGGGGACCTCCACAAGGTCCCACCTCTCAAATATTCCAAGCCTTCCAAAAGGGCCACCCTGGGCCTGGTGACTTCAAGACCCAAACCACAGCACCGGTACACACCTGTGCACACCTGTATATACCTGTGCACACACCTCTGTGCACATCCTCACACACAGAGCACATCCAGACACCCCACAGTGCATGCACGCATGCATTGAGGGCTGTCTGAGGTGTGCTAGGCTGTGAGGTGTGGTTAGGGGTGTGGGGGTTTTGGGGGGATGAATCAGTGCTACTTAAAGGGTGTCCACCAACAGGTGGGCGCTGCTTCTGGGACTGTCATTGGTCCGTGATGAGCTAAGTGAGAAATGGAGAGGGCAGCGGTTTCCTGAGGCTGTGTCATTAGCACCACATCCAGGTGGCTTACCCCGCAGGAAGTGCTCTCTCATCCTTCTGGAGGCCAGAGTCTGACACCAGCATCCGCAGGTGGTGACGGCCCTGAGGATCTGCCAGGATCCTCCCTGGTCCCCCGCCCCCCCCCCCAAGCCTGGTGGCTCCCCGCAATCTCTGCAGCTCCTTGGGGCTGATGCACTGTCTCCATCACCGTGTGGTCATCTTCTCTGGGTGGGTCTCTTGGTGTCCTCTCCTCTTCTTATGAGGACACCAGTCACTGGACTCGGGGCCCAGCAGGACCTCATCGCCACTGTTTACATCCGCAGGGACCATTTCCACATAAGGTCACATCCTGAAATTCCGAGTGGACATGCATCTTGCGGGGACAGGACAGGGGCTGAGCATGTTCTAGACCACACTTGGGAGTGGCTCCATGTGCCACCTAGGCCACATGGGTGCAGAGGGGGCGGGAAAGGTCCCCTGGGTGGGGAGTGGCAGTCACCTCAATCTGAAAGAGCAGCGGCTTCAAGACGAATGAATCAGATCCCCTGCAGCAGAGCCGGGGAGCCCAGCCCAGGCGAGCTCGGGTTCGTATTCTGCATCTCATAATCTCCGCCGCGCCCTGGGTTCCCCAGGCCTTCCAAACTGAAGCTTCCAAACTGAAGACCTGAGGGTTGGGGGTGCTTGCCTAGGTATCAGGGTCACTTTTTCCCCTAATGAAAGCCAAGTAGGGTCACAGCGAGGGTTAATTCACACATGAAGGAGACAAGTCTGCAAGGTCCTGAGGCATTCTGTCCCCGGTGGCAGCTTGTAACTGTTAGTGAACTTGAATCTGTGAGCTTGGCAGCCGAGGGGCTTTGAGAGAAGACCTAGGGAAGGGTTCACCTTGCTTCTCTGCCTAAAGAGGACACACAGCCTGCAAGTGACCTGATAACTCCCAGAGTGAAGTGAGAAATCTGGAGGTGACCCAAGGTTGGGGGTGGTGGAGATGGGAATTAGGTCTGCTTTTTGAGCACCGCCATGAGCCAGGCACTCTCTGAATTTCAAATCGACCTCATGACGTGTCTATTTCCATTGTCCATCTTTCAGAGGAAGAGACTGAGGCTCCGAGAGGTGAGGTCATTTGCTCCAGGCCAAGGAGGAGCTGTCATTTAAGCTCATACCTGCAGGTGGCCTTGGGTCTGCCCTTGACAGAGAACGCTGCCCCCTATTGGGAAGGCCATCTGAGCCTCCTCTGCCCCCACGGGGACTCTTCAGTGTTTCCCTGTGGAAACTGGAAGTTGGCTGCCGTGTTCCTCCATGGAGGGAGCTGGGGTCTACTGGGCTTCCATAAAGGACATGGGTGCAAGTTCTGGATGAGCCACTTACTGGCTGCCCTGGCCCTGGCTTTCCTGCCTGTCCTGGCCTCTCCAGGTTTAGCCAGGAGAGATGCTGGCATCAGGCTGGAGCTGGAGGAGCCAGCTCTGTGTACCTCTCCGTCCCCAGCTTCGAACAGGCAACCCTGCCTACAGGCTCCAGGAATTGCACCTGCTCCCTGCTTCCCTGTGGCTGAGGGAAGCGGTGGTTTTCTGCTGTCGCCAACCTCCCAGGGCCCGAGCCTCCTCCTCATGTGGCCAACGCCCTGCATTTAATTCTCTCTGCTGTAGATACTTGACATAGCATCTGCTTTGATTATTTTCTTCGTTCCTCCTTCTCCTTCTCCTTTTCCTCTTCCTCCCACTCTCCTCCTCCTCTTCCTCCTCCTCCTCTTCCTCCTCCTCCTCCTCCTCCTCTTCCTCCTCCTCCTCTTCCTCTTCCTCCTCTTCCTCTTCTAATTCACCTTCTTCCTCCTCAAANCCTCCTCCTCCTCTTCCTCTTCCTCCTCTTCCTCTTCCTCCTTCTCCTCCTCCTCTCCTCCTCCTCCTCCTCATGCTTCTTCTTCTACCCCCACCCCAGGAGATTGAGCCCTGGAGCGCTCTATCACAGAGCTACATTCCCAGCCATTTTTATTTTATTTTATTTTGTTTTGAGATGGGATCTACAGGATCTTGCTAAGTTGCCCAGGCTGGCCTTGAACTTGCCACCCTCCTGCTTTCAGTCTCCCCAGTCACTGGGATCACAGATCTGCACCATGGCACCCAGCTGTTTTAATTCCTTGATTCGTCGCCGACTAAAATGTCATCTAAGCGACTTCCCTTCTCTGCGTCTTGATTTCCCTATCTGTAAAACGGAGATGATGATAATAGCACCTAGTGCCCAGGGTATTTGTGAGGATCAAATGAGTTAATTCTAGTTCAATCTTGAGCTCAGCTTCTGGCATATAATAAAAATGGGCCTCCCAGCTTGGAGACCCGAGGCATGAATTTTCTACAATTATCTAAGCACCATCATTAATCCTATAGTTAGCCTCGGAGCCTGGTTGTGTTTTACTCTTTTGAAAAGCATTGGTTCTGGGTGTGCATATTAATGAATATCACCAGGAAAACATTCCAGGAACGGCGGCTGGGGCTCAGTCTAGCAGCTTCTGCCCTTCTCTCTTCCTCTGCCACCTCCCGGAGCAGGAAAGCCAGCCCCACGCACGGCCAGGTAACTAACTCGGAGAACACTGTGAACTTTCAGAATTTCTCCTGAAAACCCGTGTGTCATCGTGAAACATAAGCCCATCTTATGAATCTGTCTTTCATGGAAGATTCAGTCACAGGTGCCAAATGCCACCATATCAGATTTCTGGCTAATTTTAGCTTTCTCACTGTCTTGCAGACATGTCATTAATCCCACGGTACAGCAGAAATCCAGGCGAATCTCTATGAGGCACTGGGACTTGAGACCTTGGCCACCTATGTTAGTGCCATTGGATGTCTCCTATTCCTTCACGCTTCCGGGGTCACTTGTCCCATTAAACTAAAAATGCAAATGGTCCAAGCTCCCAAGTCATGTAGGATGTTCAATGCCTTTTTGGATACATCTGAAATCGCAGAAGGCTTTGCCTCTCCTGGCCACGGCTCGTGTGGAGTGCTAGGTGGATTCATGTGACATCTTCCCTCCTGAAAATATTATTCTCAATCCCTTCTTGGCCTTGCTTTGAATGTGGTCCTTGACCTCTATGCCTCGAAATCACCAAAATAGGCAAGTTACCTGCAGGTTTAGGGATGGCTGGGCTGGAGGTCAGCTGAAGACAACAGGAAAGTTAAAATTGAGTAGTTGGCTGGGTGCAGTGGCGCATGCCTGTAATCCCAGCAGCTCGGGAGGCTGAGGCAGGAGGATCGTAAGTTCAAAACCAGCCTCAACAAAGGAGAGGCACTAAGCAACTCAGTGAGACCCTGTCTCTAAATAAAATACAAAATAGGGCTGGGGATGTGGCTCAGTGGTTAAGCACCCTTGAGTTCAATCTCCAGTACCAAAAAAAAAAAAAAAAATTGAGTAATCAACATTGTGAATTTCTGTGGTCTCCACGGCCCCCAGGAATTCTGTCACCTCTGTCTTTCTTCTTGGGCCCCCAATGACCTCCCAGGTGTTGGGCTCCTCCTTGCTGCCTGGATCTCTCTCCTGGCACCTTCTTCAGTTCCATTTGCTTCTTATTCTTCCCTAGGGACCTCTTGACCTCTAAACTCCCAATTCACAACACTTGTGTATCGAGGACAAAAAAAATGTCCACTTCCCCTGGAGTTCTTGGTAGGTGCAGAAGTGTCTTCCTTTAGAAGGTTGCTTTGATGAGGGTTTAGGGCGTGAATGTACTTTCTGACCCCATCTTCCAGGTCCCTCTCACTCCAAAGCTCATCCGCCCTCAAAGGGGAGGGCAGGGACAGAGGTGGGAGGAGAGAAGCCTCGGCCGGTTGAACAGAGTCCTGAAATCCAAGTAAAAGCTCAATGGCAATTTGGGGGTTGGGGACATCCACAGTGGCCACTGCCCATTGCAGATGCTGCTCCTGTCCCTGAGGGGCACACTCAGCCGGTGATGCTCATGCTTTATCTTAAAACTTTAACTGTGCAGTTTTGTGGGGACAGTGGGGGGATGTGCCATATGTATACACTTTGTAATGACCCAATCAGGGTTGCCAATAGGACATCCTTGCTGTGGGTAGATCCTCTTGGGAAACGGAAGAGGAGACAGAAGCTGCCGATGGTGTGGATGAAGCTCTGGTGTCTGAGGAAGCATCTATGGTGCCAGGAACCAGGGTACTGAGGGGGCTGGGAGGAGCTCAGCCTCTGGGATGTGGGGAAACCCAGGAAGAGGAATATTCTGGAATGTTCTGGAATGTTCTAGAATGTGCAGACACAGAGGGACAAGGCTTTGGACTTCCCCAGGCAGCAGGTTGATGAGATTCTTAGGACTGGCGTTCTCAGGTGGGGTTAGATGTGGAGAATTTAAACACGGAGCTATTTCCAAAACGGAGCAGAGTTCAGGAAACTGACAGGAAATAGGTCCGCATCCCGGGGCTGCTAGTCCTGGGGGCCATTGTCCTTGAGGTCTGAGGGAGAAAGCCAGGCCCCTTGGTGGGTAAGAACCTCCCGCAGTCCAGCGTTGGGAGGACCAGGCGGCCAGGGTGGCACAGCTGGTGTGCTACATCCTTACAGCTGCCTTAGCAAGTCACCCGATTCTTGGTGGCTTCAAACAACACAAGTTCATGATCTTATTACCTTCTAAGTGTAAGGGTCAGAGGTACAGAATGGGGCTCAGGGAGATGAAATCAAGGTGTCAGGGCAATTTACTTCCTTGACTTTTCCAGCCTGGAGAGGCTGCCCACATTCCTCGGCTCCTGGTTTGCCAGCCGGTGATGCCACCACGTCACCTTCTTATTCCTGTCCCCACATGCCCAGCAGGTGCCTACTCTCACCAAGACACTCACGATGGCACATAAGGCCACCAAGATCATCTGGGGTAATCTCTCCATGGGGATATCCAGCCGATCTCACCTCGCACATGACCTCTGGCCTTGTAAGGTACGTAGTCACAGGTCCTGGGCATCAGGACGTGGACATCTTGGGGGAAGCAGGGAGAGTGACACTATTCTGCTTACCACAGCGTGCTCCCTGTGGACACTGATGACAGAAGGCCACCATGCGCCCCTCATGCAAATTAGTTTCATAGTGACAGAGGGGCAGGGGTTTCTCCATGGACCACGCTTGGAGACACCTGCTCCATCCTGTCTGGTGGTGCCCAACCTGTTTTCAAGCCGAGCGGCTCCTAAGCTACAGAGTGAGCTGCTGAGAATAAAGACAACCAAGCGGTGCCTTGTGTCCTCCTGGCAGCCTCCCAGGGACTCCGACACGGTGGATGCTTGAGACATAATGTGGTTTGACTGTGGATCTACTCACAGGGCTATTTTGTGTAGTTGGGCTGAATCGAACACATTGTGAAAAGGAATTTGATTTTTTTCCTCCCAAGGGCACTAAGGAGCTACCCAAGGTGCTAAGAAAGATCATGTCAAGGTGTGTAGCAAGAAATGGGAAAGAGTTTGACATTCCAAGAAGATGAAGCTTTGAACAAAGATAGGGAGCAGTGAATTCGAAAAATGCAGATTTGGGGAATGGTGAGATTTCTTGGGGAGCTGTGGGCAACGTTTCTTTCTGGCTTGTGTCCATCAACACTTCAGTAATTGTGCACATAGGCCCTCTGCCTAATTATCTTTGTGGTCCCCCACAGTGTCTAGCACTGCCTCGCACATAGTAGGTGTTAATTAAAATTTTGGTGAATCAGACTGAACTTGGCAAGCCACTTGACCTTGAGCGCTCTGGGCTTTAGATTTCTCATTTGTACAACACAGAGGTTAGCCCAGCCTCCCAGCTGGGCCTCAGTGGCATTTAGAATGTTTTGCTTCTTCTCGTGGAGAGCATTTCCCAGGGGGACCCATATTTAGGAGGGAAGTTGGTCTGGCAGGCTCTGCAGCTCTTTCCTAACTCTGAGACTTTTAGGTTTATAGCTGCTTCCGACATTATCCAAGCTATTCATACACACCACAGACCATTCTTTCATGGGAAGAGATAGGAGGGACTCTTGCCAGGCTAAACTCGAGACTAGTGTAGTTCTCGGCAAAAGGTCACAGAAATGAATTGAAGGACGTGTCAATTAGAGGCCCAGAGATTCATTAAGGAAAGTAAGGAATACACGTTTAAGGAAGACTCAGGGGCATCTCCAGTATGAGAGAGGCTTTTGGGGTCTCAGGCTGTCCTTTTAAACGTGAGAGACTGGCACGGGCAGGTGCATGGAGAAGATGTCAGTCTGGTGATCACAGGATGGTTTATGGTGGCCTGGACATTCTCAGGATCCTTAAGCTGATGTAGTTTCCATTATCTGATTGGTAGACAACGCTGGAAAATCCCCTGAACTGTAGGTTTCTTAAAATATCGTCTCGCTCTTTGCCTAATCTATTTATCGCGTGGGCTAATGAACAGTGCACAAAGTAATTTCGCTAAGTGGGTGAATTTCCGGGAACTCTAAGATTCATAGACTTCTCAGAAATTTGGGAGTGACAGGGCCTGGGAGAAGAAGGGGTGGGCAGAGAGAG
Organism: Marmota marmota marmota; assembly: GCF_001458135.2. Classification (NCBI taxonomy): domain Eukaryota; kingdom Metazoa; phylum Chordata; class Mammalia; order Rodentia; family Sciuridae; genus Marmota; species Marmota marmota. Next base: position 2,777,541 of record NW_026000139.1, read on the forward strand.
AAAGACCTAGATGGCATATGTGGAACCTTAGATTAAGAGGGTATTTTCTTGTCCTTTTCCTGTTATCTCCTTTTGGCCATTTTTAAAATTTCTTCTCAGGCCCTGTGGCGGGTTATTTTATCAAACCTTTGCAATAACCTTATGGGCAAAGTTGGTATTTGTTGCCCCATTTACAGATGAGGTTCAGAGAGTCAAGGTGCCTGCCCAAGGTCACAGAGCCAGCAGGTTGCAGAGTTGGGGTCTGAGTAGTTCCCTGACTCCAAACCAGCCCTGACCTCTGCCTGAATGTCCTTCTGTAAACACCTGCGGATGGGTACCCCAGGAAAAAGAATGTTCTCTTATACACCCCTAGTTTAGTTTTTGAAACCAGGAATTTTTGTTGTTGTTGTTTTGTGCCTGGGGTTGAACTCAGGGGCACTCGACCCCTGAGCCACATCCCCAGCCCTATTTTGTATTTGATTTAGAGACAGGGACTTGGTGAGCTGCTTAGGGTCTCGCTTTTGCTGAGGCTGGCTTTGAACATGTGATCCTCCTGCCTCAGCCTCCCCAGCCTCTGGGATTACAGGCGAGCGCCACCGCGCCTGGCTCAAAACCAGGATTTTGACATCTCTCTAAGGTGGCCATCGAACCCGCAGTCCATTTGCCAACTTTGGTAATGTCCTCCTCATTTTCTCCTGGATCAATCCACGGTGCCATCCTGCCTTGGGCTCTCTTGTCTCCTTAGCCTCCTTTAACACGGAACATTCTTAGCTCCTCTTTGTCTCTTGTCTTGGGCAGCTTTGAAGCCTCCAGCCTGTTGTTTTTTAGACGTCCCTCTGTGGGTCAGGCTGCGGGTAAGACTGTCCCCGGGCAGGAGTAGGCACAAGAGCGCTGCCCTCTCCCTGAGCCCCGCCAGGGGGCGCTCGGCCGCTCCGCCATCGTTCCTGGTGAGGGGGTGGCGGTAGCTGGCAGGTCTCTTTCCTTCTTCACAATGAATAAGTAACTTGTAGGAGACACTTTGAGACTAGAAAGTATCTTGCTATTCATCAAACTTCGACCCATTAGGTTTAGCATCCCAGGAAGATTTTCATCTCCATTATTCATTTGATACTTGGTTTAGAGCTTCTCTCTTTCAACACAGTTTATACATTTATTCATGTTTTTTTTCCCTTGGTACAGGGGATTGAATCCAGGGGTGCTTAACCACCGAGCCCCATCCCCAGCCATTTTTTGTATTTTGTTTATAGACAGGGTCTCGCTGAGTTGCTTAGGACCTCACTCAATTGCTGAGGCTGGCTTTGAACTCCAGATCCTCCTGCCTCAGGCTCCTGAGCCACTGGGATTACAGTCCTGGGCCACCCTGCCTGGCATTAGCCACCTTCTTATATTCCCTCCCGTCCCCCTTCCTCTTTCTTCTTCTCTCCATCCTCCCTTCCCGTTCCCTCCCACCCTTCCTCTTTCTTTGCTGTTAACAAGTGAACGCTCCTGAACACCTACTATGCTTTCACCCATAAACAAGACAGACACGGCCTGCTCAAGCTCTTCCCATGGTGAACAGGCATCCAACATGGTTTCAGGCAGCTTTTGTATGGCTGCGACCAAAATAACTGTAAGAACAACCTAGAGGAGGGAAAGTTTGTTTGGGGCTCATGGTTTCAGTGGCCTCAGTCCAATGGCCGACTCCATTGCTCTAGGCCTGAGATGAGGCAGCACATTATGTGGAAGGGCCCAGCAGAGGGCAGCTGCTCAGCTCACCATGGGCTCGGGAAGCAGAGAGACCGGGATGGGGAGGAAGCATCCTTCCACGGCACACCTGCAGGGACCCACCTCCTCCAGCCATGCCCCACCTGCCTACAGTTACCACCCTGTCAATTATTTCAGATTATTAACCCACCAAATGGCTCAGCCCACTGATTAGGTCACAGCTCTCACAACCCAATTATTTTACCGCTCGCTGAATGAATGTTCCCGCATTAACAGGAACTTTGGCAGATTCTTCATATTCAAACTATAGCAAACACTGTTGCAGGTAAATGTTATTATTGTCCTTATGAAAGAGGCTGCAGAGGTCCCTTGGTTGCCAGGGACACGGCAGAAAAACCAGCAGTGGGCCCCACCGGGTATCAGGTCTGTGGCACTTTGCTCCTGAATTTTCCAGCCTTCAGAACTGTGAGGAATGAATTTCTGTTGTTTATAAGCCTCTCGATTTATGTGTTTTTTTTAAATAGCAGCCCTAATGAACTAAGACACTGCTGCATCCGCAATGTCCTTTAATGGGATTTCTATGACAATAACTTATTTATTGCTTGAGTTAATTACTTTCAGAACAGTGCCTGGAGCATAGCAAGTGCTCGGTAAATATTTGTTGAATGAATGAATGAATGAATGAGTCAGCGAATAAGCGGGGCACCTGCTCGGATGCCCCCCAATCTGTGTCCAGCACCCACACATCTGGGCCTGCCACTCCTGTCCTATCTGCTCATTTGCTTAGGGTGTCAGTTGGACTGCTCTGATGGGATCTGTGTAGGAATCCAGAGGCATCGGGGACGTGGAAGCTGTTTCTTTCACCTGTAACAGCCCTAGGCCATTATTCCAGGTCAACAGGTGGCTCTCGTGGTTATTTCTGGACCGAGCAGTGGGGGCTGACAGTGGCTCTGCCATTACCACCATCTGCAACTCAGACACCTCTTCTGGCAGCAGGGAAGAGCAGACCTGGGGGTGGAGGGGAGTTGCTGGGCCGCCCCGGAAGTGACGCAATTCCTTCTGCTCACATTCTATTGGCCCAAATTCAGACACGTGCCTGCATTTAACTGCAAGGGAGGCTGGGAAATGTAGTCCAGCATGTGCCCTGGAAGCTGTAGAGAACAAGTTTGGTGAGGAGGTGGCAGCCTCCGCCACGTCCGGTTGCCTGCTTGAATCCTGCCCAGGCTAAAGCCCAACGAGGGCAGGAAAAATGTCTGCCCAGTCGTCCTGTTCCTGATGGCCAATACACGCCCTGGCTCACTACAGTGACAATAACTCCCAACACAGTTGCTGGGGGAGGGGGTGTCTTAAGCATCCTGACGCCTCCCTTCTGGACATTCATGTGTAATTTCTCTGGTATTGAACCTGGACATCGGGATCCAGAAGCTTTCTAGTTGGTTCTAATGTGTAGAAAGATTTAGGAACCACTGTCGTTGACCTTGAATGAGGAAGGAATGGCCAGATCTGCCTGTCCCAGTGGTTACAAAACTGATATTTTGGGAGATAAAATGTTTGGCTTGTATGGGGCTTAAATTATTATCATTATTAAAAAAAAAAACTAGGTCAATTGCCAATATTTAAAAGGTAGAAGATGTTATGTGACACCTTTTAAAAAATATAACACTTTGGATTTTCTATCTCTGCTCTCCTTAAAATCCAGTGATGTGGCAACATAGGGCACATGTTCTCATGTTTGTCACAGTCCCCACTTTATGTCACTTGTCACCTCCTTCACCCATTTGCTGCCTTCCTGGAGAAGAAAGGCAACAAGTGACTCTCTCCATCCAATTCATCTTTTGCCCATTATCTCAAGAATTTCATTTTTTCACAGAATTGGCGGTGGGGGAGGTTTTAAGATCATACAGGCATTTTTCTTCTTCTGCCCTCAAACCATTGCATCCAGCACTCCCAGGCCCAGTCACTGGGAGCAGAAACACACTATCTATGTCATCAGCACCAGGGCTGCGGCAGAGGGGCCCTGGGAGCAGCTCTGAGCTGGGAATCAGGGTGCTGGGTCTTTTCTTAGCTTTGCAGTAACTCACTGAGCTTAGAGACTGGCATTTTTCTCTGCTGGGCTTTGGCTCTCTTGTCTTTAAAAGAAGGTGGTTGAGCTCAGTAATCTTCCAGTTCCTTTCCTACTCGGGGGTGGAGGGGTCAGGCCCCATTTTAAAGACTCTGGGGAGTTCCCCGTTGGAAGGGGCCATTTCGGAGGTAGAAATCTGCTTCGTTCATGACTTGCCTCTGAAATGAAGCCGATGGCACGTCTCTTGCCGATAGGAATCAGCCATTTGCCGACATCGCATCCAGCCGTGCAGAGCTATATGGCAATTAATTAAATCAGTAAATAAATTATTGTCACACAGATCCCATTAACGGGCGCGAAAGGGGAGATTACATCTTTCAGAAGCAAACTTAAAAATTAATGTCGATCATCTTCTGAGGAAGGGTTTATTTTTTATCTCTCAACCAGACTAATAGTTTGTTTATAGTAAATGATCCCGGAAAGAGATATATTAAAAACCCGGGACTCCCCGTGTACCCCGTCAATCTTTCTGAGTTCTTGCTCTCTCTGTCTCTCAAAGGAATCTCACCAAAGAGCCCAGATGTACGAGCCTGCAGGACGGTCTCACTGGGGCCTGAATAATACGTGCTTGTCTGGTGGCTCTTACGGCAGCTGTGTATGCAAAGTGGCCTCTGAGGGAAGGGGGCCTCCTTTCTCCTTCACTTCGGGGTGAAGGAGATGGCGCGGTGGTAGATTTGACTTGCAGACGCGCTGCGCAAACGTCCAGCACAGCAAGTTCAACTGTGCAGGAGGCCCCTCCCCTAGGCCAAGGCCAATAGCAACCAGGAGGCGTCCTAGTTTGGGATCCCCAGAAGTAGACCCCAAGCTAGGGATAAAAGGGTAAGCCCCTTATTTGCAATGTGGTCCCAGAAAACTCTGGAGGGGAGCGAGGACATGAGAGGGAAGAGAAAGCGCTGGAGAAGGCCGAGGTTGGTAGAGCCACCGTGGAACACACCCTCCATTGCATCGTGGAAGAAGTGAGGGGCTGGGGACTTACACACCTGCTCTACTGTCCCTGGCCGCAGGCTGACCCCTAGGGACGTTCTCCCTGCCAAAAGCAGGATAGAGAGCATGTAGGGTCAGGCCCAAGAGACAGGTGTGACAAAGGAGGCACCCCACGGTGCCCAGTATCCATCGTTGTTCTCCTTGATAGCATGTGCCGACTTTGATGCCACACCTTTGGTGGTCACCCCTGGAGGACGCTCACTCTGCGGACCGCTGGGAAGAGCAGTGCCTAGCGCAGGCCTAAGCTCATTATCATAACCCCGCCCCCTGCTGGCGGTTATTGGCTCCGAGTGAGCACAAGCGGGAAATCCAGGCCAATGAGAAGCTGGGGGAGCTGGAACCCGCCTCCACCCTTCTGAGCGGACCTGGGACTCTGCCTGGGTCTGGACCTGGGAGTGGTTGGGGGCCATCTAGAGACCACCAAGGTCGGTCAGGAGGAAGCCCGAGCCAGCATCACAGAAGGCCAGTGGGCGGCCGAATGAGACATTTGACATTTGGCCTTTCTGGGGACCTCTGGTTATTGGAGCCAGTGAGTCACTTTATTAGTTAATCCATTTGCCTTTTCTATGTGTGCCATGCAGGCTCCCCACGTCACTCCAGCGAGATCACGAGGTGGGGGTGGGAGTCCGGGCTTCCTGGTGCTGTGGGACAGGGCTGTTCTGGAAGCCACATGACTGGCAGGCGACGGCGGCACTGTGAACTCACGCTTCCGAAGCAGACAGACGCCCGGGCTCTGCCAGGGTTTAGCTGTGTGGCGTTGAGAGGTTACAGACCTCCTGAGCCTCAGCTTACCCACTATTTTCCACAAAAGTCTCTGCTCGGCAAATGCTAAATGCTAACGATGATTCCCATTATGGAGAGAAAACAAGCTCCCTCCGATAAGAGACCTTAAGGAAGTGTGAACTATGCTCAGCAAATAGCACTACTAGGAATTTATCCTCTTTAAATAATCAATTAAGTGCCTGAAAATATGTGTGTGAGAATTTCATTCGTACCACTGTTTAAATGGGCAAACAACAACAACAAAAAATTGAAATATAAATGTTCCACCCAATTATGGTACAGTCATACATGTAAGAGACTGGGCTAATTAAAGTGATGATGTGTATTTTACTATTGTCATGCAAAGATGCCTTTTCTGTATTAAGTGGACAAAATTGAGCCTTAAATCAGCATACATAAAGCTCAGTGCTGCATTTGTAAGAAAGAATGTGTACTCCAACATTCAGACTTGCTTGCTCCAGGGGTAGGATGTAGGTCTTGGGGGGTAAGTTTCAATGCCTATTTTCCAAGTGATTTGGGTATTTAATTATTCAATGAATTTTGTTGCAATAACAAAATTCTATTTTAAAAACACAAAAGAAGTCCAATACTTCCAACTTGCTAAATTGTCCATTGCCCCTCATTTTCTGAATATAAAAGTTTTCACTATTTCCCACAAAAGGTAGGGCTCACAGAAAGGGTTTTGTTTTTTTTTTTAACCTTTATTTGTTTCTTGTTACTAAAGTATTATGCATCCCTAGTACAAAATTCAATTATAGAAATCTATTATTGAGTTCCTGCACCTTCCAGTCTCATGCCATTATTTCACTCCTAAACCCAAAGAGTATTTATTTTTAGCTTTTCTATGCATAAACCTACCTCCTGTGTTTATTTTCCAAGTGTATGCTAATACATACCTCTTGTATGTTTTCTATTCAAACTGTCACCCTGGGTAAGACACTCCTTTGTCTTCCAGCAAAACACAAAATGCTGTGTTATGTGAAAAGGCAAGTCTTAATTTCCAAAGACACCTTGAAAAATTGACTTCTTTAGATCAAAGAACTCGAATGTATACCTATATCATTTTTATTTATGACAATTGGACTTATGTATGGTAAAAATACACAGATCCTAAAGTATACCGTGTGATGACTTTATGTGTATTTATTTGTTCATTTTAAATAGAGGCCGATACTTTATAAAACTCTCCTGCAACTTGCTTTGTTTGTTTAGCAATATACCTTGGACATCTTTCCCCATCTATCTCACTCTTTGAACCACTGATTAGCCTTCCATCACGGTGACAATAAGGTCATTTATTTCCCCCGTCCCCTCTTGATAGACATTTGGATGATGTTCAATTTTTTTTTTCGTGTTACAAAAAGTGCAGTCAACATCCCTGTACATCCATCTTTGTGTCCTTGCGGGAGAATTTTTCACAGGTGAATTGCTATTGATGTCCGAGTACGATCGATTCGGAGCACTCCCTGGAATGTTCGAGAGATATAATCTCTGTTCCCAGAGAGCCCAGCCAGACAAACACCATCCTCCTCACGTCCCCACCCGGGACCTCAGCTTTCATGCCAGACCCTCCTGAAGGTGGGGGATTCTGGACAGCGTCCCCTGAATTCGCTCCCCGCTGGGTGAAGTCTGAGCTGTTCCATCAGGGCAACTTTGGGGTTTGCATTGGCTGGTAGAAAGGCAGCTTGGTGCTGGGCTTTTGGGACCCTTGTAGTGGACATGGAGCCCGCACGCACAGGGACAACAAGCAATAAAACAAAAGAATAACTTACGAAACCGAAGTCTTGAGAAACAGGCTCCTTTCTTGGTAGACTCAGGAGGCCCTGGGTCAGCAGGTCTGCAGAAATAAACCCCAGATTTTTTTCACAGGCAGCAAAGACATCTTGGTGGACTCAGAAAGCCCAGTCTGAGCTCCATGTGGCATAATGTTGGTCTCACCAAGGGTCACTGCCTGGAGAAGGGGCTTCGCAGGTGTGGCCAAGTTGAAGGTTTTGAGGTGGGAAGATTGTCGTTGGTTTTCAGGGCAGAAGGTGAGGTCATTGCAATGGTCCTTATACAAGGGGGACAGGAGGGTCAGAGTTGTAGTAGGAGATATGACATGGGGAACAGAGGCCAGAGTCAGGTGCCCCTGTGAGCCAAGGGACATGGCTTAACAAGGAAGTGATTCTCCTTTAGAGCCCTCCCATCCATCTGGACTTTTGACCTTCATAATCATGAGACACAAAGCCCATGTCACTGTGAGTCACCAAGTTTCTGGTGATTTGTTAGAGCAGCAGTAGGGAAGAGATAACCAGCCTATCTACTTACTGCTGTGTGACCCTAGACAAGTTATTAATCTTTTCTGAGCCTCAGTTTGCCATCTGTGAAATGAGCACAGTGACATCTCTCCTGTGAGTTTTTTGTTTGTGTGTTTTTTTTTAACAATTGGAGATAAAACTTATTTAGTGTGGCTGCTTTAGTGTGTGGAGCATATATAATAGGTGCCAAGTCAACAAACAGTATTATTATTATTATTATATTGATAATTCAATTCCTCCACTTTAGAAGTGATTTGATATACCTCATAAGAACACAAATCATGAATCAATGACAAATAGAAGGTACATTTATGAAAACATGAATGGTGCGACTCTACTTTGTGTACAATCAGAGAAATGAAAAATTATGCTCCATTTGTGTACCATGAATCGAAATGTATTCTGCTCTCATGTATAAAAAATTAGAACAAATAAATCCATTAATTAAAAGAAAGAAAAAAGAGAAATAGAAAATAGAGATTCTGGATCAATGAAAAATTAAAGTCAGAAATTCAGATTGTAGGCAATCTGAATATGATGAGTTTCTCTCTGTGGGTTTCAAATTTGGTACTGAGCTTCCTGGCTGCCAAAGTGAAAAGGGAGATATGTTCTGCTTTATACTTTGGGTGGAGGGTAGAGAGGGAGAGAGAGGGAGGGAGAGAGGGAGAGGTAGAGGAGATACTAGTTACTCAAAGACAGCGATGTTTTTTCTTAGTACTAAGCAATCTCTGTGTTTTTCCTTCGGCATGCTTAACACAAATGCAGCCAATGAATCGTGTAATTACCTATTTAAGCCGGCCCCCTTTTACTAGACTAGTTATTCTCAACCCTGGCTTTACCCTGAAATCGTCTGGGAGGTTTTAAAAATACCAATGCCTGGTTTCACCCCAAACTAATTACATAAAAACCTCCAAGAGTGAAGCAGGACATCAGTGTTTTTTAATAGTTCCTGAGGATATTCTGAAGGCAGCCAGGACTGAAAAACCACTCACCTGTACTGTCGGCTCCTTGGAGGGAGCAGCTGGGTCTTATTTGCAGCTGTATTTTTTAACCTCGCCTTGTGCCTGGCACTTAACTGCTCGATGTGTGTTGTTAACCATTATTATTATTATTATTGCAAATGTAAGCCATTCACCAGATTCTAAAAGGGTCAAGGGCATACAGAGGAATGGTCTTCTTCCTCTTTACCTTTCATCTGTCCATGTCCTTCTTACCTCTCCCCAGGCCCCCAGAGCTGGTGATCGTCATCACAGCTTCTACCAGGATATCTTTATGCAAAGATGGATAAAATTGAATATATCTGCATGTGTGTATATGCATGTGGGATTGAGCCACGGTTCCAATTCTTCCCTCTCCTCAGGTGGTATTACACACCCACCCTCTTGCTTTAGCAGGTGGACTACTTTTCTTTGGCCCTGGACTTCGGACTTGGTCATGTGACTTGTTTGGGCCAATGGGATATTAGCCGACCTGATGTACAGGAGGGTCTTGCAGTGTTTTGCTGCTGTGGTCTTGCTCTCTTGAACTCCAGGACCCTCCCTGGGAAGAGAGTGTCCTCGATCAGTGTGGCTCTTGAATGTGCCCAGACAGGACCTGAAGCTTGCAGCCCAGCCCCACCCTGCCCCTGAGCCCAGCCAAGATCAGCAGAGCCCCAACCAACCCTTGACCCGTGATATAAGAACTCTCCCCAAGTTTTGGCATGGTTTATCAGTAGCATTATTATGGGAATGGCATGTCCCCTGTGCAGTGTCGTTGCCAATGTGGCATGGAAATCTTTAGAGATCAGTGAGTCTCATTTGACTTTCTAAAAACTATCAGGGTGGCTTTGTTTGGATGTCCTTAACTCCTATTAGAGGCATCTTGTTTGTTGCCAATATTTATTTTATAATTTCAACCTTGCATGATGTCATGTTGCATCAGCCCAAACATCTCTGCAGGGCAAATTCTGGAGGGAAAGCTGCAGGTTTGAAGAGCAAGTGCCGTCAAAAATCCTGATAGGCATTGTCACATCCTGCTCCGCAGGGACGCTCCTGCCAGCCGTGGGTGAGGACACCCATTTCCCCACAGCCTCCCCAACAACGCATATTATTAACCTTTTGGACTCTTGTCCACCTGATGGGGAAAATGACATCTCAGTGTAGTTTTAATTCACCTTTCTCTTATTTGAGAGAGGGTGAGAATCTTTTCCAATGCAGAAGAGCCGTCAGTGTCCTCCTTTCTACCAAGTGTCTGCGGGACCCTTTAGTCTCCTTTCTGTGAGATTGTCTTTTTTTTTTTTAATCGATTTGCTCGATACTTATTTGCTGAGCAACTGAAGGAATGGAATAAAATGAGTTTAAACGGGGGACACGGAATACCATGGTTCAACGTCCCAAAACAAAACCCAGCAGAAGCAAGGGTAGATCTTGCACGTGGCTCCCCATTGGGTCCTCTGCTGAAGAGCCCAGAGGCTCACATTTCAAGGCCTCTCCTGGCAGATGGCTCTACTGGAGGCTGAGGCCACAGGGTCCAGGTCAGCTCCTTTGGAGCACAGAGCTGAATGCATGCAGGGCTGTCGTGGTCCCAGCAGGCCGCTCACCCAGGGCCTGTGGACCACATTCAAACTCCGAGGTTGGGAGAGGACCACTAGACATTAGCCATCAGATAAGCACAGGTTGACCTCTCATGTGAACACGAAGGAAGCCACTCATGGCTGTCACCTGCATGGAAGGTGTGTCTATCCTGGATGCTTTTCTGAGCCTCCTACCTGCCTCCCTCTGAGGCCAGAGTGGCTTATATAACAGGAGTGCTGTTCCCAGGGTCTTAGGGATTGGTGCCACTCTTTCCCTGCTATTGCCAGTCTCGCTGTGGCAGCCTGGACCAAGCATCTCTCTCCCCTGACCTGGAATTTTCCTGTCCCACAGAGACCTGGGTGTTGTGGAGTCCAGGTGCCATCTGCCATGGGAAATCCAGGAGTATGGGGGTTGGGGAGGGTGCCCCTGGGAAGAAGCTCTGAGGAAGGTGGGATAAATTCTTCTTGACCCGGGAGGATATTCAGAGGTGCAGCTTCTCTGAAGACAGTGGTGATGCCAAGTGACCCCCATGTCCCAAGGGTCTTGCGGCTCCACGGGACCCTTGATTTTGTCCTTCTCCTCATTCCTTGCTGTGGCTTCTGGGATCACATTCCCCAACACAGTGTCAACATCCAATGCTTCGCCCCAAGCTCTGTTTCCGAGGAACCCAGAGAAGACAGAAGGTCACCTCATTTGCATCCAGAGTCTGGGGGGACTTCTCTCCACTGCACACAGATGTCGCCTCTAGATCCGAAAAGCGAAGTGGCTTGTGGTCCACCGTGAAGAAGAAAGGTCTAAGAGAAAAGCTCTGTTTCTTGAGCAGTTTGTACGTGAGGACGCTGCACCAGATGCTTTGTGTGTGTGTCACATGTGCCTCCACCTCCCTCGGAAGCGTGACCACCGCCGTCCTACCAGAAAAGGCGTTGAAGTCGCTTGCCCAAGCTTCAACCCAGTTCTACTCCGTTCCAAACCAGAGCTCTTGTCACCCAAGGTCACACGAAATGCTGTAATGCATTCGGGGAAAAGAATGCCTTCACGGGGGATGTCCCCTGCACGGACCCAAGTGGCCCGTTACAGACCTGCTCTTCTCTTTCGTAGGTGTCAAGGTTAATTTGAATCTTCAACTTGATTGGATGAAGAGGCTTCTGGGCGTGTCGATGAGGGCGTGTCTAGAAATGATTGGCATGTGGGATAGCCAACTGAAGCGGAGACCCTCCCTAAGCGTGGGCAGCGCCGTCCAATAGGAGGCTGGGACGGAATAGAAGGTGGAAGAACAGGAGGCGGTGGCAGATGCCAGCGCGATTCTTCTTGAACCGGTTCTGGATCGCTGCTGGGATCCTGAGGGTATTGGACTCTGGCTTCTTCACTGACTCTCCAGGGAGTTCCCAGAAGCCTTGGGTCTGGGTCTGGGGTAGCACCATTGATCCCTCTTGTTCAGAAAGTGGGGCTCAGAGACGCCAGGGGCGGCCAAGGCCACCCTGCCAAGGGCACTGCAGCCATCTAGATCTGGGTGTAGGACCTCTCCCCGGCCCCGCGCTGCTGCCCGCTGACCACGGGTGTGTGATTATTGTCACCGCTCTAGAAATGGTTCCAGAGGTTGCAATAGAGAAAATGCAAACCAAGCCACACAGCCTGGGGGGTGGGGGAGAGTGAAGCCGTCAGTCATGGATCCCAAACCTCAGAGAGGAGGAGTAAGTTTGGCCTGTTCCCCAGCCTGGGGACCAGAGCGAACCGTCAGGTATTGGATGTGTTCAAAAATTGCCAACAGAGTAGCTTCTAAATGTTCTGACCCAGAAAATGATAAGCTGGAGAGGCGACAGATATGTTGACTAGCTTGATTTACTCCCTCCCCGAGGTAAACAAATCTCATAAATGTATGCGACGATCAGTTGTTGATTAAAAATTAAAGCACGCTATTTAAAAAAAACACAAAATATCATAGAATAAAAAATGAATCCCTGACTCCCCCTCCCCCGTGTGTGTATGTGAGAGAGAGAGAGAATGTGTGTGTCCATCTGTCTGTCCAGTGACCCCCGTGCACACGAGTCTGTGAAGGATGCTACTCGAAGCCCACAGGTGCCAGTTTACTTGCTTGGGGGGCATCTCATCAGCGGCCCCTGTCTCCTGGGCATTTGGTGCCTGATGTGGGGGACCCCGAGGCCTTTGGCTGATCTTGGCGGGTGGGAAGGGGTGTCCCTGGCTTCCTGTTGCTTAGCAGATGAGGCGGGCACTCGAGGACTTGTCCAAGGTCGTGCAGTCTTTTGGCCGCAAAGCTGGGGTACGGATGTGGGTCTCCTGAGCCTGGTCCTCCTGCATGGGCTTTGACAAGAGGACAGTCACTGGTACTAAGCCCAAAGGCCAGCTGGGGAGGATGGGCATGGACCTGGGAGCCTCAGACCGTCTGCATCGGGGGCGGGAGGGGGTCGCCAGGTGGCCTCTTGCTAGCAGTCTCCTCACTCTCTGGCAGGGTCATGTCCCCAGCACCTCAATCCAAGACTCCAAATGTCCCCCTGCTCTGCTCCAGAGCAGCAGTCTGCACACCCCGGGGACACTTCTCTTGGCTCCCTTGATGACAGCCCAGTCATTGATCAGCCCCGGGCACTAGCCGGAGCAGGAGCTATTTAAAGAAGCACACGTTTCCTGGTGCTGAGTCACCTTGCGGGACCATCGGCCCAGTCCAGACAGTGCGGATCCCCAAGGTCCAGCCACCACTGCAACTGGCTCAGACTTCAACCAGCCAACCTACCTGGATGGCGGAGCTGCAGCCTGTGGTTGCTCAGGTGGAGCTAGACATCTGGCACCTGGGCAGCTTCTAGGGTTAAAGGCAGGATTCTCATGCCCTCCCCACTGACCACTACTCTATCATCACTGTGAGTAGTCAGCAAAGATGCTGATACAGACACCTGTATTTAAATCCCGGCTCTGCTGCTTACTAGCTGTGTGACCTTGAGCAAGCTGAAGGGCCTCTCTGAATCTCAGCATCCTCACTTATAAAATGGGGTTAACAGCTATCTTGGAGAGTATAGGGGCAGATAGATATCCCAAGGCATGGGAAGCCCACACCATGGCCCTGACATTTAGGCACTCCACAGCAAGCAGAAAATGAAATTAGAATTTAATTAGCGTCCAGCACTCTGCTGGGCACAGTGGCAGACCCGAGAAATAGGACGGGCTGCTGGTTCCACGGCAGGTTGTCATCCAGGTGTTTAAGAGGTCCTCCACCTGCAGGGCCCTGAGTCATGTGCTCTTGGTAGAGCCTTGGGAAGGCACTGGGACCTGCATCACAGAGGAAAGGCTGGGGTGCGGCTCTGGTGTGCAGAAGTGGTTCCCCACCTCAAGCCACTCCCAGGCTAGTGGGAGACCCCCCCCCGGCCTGCAGACGGGCAGAGGCAGCCACGGCAGAAAGTCCTCCGATATGTTCACGGTGGTACCGGCACCCAGGAGCGGCCAATGCTGCCTGGGACAGTGGGGAGGGGCACCCGGAATGAGAAAAGGACTCTATCTACGAGGTTCGTGGGACAGGAGCCTCCATTCCCTGCCCAGGGCAGCCACCCGGGACCTGTCACAGCCTCTGCCTCCCTCTCAGCCATCGGTGGCCCTCTGCAGCCTTCTCATCCACACTCCTGTTACAGATCTGTCACAAGGCAGGAAGGTGTCAGCTGGGTGGTGCAGATAACCAGAGCGTGGAGCTTGGGGGAGGGGCTGGGCCCCCAGGAGGTCTGGAGCCTACATCTGGCTACGGCCCTGACCGCCTTCCCACCCCAACCCCCATGTGCCCCGAGAACTCCTGCATCTCTCTCTGGACCTGTTTCCCCCTGGGGGCCGAAGAGATAAGCAGGGCTGTCCCAGGTCTGGGCCTCAAGGAAGGCGTAGGCAGGGGGCGTGCCTCAGGGACTTTGAGACACAGGCATCGGGTGTGTACCCGCCATCTCAAAGCTGGAGGGAGTGTGCTAGGGGCGTGGCTGTGGACTCCAGAACCAGTCCCTCTACCGTCTCCAGACACAAGAGGCCAGTACACAGCCTGGTGCATGCCCTGCCAGGGGTCATGATCCCAGCACCCGCAGGAGCTGATCACGGTCCTAGAAAGCACAGTGTGCATCAGGAGGTGGGTGGCTCTGCAGTGCCTGCTGCTCTGGCCCCTCGCACTCCTTGATGGGGTGCACTGGCCTGTCACCCAGGGGGCCATCTCAGCCCTGAGACCCTGATGACAGAGGGCTGCTTGCTGTGCAGGCCTGGGACCCAGGGCCGTGCCCTCTGAGAGCATCTTCCACCCTGAACCCAGGACAGATCCCCTGGTAGCTTGGTAACAGGACAGTCACTAATCTCAACAGGGGGACAAGGTCCAAGCACTGTGGCGTTAACGAGCTTGTCATCCTGTGACATCACGGGTCACACTTACACAAAACTCAATGACATGGGACAGTCACTCCTCATGGCCTCTGAGGCAATCACAAGACACAGAGGCAGGAGGTGCACAGGCCACCAGTTGTCCATGGCACAGTTTTACAGTCACTAGTGACGTCATTACAATATGAACTTGAGACCCCTTTCCTGTTTGCTTTTCTTTTTTCCCACTTTAACTCAGCTTTCTGCTTGGGAGAAGGATTTGGGTGTGGGGACTGTGTGGTCATACTCCTCGGGTTCAAATTCTGACTCTGCTGCTTCCAAACTGTGTGACCTTAGGCAAATGACTCTGCCTCTCTGAGCCTTAGCTTCCTCACCAATACAATATAGGGGACCATAACTGTACCTGCGTCACTGACAGGTATGTGAATCCAAAGATAAGTGTCTGTCCAACCCAGAGCCGTGCCTGTCAAATGGCCAATAAGCTCCTCCACCCTCCCATTCTTTTCTTCTTACACCTGTCTTTTCCCAACTAGGTCTCAGGTTTCCGGAGGGAGGAACTGTCTCCCTCATAATCCCCTCAGGCTGAGCATGATACTGAGCACAAACTCTTGCTGATTATTTGATGTAAAAATAGAAAGTTGTAGAAGCTGTGCTGCTCAGGGATTGGGGCTCTCTTGAAAGTCCACATCTCTCTTCCTGGACCCTCCTGCCCCTTTCCATCAATTCTACTCTCCAGGCACATCAAACTCTCTGTGCTTCACTGTCCTTCCTATTTCTTTCCTTCCTTCATCTTATCAGTCAGGGCTTTTAAAACTGCATGTGACAGAAACCCAACATAAAGAGGCGAGAGCAAGGGCAAAACCAAAAATTGTTCAAATAACGGAAGGACCTAGCATTTATTGGTTTCGGGTCTGGCTGAATCCAGGCGCTCAAATAATGCCATCATGACTTTCTCTTTCCTTCAGATCAATTTCCCTTTGCGATGGTTTCATTCTCAGCTACGTTCATTTTTGCTAGTGGCAAAATGGCTCTCAGTTGTTCATGACGCCCCTGCCCACTGTAGCCCTGCCAAGAGAGAGAGAGAGCCTTCCCCTTTATTTGAGGTTCCAAGAATCTTGCATTGCTTCTCGTTTGGCCATTTTCAGCCACACACCTGTCCCCAGTCCCATCTTTGTGACCAGGAAGATAGACGGTGCTGATTGGATGGATTGAGTCACATGTGTATCCCTTGGGAAGCCGCGGGGTTTGAGGGTGGGTAGAGGGTGCTCTCTCAGAAATGCTGGGTGCCGGGCAATGAGAGGACGGCCACCCCGGGCTCCCTACCTCTGCCACTCAAGGGGCATCTTTGCAGTGGCCACATGTCCCTTTCAACTCCGGCTTTTGCCTTGGGCTCTGGTCAGACCTCCTGCGCCCTCTGTCTCTCCAGATTCAGGGTCAACTGTGCCCTTCAGCCGTGGCTAATCTCTGGGTGCCCTCAGTGTCCCTCTTGGCTCCTGACTTCTTCCATCCGCCCGTGACCACTGCCTGGCATCCATCTCACCTGGCTGATGTACCTGGGGTGGTGTCTCTTCTCCTGGTTGGTATCTGACAGCTGCCAGCCTGGCTGAGGGCTTCGTCTGGAATCCGCAAACTCTTGGGAAGAAGCCGGCCCTGGGGGATTGTTGGAGCCGCACGGGGGACTTTTTTTCCAGCTGCTGGTTTGGGAGAGCAACGTCCCTGCTTCTGAGGACTGTCCACCATCAAGTGCCCCGCTGCTGTCTGCCTGGCCCAGCTGCTCAGAGAAGGGCCTGTCGTGGGGAGTCAAAGGTGTTGGTCATCAACGTGGCAGGACGGAGGTGGTGGGCGACAGTCCAAGTCTGTGTGCATGTTCGTGAGATGGCCCTGTTAAGTTCAACCTCTGGTTTCTCACAAAAAAGCAGATTTCTCAAAATTTTGATGGTGATGTTCTAGAAAGTTCCTGGGATTCCTGAGGGTCGGAGCAGGCACAAGACCCCCAGAGTAGTGCCCTGCTGGGTCAGCTCTGCCTCACGGTGACCCATGTATCCAACCAGAACGATTTAGAGGAGTTAATTTTGGCTCGGGGTTTCCGAGATTCAGTCCTTGGCCCCAGGTGAGCAGAGCAGCATGGCGGAAGGGCGTGGGGAAGGAAGCTCGGCTCAGGGTAGCCGAGAAGCAGAGAGAGCTTGGGCACAAGGAGCCAGGGACAGGCAACCCCAAGGGCCACGGTTGTCACCCATCCACTCAAATGGATCAGCACTGAGGAGGCCACGGCTTTCACAGTCTGATCCTTTCCCTCCCAGACAGCCCTGCGTGGTCTCACATGGGAGCTTCCCGGGGACACTTCCTGGCCACACCGCCCTGCCTGGCCTGTCACCTGGACCCCTTTCCTCATCTGGGAATTGGAGGTCACAGCAGCACCTGCTTTGTAGGTTTACCAAGGCCTTCCAATGGATCAAGTGCTTATAACCACCTGGCCCTTAGTAAGTGCTCAGTAAATGTCAGTGACTGTCACACGACCCCCCCCCCCAGCTCATTCCTGTCTTTGGCTCATTCCTGGAAGTGTCCCCTGGGACACGTGAACAGGGTTTATTAGGAAAGGGAGGCGGGCAGTAGGATCCTAATGGAAGGGGGGGAGCTGAGCAGGGGGTGGTTGGTCCCCAAGTTCCAGGGAAGGTAATCTTGGTTTAAACCTGCAGGGGGAGCTCTGGAGACCCTGGTCCCACCTGAGTGTTGTCCTGAGGCTGGAGTGTGGACACCTGTCCGTCATCGCTGGAAGGCTGCCAGCAGAGGCCACCAGCCTGGAGAAGGGGGTGAAGGGGCCCGGGGGAGGGGGCGTGATGGAGCGCGGTCAGCACTGGCCACTCCTCCCTAAGGAACGAAGTAGCTGGGCCTCTCTGTCTCCCATTCAAATCCCCAGCAACAGGGATCGGGTCGGTGCTGCGTGGGAAAGGGGACCTCACCTTCCCCAAACGTGGCCGGGGCTCCTAGCACCTAAACGGCCCCTGGAGGAAGGCTGGAGGTGGGACCCAGCTGGCAGGGGATGACCCAAAGCAACCGGTGGCACCTGGGGACAGAGATGCTGCTCAGCACCATGCCAGGCCCTTCCGTCCTGCAGAGGCCACGCGTGGGCACCCCCACCCCAGCCACCTCCTTGGTCTCCACCAAGGAGCGATTGCTGGTGGGACTGGGGCTCTTTGGGGGGATGAAACGCTCTGGGATGGGTGGTGGTTGCCTGATCCCACCAACATATTGAGAGCCACCGAATGGTCCCATTTAAAGTGGTGAATGTTCTGATCTTAGTTGAGCAAAAGGAAAATAGAACAAATGATAGGCAGGGTCCCCGGCTCCCAGGGAGTGCTCGACAAACCATCTTTCCCCGGGATTATTACAAACAGCCTCCCACGGGTTTCCCTGCCTCTCCCCTCGCCTCCCGTCAGAGGGTTCAGTGGTGCATGAGCTCATGTTGTTTCTGCTCTCTTAATCTCTTCCATAGCCTCTGGCTGTCTAAGTGAAAGGCCAGGTCATTGCCATGGCCCACTGAGCTGGGCATCAGCTGGCTCCTGGCTTCCTGTCCCTTCTCTCCCAAGAGCCTCGCCTGGTGCTCTCTGCTCTAGCTGCGTTAGCCTCTCGTTGCTCTCAAACATATGGTCATCGTATCTCTACCCCAGGACCTTTGCATTTACTGTTCCCTGGGACAAACTTCCTTTGGAGGGCTGCCGGGCTTGCCCTTCGGCACCCTTTAGGTCTTTGCTCAAATGCTACTTTGCAGGCAGAACTTCCTTGCCCTCCCTATTCACCCGCCCAGATTGCCACTCTAACACATCTGTCACCTATCAGTTAATGTCAGCTCCACAGGGCGGGATTGGGTGTGACTTACCCCCAGTGCCTGGCCTGCTTAGGGCTCCATAGGTTTTGACTGAATTAAAAAAATATATATCAGCTCTTTGGATAACTCCGAATAAACTTCCTGAGACTTTTTTAGTCTCTAACTTTCTCTCGCGGTATCTCTCGCCGACGTTAACCTGGCCCCTCTCGGGGGCATCTCTCTTCCTTTGGGCTCATCCCCACAGGCCCCGGCTTTAGAGGCAGACATTGTCCTTGTGGTGTAATTATGTCGCTCTGGAAAAGGGTTTCATCTCACTTTGAAGTGAACCCTCTTTTTCTTTCAAAGACCCCGGAACCCCCTACTGAATTCTTCACTGTAGTGAAATTAGTTTTCCAAAGCTGGCGTGGAAGCTAACTGGAGTGTCGCTGTCAGGCGGAGGCTTTGAAATGGCGAGATCTGAGCGCATTACACTGAGCGCGGGAAGCCGTGCTCTCCTCGTTGGCATCTGGGGGCCTGAGAGCCCTGCCCTATTCTCTCCCCAGAGGAGGATGAGCCTTCTGTTTGTTTCAAAATGAAGATGAGAACTAACGGGTAGTGGAGAGAGAACTCTCTGATTGGGAGGCAGACCCTGGGACGTGGGTTCTAGAAACTGGCTCTGGGGCTCACGTGGCCGGCCCCCGGGCTGTTCTTTCTGAACCCTGCTAGGAGGGATATACGCTGAAATAATTTTTTAATCTAGTTTTCAGTTTTCATTTTTGTTCTTTTTAGATCCACAGGACAGTAGAGTGTA
The DNA here is from genome assembly GCF_001458135.2 of Marmota marmota marmota. Classification (NCBI taxonomy): domain Eukaryota; kingdom Metazoa; phylum Chordata; class Mammalia; order Rodentia; family Sciuridae; genus Marmota; species Marmota marmota. Next base: position 2,796,925 of record NW_026000139.1, read on the forward strand.
TTTTGACATATCATATGTACATGGGGTAGAACTTCCCCTTCTTGTGGCTGTACCTGATGTGGAGTGACACGGACCACACATTCATATGTGGACACAGGAAAGTGACGTCCAATTCCTTCCACCGTCTTTCCTATTCCCATGTCCCCTCCCTTGGCTTGAGACGCATGAGGACAGGAACCACCCGCAGCCCCAGCCCTACCTGGGTGACCCCGAACGTGCGCAGAGTGAGCTGGTCCAATTCCCTTGCTCTGAGGTCAGGATCGCGCTCACAGCTCCAAGTCTCAGTGCCTGCCCGAGGCTAATCCAATGAATTTCTATTTTCCCCTACCCTGCCTTATTGTGTGTTAGCATCTGCATATCAGAGAGAACATTTGGCCTTTGGTTTTTTGGAACTGGCTGATTTCACTTAGCATGACAAGTGAACTATCTGAATAGTTCCATCCATTTACTGGCAAATGCCACCATTTCTTTCTTCTTTATGGCTGAGTAATATTCCATGGGTATATGTATACACATTTTCTCTATCTACAGAAATAATTGTTTATCACACAGTAATCCAGAAATGTATTTGCCTAAGAAAATGAGTATTGACAAATCAGGCTACCATCCCCCGGACCAGAAACCTTGAGGCCACCTGTCACCTATTAGATGGTTCCATTTCCAGAAGATCTTTCTTTCATCCGTGTCTATGCTGATCCAGTCCTCTGTAGCTTCGTGATGAGGATCCATTCTGAGAAATGTGTCATTAGGTCATTTCTTTGCCGTGCACTCACACAAAAATAAGATGGCTACAACATCGCTAGGTGACGTGACATTATGGGGCCACCAGGGCTCATGTGGTCCGTCATTGATGGGAATGTTGTGGGGCTCGTGACTGGGCATGGCATTATTCTGCGAATGTGTGTTTTTCCATAAATCTGCAATACTTGGATAAGGTGCTTGCCTTTCCACCCATGAGATCTTCTAGAAAGGTCTTTGTCATTTAAACACAAGTTCATTCATAACATATTTCTCATTTCCTGGCCATCGCCCTGGTCTGCCAGGACGCGGGCACACCTGCACACCATCCCGAGATGGACATCCTTGTGCGAGCCCCTCTCTCGGGCAGGCACTGAAACTTGGAGCTGTGAGCGCACGATCCTGACCTCAGAGCAAGGGAATTGGACCAGCTCACTCTGTGCACGTTCGGGGTCACCCAGGTAGGGCTGGGGCTGCGGGTGGTTCCTGTCCTCGTATGTCTCAAGCCAAAGAAATCACAAATGGGCAAAAATCAATAAATAACTGAACGCAATTCCATGTTATAGTTTGGTTGCTCGGGAGACCCGCAAAGGTAGTGGGGGACCCGGGGCCGACGTTAGGAGCCTGTTCTTCCCCTTGAGTGGTTCTGCTTCTGGTTTTCAGAGTTTCTTGCTATTTCAGGCAGAACGGAGCCTCTGCTTGGTGAGTTAAATAAGATGGGAAACTGGGAGGGGAAAGGGTGTCTAGATTGGAAGGAAGATTCTAGAAGCTGGGCTGCAGAGGCAGCTCTGGAGGCCACTGCCCCTGTGGCCCGAGGTCAGTGGTCAGTGGTCAGCAGTCAGCGGTCAGCAAGCACAGGTGGTAGCACCCCGAGTCTCTGTGGCTTAATTCACCTGCACATACACAGAGGGAAGGTCCATGCGCTGGCCAGTAGGAGGTTAGGAAGGACCTAAAGCTAGACTCTCCCACCCACAGCTGGGGCTGGGTCTTCCTGATGGAGACCCTCCCCAGCTCCGGCCTCCCATATGTCTCCTCTTGCCCATGACAGCGATTCTGCTCACACACATGGTGGCAAAGGAACACCATTTGGATGCTTGCCTTTTAAATTCTTTAATTATGGAAACCGTCAGGCGTACCTGGGACCCTGGGCACCCGCGTTCGTCTCCCACGGCCATCTGCCCCTGGGTTTTCAACTCCAAGACCCATCTTGGACCATGTCCAAGTTCATGTGGTATAAACGTTCTCACCTGCCTTCACGCCTGCTCGGTGGTCTGGACTAATAAGAACACCCCATAATTCAATTAGCCAGGCTGCTACTGGTGGACATTGACACCGTACCCAATCTGTGGTCACTACAAATAGCACGGTGGCGAATGTATTTTCACATCCATCTTTGGGCACATGTGTAAATAAATCTGCAGGTTTTCCTGGAAGCGAAATTGCTGAGTCAAAGGGTCCTGTCTGTCAATCACTGGTGAGTGCTGCCACGGGGCCTGTTAATGGAAATGTGCCTTCACTCTCACAGCGACTGGGAATGCTCATTTCACCACATGCTCCCCAGCACAATGCATTATTACTTTCCTGGGTCTTTAAAAAAAAACTCTATTTACTTGACTGTGTGCCTTGCCTGGTGCTCTCTGCTCTAGCTGCATTAGCCCCTCGTCACTCCTCAAACATATGGTCATTGTATCTGTACTCCAGGACCTTTGCACTTGCTGTTCCCTGAAACAAACTGAGAAATGAAATCTATTTAGTCAGTTGTGAAGTGGGTGCAGTGGTTAGAAACCCGGCAGAACAGGAACTATCAGAGGACATTGCGTATCGTGAGGGTCAGTGTCTGTGGACTTTACCTCGGGTCCACACTCTGTGCGTGTGCTGGGCTGTGATGTGCAAGCACAGATCTCACTGTGGGTCTTTGTCTACAGAGTATGAAAATCCCTGCTCTGGGTGATGGCGGCTACTTTCTAGAAGGATCTCTCATTCTCAATTCTCTATGGTGCCTCCGGTCCTAGGGAATGTCTGCCAGGGGCCAGGCGGGGGCAGAGGCGAATACCGGCTGGGACGTCTTCAGTGTGACGGGGGCTACTTGCAAGGACACGGGCAGGGGTGGGGGATTTGGCCAAGGAAGGGCTGCACCCTGGGGCAGGCAGCAGGGAGGGGGTACCAGCCCCGAGGCACCAGGGGACGATGGGGAAGTCACCCAGCCTGGAGAGAGGAGGGGGGGGCGGGGAGGGGGAGGGGCTTTGGGCCAAGGGACTTGGTAAAATGAGGACAAAGCCCCGGTGCCCCAGGTGCCTGCGAGGAAGAGCTGTGTGTCCAAGGAGCGGTTCCCTGACAGGTCACCTGCCCGGGTGAGTGATGGGCTCCGCATAAGTGTCCCGCGACCATCAGCGATGACTCTAAGTATTGTCCTGAGGGACTCGTCCTCGGTGCACAGAAGCTTAAATGGGAGAGGACAGTGCACGAGACCCTTTGTTGAGGGGGGAGATTGCACAGATGTAAAAAGGAACCAAGAAGCAATGACAGGACAAAATCACCTTCCTCTTTTCTCCGTGACGAGCCTGACCCCACTTTGAAGCTGTGGTCGCTGGTACAAATTGAGTCTATTTTTTTCTCGCTTTCAGCACTGTCTTCTTAAAAAAGAAAAAAAGAAAAAAAAAACTATAATAAATCATTTATAGGCTGACGGAACATATTTGGGGAGATTAAACAGGTTTTCATGGGCTCCTTTTAAATGTTTTAATCCCCGGAAGAAAACCATGAAAGCTCTTCACGGAGGGATGGACGCTGTTTCTTAAAAGTTGACGCTGGATTCAGTGTCCCCAGGGTCTTCCTGTGTTTCCTGGTGTCGGTGTCGGTGATGGAATCAGCTCCTTGCTGGGTCCCTGACTGGCCTCGGTGGAAGGGGAGGTGGGGCGGGGCAGAGGCCCACTTTCCAGAAGAAGAATCCAGTAACATGGGCTGTGTTGTAAACAAAGGCCAGACGAGGCCAGCTGGGACCAGCAACAAGCCACACTGTGGACAAACTGAGGACAGGTAGGTAGAGAACAGATAAATAGATACTTTGGATCAAGAGGTTGGAATTGGAATCAAAAGACGAGTTTTCAGACGGCATATTATTCTGATTAAACATGGATGTGATATTTATGGAAAGTGACCATTAAAATTTATCCATCTGCCGATGTCCTGGGGAAGGCTGAGAGGGCAGGGGTGAGAGTCCAGAGAACTGTGTCGACGCCCAGAGCTTCCTCTCCCTGTTTTGGGACCCTCCCAAGACACCGAGCTCCTCAGCCCCACGTCTCATACCTCGGCTGCATACCTTGCAAGGTTTGGGTCGGTGACAAAAAACTTTTGAAGAATACAAAGTGGTTTATGCAAGCGTTGTATACACTTGGTGTGAAATCATAAGCAATTGATAAGTATGGGTTCCTCCAACAAGAATTTACTGTGCACGGACTGCGTGCCAGGCACTGTGTCAGACCCTGGGGACACAGGGGGCCTGCTTGAAAGAGCTGTGGAAGAACAAGAGGTGTAAGACCGTGGAGTCCAATTAGAATCAAACTGTTCTAAGATCTTCATGTTGCCGTGGAGGGGAGTTGAGAAATCGATTGATTTTAGATTAAGTCAGATAAGGTGAAAAGTGGAAAGTAATCACTGAAAGAATAGGGAAAATAAAACTTCCAAACTATCCATGGGAGAAACAGAAGACAGGAAAGGCATAAAAGAGGACCGTGGAAACAGCAAAGCAAACAGAAGGCAAAATGAAATGTCAGTATGAACTTCAAACATAGCAGTAACAATAATAAAGATAGAACCATTCACCAACAAGACATAACAATTATCAATATTTATGCACCAAATAATGGTGCTGCGACGTTCATAAAACAAATTCTCCTCAAGTTCAAGAATCAAATAGACCACAACACAATAATTATGGGTGACTTCAACACACCTCTCTCAC
>NW_026000139.1:2802951-2816044 GCF_001458135.2 Marmota marmota marmota
CCCTCATTGTTACACAAAATTACATATAAGAGGTTGTGAGGGGAATGGGAAAATAAACAAGGAGAAATATGAATTACAGTGGATGGGGTAGAGAGAGAAGATGGGAGGGGAGGGAGGGGGGATGGTAGAGGATAGGAAAGGTAGCAGAATACAACAGTTACTAATAGGGCATTATGTAAAAATGTGGATGTGTAACCGATGTGATTCTGCAATCTGTATTTGGGGTAAAATTGGGAGTTCATAACCAACTTGAATCTAATGTATGAAATATGATATGTCAAGAGCTTTATAATGTTTTGAACAACCAATAAAAAAAAAAAACAATAATAAAGATAAATGGCCTAAACTCACCAGTTAAAAGATAGAGTTCAAAGATGGGTCATGGTGGAGGAGAATACAGCCATATCTAGCACAGAAAAAGCACAGAAGACTTAAACTGACACACAGTCTTCTTTTAGAAGTGGATTATCATTGTGTCAAACCATCTTTTATCACTACGTACCCTTCCCCCTTTCTCTAGGGACTTTATAATAAAGAAGGCCCAGGCATAGTGCCACATGCCTATAATCCCAGCAGGTTGGGAGGCTGGGGCAGGAGGATCTTGAGTTCAAAATCAGCCTCAGCAACTTAGCGAGGCCCTAAGCAACTTAGTTAGACTCTGTCTCTAAATAAAGTATAAAAAAGGGGTGGGGACGTGGCTCAGTGGTTAAGTGCCCCCAGGTTCATTCCCCAGTACCAAAAACAGCAACAAAGGGATCAAGTTAAACTAACTGGGTAGAAATCAAGGGTGGGAGAGAAAATAAAAGAAAGAGCATTTATGGAGTCAGGTACTGTATCAGATTGAAAAGGGGAAAAACTAGCTTAGGATAGACATGTCCAATCAGACGTATTGATCAAATGCTCAAACTGTGGCATCAGACAGACCCGCACCTGGTTTCCAATCATTTATTTGTTCATTTACTCATTTCACTAAATATTTACTGAATGCCTCCAATGAGCTAAGCCATCTCCTAATAAGTCACTTTCATCCACGACTTGGTCTCCTCATTGTGTGTTTTCTATTGCTTTCACAACACCCAGTGTTACACAACAACACACGCAGCTATTTCTTGCTCATCTGGGGGCTGCCCGGGGGGGGGGTGGTGAATGCAGAGCTGGATGGAGCTCTGCTAATGTTGGCTGAGCTTGTTGAAAAGCCAGCAATTAGCGGGTGGGACCCTGAGAGCTGGCGGATTGTAGGATGTCCTGGGCCAAGAGGACGCAGTTGTGTTCCATGTGGCTCTCAGCCTCTGGCGGGCCAACGTGGACTTCCCATGGTGGCAGAGGCCGGGGTGCAGGAGGGGGTGTGTGTATGGAAGCTGCAGAGGGTCTTCAAGTCCAGCTCATACGATGCTATTGGTCAAAGCAAGTCACAGGCCACATGGGGTTGAAGGGGTGGAGAAATGGACCCCATTTCCTGATGGGTGGAGCCGCAAGACCACATGGCAACGTGAAGTCCCATGGCAAGGGGCCTGAGCACCAATAGGAAGGACACCAGGGCCACTTTTGCAACTGATTGGCCAACCCCGCCTGGTTCTGCAGAGGTACTGTCAGCACCTCCTTCCTGCGGGGACTTAGATCATTGCATGCAGAGCACACGCTCTGGGCCAGGCTTGCAGGAGGTGCACGGCAAACAGCCTCCCCCACAGTGTCTGCCGTCGCTGCCCCACAAATGCTGTGGTTGTTGCCCGTCTCAGTCGTCTGCATCCCCGGGCGTCTGCTCTACACAGTTTGGGGGTTCAAATCCCCACGTCCCCTCGGCCACTGCACGCCTGGTTGCTTTCCGTCTTCATAAAGGAGCAAGTCAGTGGACAGGAAACTGGCTTGATTTTTGCCAATGCAGATGCCACCGCGTGTCAGCATCCTCTGGCCATTCGCTGTCAAGCCGCCTGGGCAGAGAGCTATTTAAAGGACATGTAGGTGCCGTTTGCCTGGTGCCTTCAAAGCCATGCCAGGTGCAGAGACAGATTTGAAATACGGACAGGAGGCTCCTGACAGAAGCCCGGCCCTCCGCTGGCCACCTGCACTTGCCCAGGGAAGGGGAATTCACTGCCCAGTGAAGTTTGGCCGAGACCTGCTAATCAATGATGCCGGCGGCCGAACAGGAATGATTGATTCATCATTTCGCAGAAAAGAGTGGAGCTTGCAGGCAGAAAGGTAGCACAGGTGGCAAGTTTTCAAACATCTATAGTCCAGCTCGTGATGCATCCACAGGGTGACCACACAATCCCTTCGGCTAAGAGAAAAGGCCTGTCCGGTGTTGGGGCTCCTATTTATTGCCATGCAAAGACTCCCCAAGATCCTTTGGTTACCACGTAAGATAAACCTCAACTGTGGCTGACATTGCATGATTGACAGCAGCTTCCCGTCTATGTGGGCGGCACCCGCGGCGTCTGCAGGAAGAATCCACATTTAGCAAGAATAGCTGAACACATTTATGGATAGAAATCCCCAGGAACCTTAATTTTTTTTTTAAGAGGAGGGAAACACCTTCTTTAGGGTCCCATCCCTAAACACAAGAGGAGCCGGCAAAGAACTGTTAGTGCTTCCTCACCCTAACAGACAGATTTTCATTTCTCCTGTTTTTAGAAGTAGCTGTCTAGGTACCGGTGCTGTCGATCGAGAGGGATTATATTTGGAAATCCTAATTGTGGAGAGGCTTTCTTTAAAAAGCAGATGAGAGCCGAGCAGGCTTGCACGATGCTGGTCTGGTGGTTTCTTTTTTCTTTTTTTTTTTCTTTAATCTTTCTGACACCCTGGAAGGAGACCACATAGACGATTAAAAGAATCCACTCTGCCCATCCTTGATGTTTACTTGACTTTGTAGCTCCCCCCCAGGTGCCAGGATCTCATCCTCCAGTGTCACTTTAAAAAAAAAAAAAAAAAAAAAACATTGTCAGGAAATTTATGATTTTTTTTTTAAATTGAAACACTCAGTTCAAATGGGCTAAAAGTCAAATAGGGCTAAAATATATTGATTTATATTAGGGAAAGTACAGGAACTTCAGGCATGGTTGGATCCAGGTGCTCATATGATGGTACCAAAAATCCAGTATCTCACGTGGTCTCTCTTTTGCATAGACGTTCATCTCAGGATGCAAAGATGCCTCTCGGCACTTCCAGGATCACATTCTACCAGTTTAGTGCCCCCTGTGAAAAAGATAGACCTCTTTTTTTGTGGGGAGGTGCTGGGGCTCCAACTCAGGGCCTGGTGCATGCTAGGCAACTGCTCTACCCCTGAGTTACACCCTCAGCCCAAGAGACACCTCTTTCCTAAGAACACCAATAACAGTTTCAGAATCTCATTGGTTTTCATAAAATCATTTACCCCTCCCCATTTTTTTGGGGGGGGGCACCAATCCTTGTGCCAGAGGATGAAATAGGTTGGTTATGCCAAGCCCAGGAGCAGAGGAAGCGTTGGATCCCTTGAATTTCATGGATTTAGTTAGGAAAAGGCCTAAGGGAGGGGACGGGGAGAGCCGGGGAAGGCTCAGGAGCCCCCAGAGCTGGGCACAGGGCACAGGGAAAGCAGCAGGGGTTTGTCAGGTCCCCTGCCATCTAAAGAAGGCTCAGCAAGAGTCCTCGGTGGAAGCCTCTGTCCCAGGAAGCCCCTCTCTCCCAGGAGCAGGCCTGCTCTCTCCCGGCCGTGCTCAGCTGCTGGCTGAGAGCAGCCCGGGGACACATGGCCTCGTTTGCACGGATGGGCCTGAGCCTGTGGCAGCTGCGGCCTCCGTCTGCTGAGCTGGAGGTCTGGCTCCAACGCTGGCCCGGGTTTACAAACCAGGTTTTTAATCTCTTAGATAAAAGGTGCCTTTGTTGCTGTTGGCTTAGACAGTGACATGTTGGTGATGAAGGACGGGAGCATTATCGGCGCCCCTCCCATTTTACAGATGGGGAGAGGAGAGGCAAGAGAGTGGCCATCTCCCAGAGCTGGGAGCCAGGCCGGGGTGGACCCTGCTGGAGCGCATGAGAGGGTGTGGTGTGTGGTCCCCTGTCCCCAAGCCCACAGCCCCTGTCAATCACAAGGACAGGCCGCGTCGTCGAGGGAGGGAGCGCTGGTTTTCTCCTTTCCAGAACAGAAGGATGCACTGTCCAGGCAGAAGGGGCAGTTAGTGCAAAGGCCCTGGGGTGGAATAAGCTCAAGGATTCGACCAACGGGGCAAAGGCCTGGGGCTGTGCCCAGGGGGAGGTGGGAGGTGGCGGGCAAGTGGGGACTAGGGCAGAGAATGCAGGGCCCCTAGACCCGGTGTCTTCTAAGTGCAGCGGGAGACACCAGGGGGACTTCAAGAGTGACATTAGCAGCTTGATGATGGCTTTATTGCCCTCAGACGCAGGGGACACTTGTTGAGCGTGTCCTGTTTGCTGGGCTCTCTGAGGGCCCTTCCCTGGGTTTAATCCCTTTGGATCCACAGACATCGATGATGGACAGTCTCAGGACCTAGGCTCCCTTTCACTGCAATGAATCATGGGAGTATCCTGATGGGCCAATGGCGGGGTGACTTTGTGTTTTGATACCCCCCCAAGGTTGACTTGAGAATGGCATATGAACTTATGAAACTACCCTGGGGGGGGGGATGTACCTTGGGGACCGAGGAGGGAGGAGCTCACAGTTCCTAGGACCATGAGCTCTGACCTAGACAGACGTGGCCACCCACCTGCTTGTTTAACTGCCAGTGCGTGAGTCTGAACAGCCGACCCGCCTGCTCCCAGCCTCGATCTTCTCATCTGAGAAATGGGAATCAACCTCAGGTGGACTTTGCAGGTCCACTCCGAGCATTAAGCAGAATCCTGAACCTAGAGGTCTGAGCTGAGGGCTTGGGAGTTTGCTCTTAGCATCCTTCCCGCATTCTGGAGGAGGGACTTCCACCCAGGGAAGAGAGTGGCCTCAGGCTTCCGAGCCGGGCAGGGTCTGGAATGGAGGAGCCTGTGGCATCGCTTGCTGAGTGACTGGGGAGGGAAGGGCTGCACCTTGAAGGATGGCGGGCTGGACCCGTGGGAGGGACTTCCAGGCATTTCTCTCCTTCGGGGACCATATTCCTTAAACAGCGTGAAACGGGACCGTCCTCTCTTCTGACTTCCTCTGTCACGGGGAGATGGCACGTCTTCAGGGTCAGCACGGGGCCGTCTTGGCGAGGGGCTGCCTCTCTTCCCCTGGGGCCCATACGCCATGGTCAATGGCCCTGATTGTTGGACACTCAGGTGGTTTCCAATCTGCAACTGTGACCAGCAGTGTCACAGAGATGGCCTTTGTACCTCCGTCTCACTCCTTCCTCAGGCTCAGCTCCTGGGCAGAGTCTCACTGGTCACATGTCGGAGTGTGTGTCCTGCTGGGTTTATGGACACACAGTCCTGGGGTGCCCTCTGGAGAGGCTCCACCCATCCGCCTGCCCCCTGTGTGTGATGTTGAGAAATTCCCTTGGAGGGGAGATGGGGCAGGGCGCTGGGGGCATCGGAGGCTGTCACAGCCTCCCCTCTCACCGCCCCCCCCCCCCACAGCTTCCCTGGTCTTAGACAGTGCTCATGTGTTGGGTGGACACTTACCTGACCCTTTATAGATTTTATCTCATTGAATGATCTCCATATAACTGATGATGTAGGTGTTATGTCCTCATTTGACAGATGGTGATGATAAGACTCAGAGAGGTGAAGTTACCTGTCCAAGGTCACACAGCCACTGTAAAAGAAGTAGGACTCAAGCCAGTTTGCTCTCAATTATTCTGCTAGGTGCATAGTGAGCGTCTAAGCTCCTCAATGGGAACTCAGTGCTCCTTGCTCCCTCCCAATTCGAGCTCATTACTGGGAGACTTTCACCCATCTTTGTCCCAGATTGAGATGAGGAATCTGGTTCTTACATTTCCGCAGGAAAGACAGACTGGGGGGTTGGAGGGGATCTTCCAGGGTGAGTGCTTGGAAAGACCTAGCAGGAAACAGCCCTCTCTGCTGACCTGTCACCTGCACCCCCACTGCGGAGACCCCTGCATTATGGATTCTTTTTTTCTCCAATCAGAGCTTAAAACTTCTTTTGAAAAATGTAGATTCAGTAAAGCTAGGAAGTGTGTGTTGAGAAAATGTAGAATCTTCCAGCAACGTGACCACCCTCCCCCCCCGGGGTCCTTAATACCACAGTGGCCGTGAGGTCATCCGAGCCTGTTTCTCGAGCTCTTTTCCTTTTACGGGTACAGATTCAGTGGGACCAGCCCCATGTCACACACACGCAGGTCTCCTGGGCTTTTCCTGAGGGGGGTGGGCAACTCTGGTGCTGATCTGGGGTGGGGGAGGTGACAATCCAGCCCAGAGCCTCCCCAAACTGCTCGTGTCTTAAAGATTTAGGGCTCCTTCCAGATCTCATGAGCTGCTCACGTGTCCACCTTGTGTGTGGTCACTGAACACACTTCCGGGCGATCAGACGCCCCCTTCTCTCCATGAGACTCCAGTATCAGAAGCTCTGAGAATAATCCTCTTTCCCAACATCGAGGGACCCTCAGGTGGATTCCAGGCCCCGGAGCCCAGCGGTGCAGACTGCTGAGGTCCTGGAAGGTCATCTGGTGGGGGGGCAGGACGAGAGTGGGAAGAGCCCTTGGTGTCTTTCTTCTTGAAATAAGATCTTGCTTCTGGGTTTCCTGGGTCTCCAGGCGCCCACGTGGGGAGGATCTAGGCTGGATCGTCATCCCCCCACCCAAGGTGGGGGTGGGTAGGCAAACCCAGCACACCTTGGAGGACTAATTTCAGGGCAGATAATTTCACTGAAGCGCTGGAAATAAAAGGGGAAATCCAATTTATTTCTGCCCTACATTACACCGACTTAGATAAATTTGCATAGAAGAAAACATTATGTCATCGCTGCCCGTGGGAACAGCATAGTTTTCGAGTGCGCATCTGAAGATTCGAAAGTATGCACGTCCTCAGACCACCAGCGCTGTAGTTTGGATCTTGGTACCGCATGTGTCTCTCTTTGAAAGTCGCGTCATAAAAAATTGCAGTAAAGAAGACACGGGCCTCCATGCCAGACCTCTCTTTAAAGGCTTTTATCTACATTAGCTAATTAGATCCCTATGAGGAGGTACTGCTATTCACTTTACAGATGGGGCACTGAGGCACAGAGAGGTTTAGTGACTTTCTCAAGGCCACACAGCCTGTATGAGAGAGAGTGACTGAACCCTGGAAGCCTGCGCTAAGTCCTGGGCCTTTAACCGTTCAACTCTCCTCACCTCTGATGCTTAACTGCTTTTCTTGAGGGAGGGAGGAGTCTGGCTAAGCACTTAGCACAGAGAAGGGGCTTAATACATGGGAGCTGTCCCTCATCACTTAGAGAGTGCAACACTTGCAGCCACTAACTGAATGAAACATCCTGGCCACGTGAGAGGCAGCCGGGAGGACACTGTGGCCCCACCTACAGGTAAAAAGACTGAGGCTTAGGGCACGCCCGTGACATGCCAGGTCACACAGCTGGTTGACGAAGCAGCCAGACATCAAGCTCAGAGCACCAGAAGGCAAGTTCAAGGTCCTTCCTCGGGGCGGTGCCTGCCCATAACCTGAACAGACGGTTGAGAAGCAGAGCCGCTGGTTGCTCTCTGAGGCGCTCTCACCAAGCCCTGTTCTAGTTACTGTGTGGTTCCCTAAGGGGGCCCCTGGGCTCCCCCCAGATTAGGTCCTTTCTGGGCGCATAGGCTCTGGCGGGGCGCAGGCCTCCAGGGGTCCCAGCCACTCCCTCTCTCCCTGCTTCTCTTGCGCTCCAGTCCCTGCTCCATTGACTTTTCAGTCTTTGGCTGGTTCCCTGCCATGAGTCTTGCTCCTGGGGAGAGGTCCTGGGACGTCTCCTCCTTTTTGTGTCCCTGATGATGGTGTTTCCCCGGAGTCTGTCAAAGAAGAAGGAGGAGGAGGAAGAGGAAGAAGGGGAGTAGGAGGAGGAGCAGGAGGAGGAGCAGGAGGAGCAGGAGGAGGAGGAGCAGGAGGAGGAGCAGGAGGAGGAGTGGGAGGAGGAGCAGGAGCAGGAGCAGGAGGAGGAGGAGGAGGAGCAGGAGCAGGAGGAGGAGCAGGAAGAGGAGGAGGAGGAGGAGGCAGTGAACTAGCCTCAGGCTAGTTGCCTTAAGCACCTGTGTCTCGGTTTTCTCATCTGTGAAATGAAAATAAAAGCATCAGCAACCTGACACGGGGTGTGGCAAAGATGAAACAGTGACACAGTGCACAGGAGTCCCCAGAACACAGGGGGTAGCTTTGGTCGTTATAGCGATCACAGCCGTCAGGGTTTCCCATGGGTCCAGGGTGGAGGAGAGGCTTCATGGCTGCCCCTGGCCTCAACAGAACCCGGGCAGGACGAGGCATCTTGTTGGACCCAGGGCCCCAGGGGTCTTCTTGCCATGCTCTGTCTTTTGGGGAGCAGCAGAGCCTGGCAGGGCTCGGCCTCAGGGAGTCTGCTCTCCAGATGGCTCCCTGCAGCTTCCTCGAATGAAGAATCATCCAGGTGTGCTTGGGACAGGAGAGAGACGTGGACATGGTGACCAGGGCGGGAGGGATAGTGGGCAAGATCCCCCCAGAAAACAGGGCCTATTCCTCGAGGGCACAGTCTCCAGGGAGGGTGCAGAGCTCTGGTTTGAACCATATGATTATTTTTTAATCTTGCTGCAGAGCGCTTGTTTCAATGAAGGCTTGGGCAGACGCCCAGGACGCAGACAGTTGAAAGCACACTGTGCGGGTTGCAGCTGGCGGGGGGTCAATCCAGCTCCTTCTCGCTCCCCGGGGGGCCTCTGGTTTGAGAAGACAATGACCCTCCAAAAGTTGTGGGGGTGCAAGGAGATGACACTGGAAAGCTCTTAGAAGAACATTTGGTCCCGAGGACGTTCTCACTAGCTGCCGTCACCAGCACCAGCCACCATGATCATCAACATCAGCACCAGCACTGCCCCCACCATCCTCACCACCATCCTCACCACCACCATCAATACCATCCTGGTCATTATGACCACCACCCTCATCACCACCATCCTCATTTATAAAAGGACACTCTCTGTGGTCTCTAAGAACCTGATGGTCTGAGTCCTGGCTGTGGACCCAGGGCCCCAGGGGGTCCTCACCCTGGGCTGTCTGGGCGGGGGGCTTTCTATGAGCCTTCCCAGTGCAGAGGGTTCTCTTTGTGGCAGAGAAATCCTCAGACCCTGTTGGTGTGAGATTCCCTATTCTTTCCCCGACCCGAGCACTTCCCCATAGTTAGCAGGAGAAGGAGCTTAAGATCGAGGACCCCGGGAGTCAGGAGAATCCATCCCTCTTTGTAGAGCCCCCTCTTTGATGGATTTATTTCCTCCTCCACACGTGGTTTCGTGGAGAAAGCCAGTCTTGGATTTGGGGTGGTGAGTTTTTGGCCTCGGCTCAAATGTCTGATCTAGAACTCTTGAGCCTGGCCGGCTTCATCCCACTGGAACCACAAGCTGAAGCGTGGCCCAGGCCCTCCTGGGCTGGCCGGCCATTTCCCCATCTCCCTGTCCAGGCGTTTGGGTGGCAGGACAGGTTAGAGATCACCGAATCACATCAGGCCCCGTGTGGGTGCCATGGTTGCCTTGGCACCTCTTGTGGTGTTTAGGAAAAGAAGCCAGCCGTGTCCTGGGTTTACAGGTGGGGCTTGGGGACATGAAATGACTTTTCCACGATGCTCAGGGGGCTGGATCTGGCTCCTGAACCAGGTCAACTGGTTATTTGGCCAAGCCAGCCTGTCCCCCTGCTCACCAGCTCCCCAAGCCTCACATTCAGGCTGAGCATCCCAGGGAACCTGAGGTGCCATTCAGAAATCTGCGGCACCTTGGGTAAGGGCAGCAGCCGGCTGAGCTCCGGGGGTGGGGGTACAAGGAACCGCGCGGGGACCGTCCTCCCGAGATCCAGCCTCTCCGCCCAGAGCGCAGCAGCGAGTCCTGGGGGTGGGCTGGGGGAGAGGCTGCAAAGTTAGAGCTTCTTTGCTCTGAGTGACAGTATTAGAAGGAGGTGCGGTTGTCGCCGACTTGGCTGCGTGGGGAGAAGAAGCCCCGTCCCCCGCCCCTCTGGCCTCCCGTCCCTTCTGCAACCATCCAATAACTTAACTCCCCTGCCCGGGAGGGGGCTGGCGGCCGCCCTCCCCTGCTCCGCCGCATCTTGGCGCTGTCCGCGGTGCTGACCGCCAGTCCCCTGATTGCCGTTTCCAGCCGCCGGGATCTCGGAGGCGTCCAGCCTCCCCACCGGGCCTCCGACCTCTCTTTCTCCAGGCACCGCAGACATAAATCACGGTGGGAGACAGGCTTGGCTCCCCTGCGCCGGGAAGTCGCTGATCCCCTCCCGCGGGCTCACGCACGGTTTTGCAGTAGTGGTGACAGCTACCGCCGAAGCAGGCGCTGGGGAAGCAATTGATTCGTCTCCTGCCGGCAGCCCGGAGTTGCCTATGCGGACAGGAGAGGGGGAGACGGAGCCCAGCGAGCAGGGCTCACACCGGGGAAGCTCGATCCATGTGGAGGACAGTCTGACGGAGCCACCGTCTGCCCCCCGCCACCGGGACTGACTTCTCCGCGTCCAGCAGAGGTATTCATTTTTGCCTCGGTCCCGCCTGCTTTAGGGGTAGTGTGTGCATGTGTGTGCATGTGTGTGTGCACACGCTGGTGGCTCGATTTTATTTGGGGAAGAGCAGGAGTGTCAAAAGAACAATTTTCTTGCAGGCACCTCCGCCGACTGAGCTTTCAAACCAAGTCATCGGGACTTAGCGTCCTCCCACCCGGCAGGGAAGGAGGGGTTGGCAAGAGCTGGGCTCGCCAGTCTCCCCTGCAATCCGCCAGCATCACGGTAAGGGATATTTTTCTTGGTTGTGCCACTGGGTTAGGGGCACTGGGATCTGTGGTGTCGTGTGAGTGACCGGCTGGGGTACAGGGCGGTGGAGAGGGAGGGGGCGCTGGGGAGAGACCGCGTTGATTTTTGTCCAAAGTCTGCAGTGCTTTATCACCAAAGCGGCACCCGAAAGCCAAATGAGATGTAGGCTCAGTGCCCAGGGAGGGGGTAAATTGTGCTCATGTTTTAGGCAAAGCCATCAAGGTAGTGGCTTCTTCCCAGTGTGTCCCCCTCCCTTGCAGCAGAAGCTGTTGAAAGTCGCCTGCAGTTTCTCGGAGCGCATTAACCCTCCCGGGGCCGGCCAGGCTGCCATGGAGGGTCTCTGGGTGCTCTGATTTAGTGGGCGAGCGCGGTAGCCCAGTTGGGAGAGAGTCACCTGAGGCTGCAAGGTTAACCCTTGCCTGGCACCCTGGCTGAGGCTTGCATAGGACAGGGCTCAGGTTGTACCACCTTTCAGGGACAGCTGAGTAATTTCATTGTGGTGGTTTCTGCAAGCTGTGCTAGTTTCTGAGACAGGAGACAGACATGAAAGGGCCACATTTTGCTTGGGATGAGTGGTCAGGGAGGCCATCAAGGAGTATCCAGCTGTCTGCAGAGCAGACAATGTTTTATTTACACAGGTGGTGTCACCTGTAAGCGATGGCATGGGGGATGCATGCTGGCATTCACTCAGGAGCCTCATCTCACAGCAGAGAAGAGGGGACTGTGGGCTCTTCAGATTCTAGGAAAGGTCCAGCCCCTAGCTCCAGATCGGTCCCAGGGCAAACTGTGCCTCTGCACTAGTTTCTTTTTCTGAGATCTGGATAGGGTAAAGCCTGCAGCAACCTGTTAGTGAGTGGGAAGGTGAGGTTCCTTGTAACCAAATCCAAAAGCTCACATTTAATTTTAAAATGCTTTTCCTGCAAATCTGTGACCCATCAAAAGAGGATTTCTCTTTGCTTTCGGCTTTAATTACATCTACCTTTCTGGAAATGAATGTCCTTATTTTTAGTGCCTTTGCTATTATCTCAGGGCCCACTCAGCCTTCTGTAGCCCCAAGGATTTCCTCCTGAGGTACTTTCTCTTGGAGGTGGGAGTCCAGCCCCTGAGACGGGGGAGCCTGGATTGGAAGCAGGGGCCCCTCAGTCACTTTCCTCAGCCCCACAGCCAAGTGGAGCCACTGAAGCCCCAGACACCAGCCTGTTCAGGCAGGACAGGGGAGGTGGGGAAGGATTGTTTGGTGGTTAGTGCCAAGGATTTGGTCCTCAAAACCCCTGGCTTCTACTCTTGGCTTTCCTTGCTGGGTGACCTTGATGGGGAAGTTGTCTGGGTTTCCCCCCCGGGGATGAGGGATGTGAACAAATTTAAGGAGCCGCAGACCTGGCCGTGGGTGATGTTTAAGGTACTGAACTTTGGCACCCACTGATCAGAATAAACCAAGGCTGGGGTCCTGTCGTGGGGGCCTCAGAGGTCCCCTGCTGTGCTGAATGTTGACCCTTTAACTGCTGGGTTATGGGTGGTTTGGGAGGAACGTGGGTTGTCAAAGAGCCTCAGGTCTGTGACACCATCCACTCCTGAATATTGTAATTTTTTAACAACTGGTTCAGCCACACAGAACCCTGTCTCTTATACACATCTATGTCATGCATGAACTTATTTCACACTTGGTCAACTTTATAGATGAATGCTTTCATGATCCCCATTTTACAAAAGAAGAAACTGAGGCTCAGAGAGATTAAGGGCTTTGCCTGCAGTCACACAGCAAGGATGCATTGGAGTCAGAAATGGAACTCAAGTCTGGTTGCCCCCAGAAACCCCACACTGCAGCCCCTAGCGGTTCAATCAGCTGGGTATGGAGGCATCCAGGGGTGGGGGACAGAAAGAGAGGGGTTCTCTCTGCAGTGTCTCCCCCCCCCCCTTCGATACCTCAAGGCTCCCCATCCTGGGCGGCAGCTAGATCACTTAAACTCATCGGCTCCAACCCACCACGCCTGGGCCCCGGATTTATTTTTATCCCAGGTTACAGCCACAGCTCTTAACAGAAATAAACCATGCTGCTTCCTCCTGTCGCCTGCACATCAATTCCCAACTCGTCTGCGTTTGTGACCAGCTCCCCACTCAACGGGGATAAGGAGCCAGAGACAGGCCCATATGTCGTGTGGTTTTTAATAGAAAGCCACGAACACCCATGACCCACACACGGAGAGGGAAAGGGTTAAACCAACAGGAAGGCCACCTC
>NW_026000139.1:2816157-2824471 GCF_001458135.2 Marmota marmota marmota
GGTCTGTGTGGGCCTCAGAGGTCCCTGCTGTGCTGAATGTTGACCCTTTAACTGCTGGGTTATGGGTGGTTTGGGAGGAACGTGGGTTGTCAAAGAGCCTCAGGTCTGTGACACCATCCACTCCTGAATATTGTAATTTTTTAACAACTGGTTCAGCCACACACGCAACCCGCCCACCCGCCCACTGGGAGGTGAGGAGCGCCCAGATGTGAGAACTTTGCCACATCTCTCTGCTACCTGGCTTCCCTCGGGTGGCTGACAGCCAGGAGGCCACCCGCCTTCCTCCCTCGTCACACTGAAGTGGCGCATTGTGGTGCACTGAGGAGAGGGGACCGACACTTCTGGAAAGAGCCCTGGACTTGGGACAGAGGACCCAGATCCGGCTGTTCCCTCCCCTCTCTGAGACTCGGTTCCCCATCATGCAATGAGGCACTTGGTCTAAGTGGCCTAGGGACCCCTTCCAGCTCCGAGGGTCTGTGACTGTGTGGTAGGTGAGCTCCTGTGTGTGTGTGTGTGTGTGTGTACCCACACTTCTAGGAAGGGCTGGCTTTGTGTTTCTCTATCCCTTTTCAGGGGGGCCCAGAGAGGGACAACCACTTTCCTGAGACCACACAGTAAGCCATGGCCTAGCAACACACAAATCCCCAGCACAAGGGCCAACGACGCACTGTCCCCTCACTCCTGTCTCTGGCAACTGCTGCTCTCCCCACCCTGGCCTGGGATGTGGACCCTCAGCATTAGCTGTCCCATCTGTGCTGCAACCCCCACAGGGTGGCCAGGAGAGGGCATCCCCCCAAAGTGGCTCAGGGTTTCCTCCTGCTCTCCACACACCTGGGCTGTGCAGTCTGAAGATGGGCACTGCAGTCAGGATGGCCGCTCCGTGGGGTGACCTACACGAGGTGGCCTTCCTGTTGGTTTAACCCTTTCCCTCTCCGTGTGTGGGTCATGGGTGTTCGTGGCTTTCTATTAAAAACCACACGACATATGGGCCTGTCTCTGGCTCCTTATCCCCGTTGAGTGGGGAGCTGGTCACAAACGCAGACGAGTTGGGAATTGATGTGCAGGCGACAGGAGGAAGCAGCATGGTTTATTTCTGTTAAGAGCTGTGGCTGTAACCTGGGATAAAAATAAATCCGGGGCCCAGGCGTGGTGGGTTGGAGCCGATGAGTTTAAGTGATCTAGCTGCCGCCCAGGATGGGGAGCCTTGAGGTATCGAAGGGGGGGGGGAGACACTGCAGAGAGAACCCCTCTCTTTCTGTCCCCCACCCCTGGATGCCTCCATACCCAGCTGATTGAACCGCTAGGGGCTGCAGTGTGGGGTTTCTGGGGGCAACCAGACTTGAGTTCCATTTCTGACTCCAATGCATCCTTGCTGTGTGACTGCAGGCAAAGCCCTTAATCTCTCTGAGCCTCAGTTTCTTCAATTAGGTATCTTAAGGTAGCACAGTGTCATGGTTGAGAACTCAGTTCTCTGGAAACAGACATCTGAGCTTAGAGCCTGGTTCCACCCCTTTCTAGTTGGGTCACATCCCCTCTCGGGACCTCAGGCTCCCTGTCTGTGAAATAGGGATGATAACAGTTGTGAGAATTGGAAGAGTCAACAGTTCCTAAGTGCTTGGTCCCAAGCTTGGTAAGGAGCAAGTGTCTAGTAGTGAGGATGACGTTGGTGACGGTCTCCTGCAGTTGCTGGGCCCTGGCCCTCAGTTTCTCCATCTGTAAAGTGGGCGTCTTGGCCTCCCTTCCCTTGGGCCCTGGGGCTCTAACCAGCCCCCAGCAGCCTGAGCGTGCGGGCTCTGGAGGGGGGTCCGGAAGGAGCAGCCTGCTTCCTGCACCGTCCTTAACTCCCCCAGGTCCTGGGAGGCTTTTGCTGAATCATCTCAACCTACAGCTCTGAGCGGGGATTTTCTCTAGGAAACCCGAGCTTTCTCTCCCTCCCCGGGAAGCGCTTTCCTGCCATGGTAGCCCTTCTTGGGGACCCCGAGATGCTGGGGGACTGGTCCCTAAGGGCCAGGGCTGTGCTATCTGCTGCATGGGGTCAAGGTCAGCACATAGCAGGTGCTCAGCCAAGACTTGCTGGAGGAATGATGATGGCTCTGATGATTGATGCCTGGACTTCCCGGTCAGGACCTCAGCCTTGGACCCAGGGTCGAGGGGAGGCCTGCATGCAGTAGGTGCTCAGCTAGTGTTGGTTGAACATGATGAGTCATGGGCAAGGGGTTGGGGGAGGACTCGGCTTCCATGCTGATCTGCTGCAGGCTCCAGGCAGGCCTCCCTGTCCTCCTGACCCGCACTCACGGCTGCTTCATCACACATCACACATTTATTGAGTACCTACTGTATGCCTGGCACCATAGTGGGCATTGGGAATAAAATAGTCACAAAGACACAATCCATCTGGGGTCTTAGATAAAGTAAATGGCCACCTGTAAAATGTGATCTTTTGGAGGGAGGGGTACAGAGGGGGCTTCCTGGGTCCCCAGAAATACTGAGCACATTCACCAGGATTCTATTGGTATCCTTCTTGGCTTTAAGGCTCTGCTCTTGGCTGAGGGGCCGATACTTTGGGATGCGTTGACACATCCAGTCCTTGTCACTTATGCTTTAGTGAGACGTCATGAGGTCCTTCCTGGGGACGAGGCAGGCTGGTTGTCTGAGGCAGGAATGGAGCCTCCCAGGTCTGTCCTGGGAGAGGAGCCGGGAGCGGGGCTGGTGCTGCGGGGGGCTGGAAGCCCTGCCACCTGGGGGTCACATCAGCAGGAATCAGACGGTTGGTCTCACTCTGCTCCTCAACGTCAGCTGGGGACTTGTTAGGAGACGAACTTTTGGCTCTGAAACTCTGGTTGCAGGGGCCTGGGGCCCGGTGCTATCACAAGCCCCCTGTGCTCTAAGGCAAGGCAGTTTAAAAATGTAAAACACGTGGTGACAGGTGTCACCTAGAGCAGCTCTCCACGGGTTGTGATCCTGGGACTTTCTGCCAAGTTCCCCGCATGGGTCCCCAGGGGCTGAGCAGAGCAAGAACAAGGTCTCTTGCTTGTCCTGGCAAACCGCAGAGACCTCCAGGGCAGGACCCACGACTCCCGGGGCTATCAGAGCCCACTGTGATGGTGACGTGGCTGCAGGGATGGGCGCTCCGGCCTGGTGGGAAGGCAGCCGGTTCTTCTCAATCCGACCCCGCCCCCCATTCGGGTCAGGGAAGTGGGGCGGCAGCACTGAGGCTCCAGGCTGCCGTCTGCAATGTCACCGTGGTTTCCTCGAAGCAATTGTCTTGCTGACATCTGTCTGCATGCTTCCGCTGTGGCGCTGGAACTCGGCGCTCTGGCAGCCTCAGGCTCCGTGACACGGTGACACGCCCAGCCCCCTGCGACTCATCACACAGAGGACCCTCCTCTGCAGCCTCCCGGGAAGGAGCTGGGAAGGATCTCTTTGTGGGGAGGAAAACAGTGGGTCCTCCCCTCCCAGCCCCCGCGCTGAGTGGGCTCATTCACTGCCTCAGTCTCCGTCCCCTCCCTCCTTCCTTTGTGCCTCTCTGATGCTCCCACACAATGACCAGCGGCCGCTTGTGAATGGAGGCCGCTCTGGGCGCAGAGCACATTATGTAAGCGGCTTTGCGTGCCAGCCACCGGGCGGGCGGCGGCGGGGCTGACAGGAGGGATGATGCCGAGAGGCCTTCCGGGGAAGACGCTGCCAAAAAGCATCTGCCTGGTCCCCTGCACCCGGGTCCTTCCTGCCCGCACCTCCCCGCCCCCTGCCTGGTGATCCCTCTGCCACGGTGGCCGGTGGCCAGTTCCCAGTCTCCTCCTCTCTCTCCTTTTGCCCCCACCCATCTCCTTCCCCATTCTCTCAAGTTCCCTTCCTCTCCCTGGTCCCCTGTCCCCAGCCTCTGGCTTCCCCTTTCTACCTCCTCCCCTGCCCCAGCCCATCCGGAGTCTCTTCAGGTGCCCACGCACAAATGACTGAGAAGGGGACCCATTTGGGAGGCCCCAGGACCCCAGGTGGTGAGCACACCCAGTGGGGTGACTGAGTACCCCAGTTTGCTTGGGACTGAAGGGACGCCCAGCATGCAGGACTTCCCATGTTAACACCAGGGCCCCAGGGGAACCGGGACAAGCCGGTCCTTTGGCCTCGAAATCAAGCTTTTTAGAATTTTGTAGAACTTCCAAAACACTCAGACCTTAGGGTTCTGGGGGGTCTCTGGCCTTCCCACTGAGGGAGGCACGAGCCGTCCCCAGCCTGGCCACCCTCTGCTGCCCAGGCACGCAGAGCCTTCCAGGGTGAGGGGCTGACTGCCCCCTTCCTAGCCCCTGTCCCTGACAAGACAAGCCACCCTGGCAGCTGTTGGCTTGTTCGTCACCGGGAGGGATGAGGGAGAGGTTGCAGATCACCCCCTGCCAGGGGTTCTCCAATCTGAGCCTGCATCAGAGTCCCCTTGTGGAGCCTTGGAAGGCAGGTTCTGACTCAGTGGGACTCGGATGGGTCTCAAGAACCAGCGTGTCTGACGAGTGTCCGTTGAGCTTGATGTGCCGGTCCCGGGACCACACTTGGAGCACCACTGTTCTCTGCCAGGTCGCTCCTGTCCCCATCCTGGGTGGGGCATGTGCTAGGCACTTGGCACCCGGCAGTGAGTGAAGCAGAGAGCCCTGCCCTGCTGTAGCTGGCACCCAGTGGGCACCGCAGGCAATAGACCAGTGAACTGTGCGAGAGGGGCAGCTGGGGGAGCTTGGAGATGGCAGCACTCGAATCCAGAGCTGAGTTTCTAGAAGGAGTGAGCCAGGAAGGAAGGAGAGGTTGGGGGGAGTGTCACTCCACTCTGTACACAGGGTTTCAGACAGGAAAGTGGAATGACCCGATTTATACTGTTGACAATGATGGCTACAGTGGCCACTTGGTGACCTGGGCTAGGAGCGGCTGATGAAGCAGCATGAAGCAGGATGCGCCAATTTGGCACAGGAGGCCCCTGGGGGCATCTGCTGCCACCAGGCCAGGCTGTGGCATCTGGGCTTTGGAGACCCAGGGCCGGTGGGGCTGGTCGTTGACCTGGTGGACGATGCCAGCTCCTGGCATTACCTGCCTGTTCCCAGGGTGGGCCGGATCCGGGTATCAGCAGCACAAGGTCAAAAGCAGGACCAGGGGCAGGGACCAGGCCCCGTGGGAACAGGAGACCCTGCCAGGCAGCCCTGCACCGAGCTCACCTTCCACAGGGACCTGCTGCTGTTATTGAGATTTGATTTTCTCTTTTTCCTTGGAAGGGTTTATCTCCAGGGTGGGGCACCGTAGCCAGCCTGGCCTGTCACCTACACTAGGTGCGTGTCTTCTGGGCAATGGGGAAGTGTACAGGGAAAAAAATCCTAAATGGGGCACACACATGCTGGTGACCAGGAGGGGACGTTGCTTCTGATTATAATGCCTGGGAGCTGGACTCATCTGTACCTCTCAGGTACCCACGGAGGACTCAGGCTTTGGAGGTTGGCAGATTTCCACTCCCCGCCTTGGCAGGAGGCCCTGAGGGTTAAGTTGCTCTTCTTTTTCTTTTCCTGATCCCTGACCATCATGGACCCTTGCTGGACCCTGGGTTTTTCAATATTTATTCTCTTTTACGTCCAGACGCCATTCCCCTCCCTTCATAGAAAGCCATCGTCTCTGCTGCTGATGGGCACCTGTCTTGTTTGTAGATAAACATTTAAAACTGTCTTTTAGCTTATTAAATGGTGTAGTACTGGAGATCTCATGGTTTCTCTCTCTTTTTTCCCACTGAATGCTGTGTGTTTAAGATCCAGCCACGTTGCAAGGTTACCCCTGACCCTTTGCTGCTAGTTGTTGCTCTACGCCGAGGTGTTCATTTCTATTAGTATTCCTATTTTACCCATTTTTCTCCTTTCAATTTTTAAAAATTTATTTTTATTTTTGGCAGTACTGTGGGGATTGAGCCAGGGGCACGTTACCACAGACCTACATCCCCGGAACCTTCAATTTTATTTTGAGACAGGCTCTCACCAAGTCACCTAGGCTGGCCTTGAACTTGTGATCCTCCTGCCTCAGCCTCCTGAGTGACTGGGATCACAGGTGTGCACCACCATGCCTGGCTGAAGACTCATTTAAACAGAGTTTTTATAGTCACTTGGGTGGTACAGCTTAATGTTTGTTGTTTTGCTTTTGACGATTTTGCTCAGCAAACACTGAAGACCAGCTCGTGATGGCCACATGTCACAGGTGTGTGGAGCAGGCAGAGGAGTGCAGCCGTGAGGTCACTGGGATCTGGAGCTCAGTGGATCTGGGCTTGAATCCTGACTCTGTTACCCAGTGCCTATGTGATCTTTGGTAGACTGATTTGGTCTGTCTGTGCCTCAGTTTCTTCTTTTGTAAAATGGGGATCATGATAGCATTCATCTATAAAGTTGACCAAGTGTGAAATAAGTTCATGCATGACATACTTTGTGGAATAAAAATATTTTAAATGGTATCCTGGGGCAGGGGGTGGATAAATGCATGTTCATAGCCTATGTTTGCCAGCTCTCTCTTACTATAACAAAATACCTGAGATAACCAATTTAAAAGGAGGAAAGGTTCATTTTGACTCACAGTCTGGGGTTTTCGGTCCATGGTCCGTTGGCTTTGTTGCTTTGGGGCCTGTGGCGAGGCAGGACATCATGGCAGGAGCAAGCTGCTCACCTCATGGTGTCCAGGAAGGGAAAGGGAGGGGACCAGGGTCCATAATACC
Organism: Marmota marmota marmota; assembly: GCF_001458135.2. Classification (NCBI taxonomy): domain Eukaryota; kingdom Metazoa; phylum Chordata; class Mammalia; order Rodentia; family Sciuridae; genus Marmota; species Marmota marmota. The sequence continues at coordinate 2,822,873 of NW_026000139.1, forward strand.
CTTCTAGGGTCACCCAGTGACCTCAGACCTTTTGCTGAGACCCAGGGCCGGTGGGGCTGGTCGTTGACCTGGTGGACGATGCCAGCTCCTGGGACCAAGCTTTGAACACATGGGACTTTAGAACATTCCAGACCCAAATTCTAGCATCGCCCTCCAAGTCCCTACTCTGTGCTGTGTTTACAGAGTGTGTGTTATGTGGTGGTATGTGAATGTCCTGGGGGTGTGAGTGTGCATGAGTGTGTTAGGGGTGCTTCCCCAGCTGAGGGGAGGCATGGCTGCCTGGTGACTGTCCCCCCTCTGTGGAGCACTTGCTACCCCTCTGCTCCCTGGGCCCCCCTCCAAACCCGATGCTGTCCCCAGGAAGGACCCGTGACAGCAGAAGGCTCCTGGCCCTGAGCTCCCCAGGGGTGAAGTGCCACAGAAGCTGCCAGCCAGTGCCCTAAGTAACCAGGGAGGCCCCCGGAGGCCCCCAAGACGGTGGGCCTGAGAGACTCCAGAGCTGAAAATTCTCCCTGGTTGTCATGGCAACAGGTCTGGCACGGGAGCCTCTGTCCCAGTGGGCCACCATGGGCTGCCATTTCCAACACCCATTTTGAGGGCAGCCTCCGACCTCCACAGCAGGGTGGTCCCCAATGTTCTGGGGGGGGGGCTCCCACGGGCTACCAGGTTACCCCCATGTGGGTCTAAGTCCCAGCTGGACCACGCACGTGGTGGCGTCCTGTGGCTGCCGAACCGGGTCAGGATGAGAACACATTGGGGGCCTGCCATGCTCCACAGGAGCTCCCCGGAGTCCTGGCCCTCAGGGGGCTCGGCCCCGGGCTTTGTGTCACATGCATGAGCTCCTTTAATCCCTAGGGGAAGCCTTGGGGAGGGGGCTTGACGGACACCTCCATCTGCGGATCACTGAGGCTCTGGAGGACAGGAGCCTCCTTTCCCCAGACTCCCCTGTAGAGGATGGATGCGGGGACTCAAACCTTTTAACACCAAAGTCAAAGGCTGAATTTTCACAGGAGGAAATGAACCTCCAAGGGCTCTTTCTTTCGCCCTGTAACGGGAGATAACCATCGCCACCGACCGTTTGGAATTGTCGTGAAGATAAGGCGACTTGAAAGTGTTTCTGTGGAAATCGGTTCTCTTGTCTTTAGCTCCTGGCTGGGGTCCAGAGCACCCTCCACTTTCCAATAAAGGACAGACACACGGACCAGCAGGGGGCAGTGTGCACACCAGGTAGAGATGCCCGGCTCACTCTGCACCTCTGCGTCCCAGTTGTGGCCTCGGGTAAGCTCCCTGGCCTCCCTGACCACGCCCCCCCCCAGTTGTCTCACCCGTAAGGTGGGAAAGAGATTACTTCTGCTATTTCACAAGCACCTTTTTGAAGGGCAGAGTTGGAGCCACTACCTCCATTTACAGGTGAAGGAACTCAGGCCCAGAGAGGCGGACCAACTTCCAGACCTCTCTAGGTGACTTAGGGGCAAGGACCAGGTTTGGCCCTCAGGGACAGCAGTGACCAGCAGCAGTCGCAGACAGGCTGGAAAAAGTTGGCGTTTGGCTTGGTGGCTTTGGGATCCTCCTGCCTCAGCCTCCTGAGTGACTGGGATC
>NW_026000139.1:2825625-2832254 GCF_001458135.2 Marmota marmota marmota
GGGCGGGGGGCTGCAAGCACTTCCAGGTGGGTGCCCCTACCTGGGAACTGACCGTCCAGCAGAAGTTTTTCTCATAGAATCTGAAGTGGAAGCCTCTCCCAGCTCTCTGACCTTCACCCTGTGTAGCTTCCAAATGTCTGGGAGCTACTTCTGTTCAGTCTTAACCTCAAGGTTTGTAAATTTTAGTGGGTGTAAGAATCTCCTGGGGTGCTTTTCAAAAACAGGTTCTCGCAGCCTGGGCCTAGATATTCTGACTTGGAAGGTTCAGGTGGGGCTCAGAATCTGCAGCCTGCAGTTTCCTGAGTGATTCAGCTGCAGCAGGTGGGTGCTTCATCCTGGGCAGAAGGTCGCTTCCCCCAGGCAGAGGAGGACACAGCACCCACTGTGTTGGACAGATCCAGCTAGCTAGCTCGGGCTTCTGAGCTGTCTGAGGTTCTATCCCGTGGCTTCTCCTCAGTTTGCCTTCTGGATCCAAACCAAAGAAATAATATTTCTAAGACAGAGCATGATCCTTAAGAGCTAAGTGAATTTGGGGATGTTGCTGCTTGAGGTTCAAGGTGTAGGTTTGTTTTGGTGAAGGGGACGAGGCAGTCTCTGCGTTATATTTGGGACCTTCCCCAAACCAACAGTCATCCATTCACTGGAAGGGATTTATTAACCTTCTACTGGCATGTGAGTCCTTGGATCCGAGTATAAAGTGAAACTTCTGCTTACATATTTTCCTAATAAAATGACCAATCTGCCTCTAACCCCCACAAAATGTTTTGCCTAACTGAAGTAGATAACTGTTATGGGTGCAGGGGGAGTTATCAAATATCCAGTTAGAATGTTTGATTCATCAATTGTAATACACATAATACTTAAAATTACATGTTATGTAAAATAATCCAATAATCCACAACATGTTTTTTTTTTTTAATCACTGACACATATTAAGAAAACAAACCAGGCCGGGCACAGTTGTACATGCTTGTAATCCCAGCAGCTTGGGAGGCTGAGGCAGGAGGATCACGAGTTCAAAGCCAGCCTCAGCAAAAGCAAGGCACTAAGCAACTCAGGGAGACCCTGTCTCTAAATAAAATACAAAATAGGGCTGGGGATGGGGCTCAGTGGTTGAGTGCCCCTGAGGTCAATCCCTGGTACCCACAAAAAAGTAGGGAATATTTTATTACTTTAGCTAAAGTAATCCACTGTTAACACCTTGTTGATAAACGGGAAATGAAGAGATGCTCTTGGAGATTCACTTGGGTTGAAAAGTCTAGGAAGCCTTCAATTAAACTCTTATGTTTTTCAAAATAAAGGAATTTGAGAGGACAGACAGAACGCTTGGCAGTCGGAAAAACATTTCAAGAACCTGAGTAGAAATTGGTTCCCGGCTTCCAGAGGAGCATTTGGTTGGGGATTGCTCATCTTCTCTTTGCCCATGTGCAGGACATGTCAAGTACTGCGCCCACTGCTGGGACAGAGCAGAAAACAACTTTTATTTGGCACCTTCCCTGGAGCAGGTAGATATTAATCATGCAAACGGATTTATACTTAGAGGCCGAGGTGGGGCTTGTAAGGAAAGGAGCACAGGTCTATGAGACCATGTCACAAAGAAATCTGATCCAATCTAGGAGGGCTTTCCCTGAGGAAGTGACATGGAGCTGAGGCATTGAGAACATGTGCAAAGGCCCTGAGGTAGCCTTTAAGGATGTAGAATGTCAGGAGTAAGGGTCAGGGGCCATAGGAGATAAGGCAGGGCCATGCTGTGGTGATTTATTCTAAGACCAACAAGGTCTCAAAAGCAAAAGGGTGATTTGGAATGACCTGTTTTGAAAAAGTCACTGCAGGATTTACACAGATGAAGAACTTGGGGAGACCAGATGAGTATTTAAAAGTGGCCCTAGAAAGGGCCACATGTATTGGCTGAGCACCCCCCTGCTCCACCTTCTTCATAGTACCCTGTCCTTGGAAAGGAGGAGGATTTGGGGTCCCCGTCAGGGAAAGATTTGTTCTTCAATGAACCATGAGTGAGAGGGGAATCCCTGAAAATGTGGACAGGGAGTGGGGGCCATGTAGGGATATTGCTAATCTACCTGGGGTTAAATGCCAGCTCTGCTGCTGGGTGACCTAGAGAAAGTTACTAAACCTCTCTGAGTCTCCGTTTCCTCAACTTGGGAAATGGAGTCGACGCTATTGCTTACTTTGCTGGGTTGCCTTGGAAATGTAGCCAATCATGACATAGTCTTTGCTCAGAGTAGGGCTCAGCATAGAGTAGATGCTCAGTAAACAGGAGTACTGTTGTTTTGATGAGATCTCTGGGCTCCACATTCGACAAGGGGACCTGTAAATCCTTTCTACCCTCTTCCAAATCACCTTCTTAGTGCACCCTTTCCTGCTCACCCTATTTAAAAGTGTACTTGATGCCCCAGAACTCCACCTCCTCCTCCTCTATTCCACCCCTCCCAGCTCTTGATTCGGTGTGCACAACGTCTATTTCAATTATTTATTTTGCTTTTGGTCCCTCCTCTCCCGTGAGAATATCAGCCCCTCCCGAACAGGATAACTCAACCCTTATGTATCATTGTGTTCCCAGGGCTCTCTATTCCATAGCACCTGGTATGCAGTAGGTGCTCAGTAAGTATTCCCTGAACATGGTCAGTGTCAGTCTAGGGCTCCCTCCCCAGACTACTTGAACCTGATGCAGCAACGAGCAGAAAGAAAAACTCCAGGCCTCGGCAGGGCTGGGGACCGGGCAGGGACAGTGGGAGTCACCGGGGACTTGGGTGAGGGGGAAGGAAGTAGGGGTCTCTTATAAAACCAGCCCTGGACCCGGATCTTTTCTAACCTGAGCCTTTGTGGATACCAACCTCACTGTGCAGCGCGGACCTCGTCAATATTTAAGAAGCCCTGCACTGCAGGCTGGGGCCGCGGGGCAGACCAAGCAGAAACGCTCAGAGACGGTCTCTTAAGTGCTGGATTAGTTTTAAAAGGAGAGAAAGAAGAAGAGGAAAAAACCACAAAGCCTGCGGCTCCCGGCTGCCCAGGTTTCTGGCTGATGTTGAGCAGCTCGCCCCAGAGTCATTAGCTCTGATTCAGAGCAGGTCGTCGCTGCCAGCAGATGGGAAACGGGGGCCCAGGGATCGGGGGGGTCCTGGGTCCCGTCTCCTGGCATCACACAAAGCAGGGTGCTCAGAATGTGATTCTCAGGCCAGCAGGGCCCATCTCGCCTGGGAACTTACTAGAAACAACAAATTCTCAGACCTGCATCAGAAACTGGGAGCTGGAAATGGCCCCTATTGCTCCAGGGAATCCTGACGTGTGCCTTGGTTGGAGGAAGGGAAGAGGTGTGGTGGGGCGCCCGCGGGGGCTTCTCAGCCCTGGCTGCACGTTATCCTCAGCTGGGCACTTGAACACACCCAACAGGGTGCTAGGACCCTCTTGGAGTCTCTCTCCCTCTCTCTCTCTCTCTGGTACCAGGGACTGAACTCAGGGGCACTCCACCCCTGAGCCCCATCCCCAGCCCTATTTAGTATTTTATTTAGAGACAGGGTCTCCCTGAGTTGCTTAGGGCCTCACTTGTGCTGAGGCTGGCTTTGAACTCGTGATCCTCCTGCCTCAGCCTCCCAAGCCACTGAGATTACAGGCTTATTTCCCAGCACTCAGCCTTGGAGTCTCTTCTGTAGCATGGGTGGCATTCTGGCCTTGGCATTTTTATACTACCTCCTTCCCAGGTAATTCCAGGGTGCATCCAGGGTGGTGTCCCTTGTTCAGCACTGATGTGACTTCGGGGAGTCGTCTCACATCAGGTCCTTAGTTGGGGTATCCGTAAACTGGATCCTAAGTCTCTCATCTCTGGAACTTGCGAGAAAACTAAGGAGCTTAAGACGGGTGCTGTGAACTCTGCAGGCTGTGGAAATGCCAGCGGGGAGCCAGGAGGGCTTCCTGGGACGGGCTGTGTCTGGACCACTTCCTGCCAATTACCCCGTCTCCCTGTCCTCTCACTCCGGAGAACCAGGGCCACCAGAACTGTCACCGCCCAGCAATGACACACCACCTCCTGCTCCTGGCTTCTGTCTGCCTCAGGGAACTGGGTTTCCCACCCAAGGCTTCTGCGTCCCCCATGAGCAGAAAGGGAGGACATCAAGACCATGCGTTGGGGACACGTTCTGTTTCTTGTTTTTTCATGTGGCAACTCGGCCGTGCCAAACCAGACCAGTAGCTCAGCAACCACCCGCAAAGCCTCAACTCTTCTTCCAGGGAGAAATGACCTTTCCTTTCTTTCCTTGAGAAAGGGCTAGAAATCAGGACTGAGGGAATCTGATCCTCTCGCACCCTCAGCCTTGGAAGATGGGAGTCTTCCTAGCCTCCAAGCACAGTGTCAGGGGGGACACATGGTATTGCAGAAACTGAGCTGGTGGTCGGGCTTGGGACACACTACTTTACCCCGATTCACCCTGAGCTCCCTGCAAACCTGCGCTTCTGATCATGTCTTGTAGACACGAGGGGCTGAAAACACACTTATCACCCCACTTATCGCCCAGCCTGGTTGGTTCTCTGATCCAGTCTGGCGAGGCAGCGGCTGGGGGATTCCTGCAAGTTCTCAGTCCCTGGCAAATCCCCAAGCCCAAGTGTCCACTCTGGAGCCCCCTCACCGACTCGGCCCCCTGTCCCCCAGAGGTGACGGTGGAGGAGGCTGGTGGAGATGCAACTGAGGCTTCTTGTGGGAAAAGAAGAAGTCCCAGATGCAAGCCCTAATGACACCATGCATGTCCCTGGCACCTTCCCTTCCAAAGTGCATCAACTACCTTGTGATCTGCCCCTGGCCCCCAACACACTCGTAAAATAAGACAGCAAATAGACCAATGTCCTCGGCACCTGTCCAAATAGTACAGCACATGATAAGAGGGGGAGTGGAAAGCCAGGGACATTTTCAGATTATCATCGGGATTTATATTGAGTGGATCACATAGCACTTTAAGCAATACAGGACAGGTTATAGCACATATCTGTTTTTCTTAGATCCGTTTGTAGGAGGCAGGGGGTCCATCCATACTCCTGGCAGCTCTGTGCTGCAGACTTGCTGCAGACCCTGAATGAGTGAATGCAGAATCTCTGCTCCCGGGGAAAGACTGGCCAGGTGCCTTCCAGCATCAGTGGGTCAGCCCGTGACCTTGCCTTATGCGTGTTTCTACCTAAAGCCACCTCACTGAGCATGCATTATTGATCCGTCAACATTGACTTCACAGCCAGCAGCCCTGCAGCTCGTGACTGAACGGGGCTTGGTTCACACATCTTTTTTCTCCATGAGGTGCGTCACGGCCTTCTTGATGTTGAGCTGGGGACAGGTGGGTTAAGGGACTCAATTTTGTCCTCTCTGAATATCTGCGATCGAGCACAAAGGCTTCACAGATGTTGATTTGGGGAGAACAAATACGTTTTCGCTCACAGTCAAGTTCATAACAAGGAATCCACGAATCACGAGTGTTTGCAGGCCGTGAGTCTGTCGGTCTGGGCCTCAGACGCTGCTGACTTGAGTCAAACCCATTCAGATGGTGCAGCTGGAGAGGCTGACGTGGCTGGGGTGTGACTGGAACCAGAGGCTCTCAAGAGCATCCCCACAGAGCCCCCATCCCCTCTGACTTCTGCCTTTTCTGAATCGGCCTTGCCTTCAGGAAGACTTTCTTCACCGAGTCCAAGTCTGGCTTATCCGCACATCGGCTCAGTAGGAAAGAGAGGAGACAGAGATTCCAACCAAAGTTTGAGAATGGAGTCTACTTGACTGGAATTGGGGCATTGATTCAGCTTCAAATTCAGTAACTGTCGTGGGAAGTGGGGAGTGTGCTGATGGTCACCAGGTTGGGGTGGGGGACCACCCCTGGGGCTGGGAGTGGACGTCGATCTCATCAGAACACCATAGGCTGAGCCCGGATAAGGGTGGTTCCTTAAAAGAAAGTTGGGGTGTTGGTACCAGGAGGAAGGGAGCAGCTGACTGCTCCCCACCCCTAAGGAACTTGCAGTCTGTGGAGGGTGAGTTATGTCAACTGTGAGAGGCCACCTGCTGGGGTTCTGAATTCCCAGCCTACCAGAAAGTCAGACAAGAAAGGCTCAGAGGATGGGAGATGGCGTTATGGGACAGGTGAGCTGAGCTGGGGTCCGAGGGGCTAAACAGAGGATCAGGAGCATCTCGGGGGCTGACAAAGCCTTCTCACTCCCGTCTGTGCCATCCAGGGGGCTTCTGCAGAAGCTTGGGGACCAACTTGAAGTCCTACCTGTGGGCTTGGAGGGTGGCACGTGCCGCTGTCCGTGGTCCTGAGCCGCAGCCTGGGCCCCTGCTGACTGCAATCCAACCTTCCTCAAGGACAAGACTCTTGTTGTGTCTGTTTTCTGTCTTCGTGGAAAATATGCACGGACGACACTGCCCGTGTGAATCAGGGTCCCAGCGGGAAACAGATGGCAATTCAAAGTGTGCAATTTGAGGAGAATTTTGAAAAGGAGTGAAGGTGTGAATAGGATTAAAGAACCCGTGGAACCTCCTGGGGCTGCAGTACTGGCTTGACGGGGGGCCACAGCCAGGGCGGGGGGGGGGTGAGCTGGGAGGGGCGTGCGTGGGGGGGAGGGCTGCTGGAGCCTGGAGGCTGTGGCCA
>NW_026000139.1:2832279-2835107 GCF_001458135.2 Marmota marmota marmota
TGGAGGGGCGGTGTGGGGGAGGGCTGCTGACCTGAGCTGTGGCCACGGGGGAGGACATGGACATTGCAGAAAAGGAGCCCTGTCCTGCTGCCCCTCCCTCCACCCAGCCTCCCCTGGTGCTCCCCATGGGCTGAATCCAAACGGAGGCCAGAAGCCCAGGGGAACTGTGACATAATACATAACAGCCAGCTTCAGGGGAAGAGAACAGGGAGGTCAGGGTGGGGAGCAGACGTGCATGATGGGCAGAAGGAAGGCACACTGCCAACATCAGCTAGCTATGCCGGGTAACAACCACACCCCAAAGTTAGTGGCTTCGCACAAGGATCACCTTTGCTTTGCTCACATCTGCACAACGTGGGCTGGAATTGGTGGGTTAGTCCATCTGCTGATCTTGCCTGGGCACTCACGTGGCTGAGCTGAGGCTTCATAACTGGGTAGCTCCGTGGATGCCTGGGGCTGCTGAACTTCTTGGCTGGCCGTGCAAACAGGGTTGACTGGATTTCTAACATAAGAAAGGAGCCTGTAAGGAATAGGGATGGATATGTCTGGCCCTAAGTCCTCTCCTGCTTTCTTCTACCTCCTCCATCTTCCAATGTTGGAGAAAAGCCAATTAACCTTTATAAGCTTTATTTTTCTATTTTTCAAATGAACTAGGTGGTGTTCCTGTCCAGCCTCGTATATACCACGTTCCTTGGTATGGTTCCTGGCACACAGTTGGTGATTGATACTTTCATATATTTAGCAGCCTTTATATTTTGGAGATGATGGCTAAGATAACTTAATCCTCTTTATTTAACCATGCATCAGGACTGATGTTCTATGAACCTTAAAAGTATCAAGCCATTTAATCCTTCAACATCCCTCTAAGTAGGTATTATCATGACGATTGTTATAATCCTTGATTTTCATTGGAGGAAAGAAAAGCACAGAGAGGTTGAGTAATGGTCTTAACATCACACAGCTAAAAGAGGCAAAGCTGGGATTTGAACCCAGGCAACTCTCAGTCTCTGTACTCCTCTGCCTCCAATGATGAGGGTCCTAACACCCACCTGTCTGCATGAAGACTAAGGGTGTTGGAAATTGCAGAGTTCTGCATCCACCTTCCTTCAGGTTTTGATGGCTGCTTTCCTGGGGGGAGGGGGAGCCCTGCGGTTCACGCGCACTTTCCAGCCAACCAGACCAAGGTTTCCTCTTTCTGTCACCTTCCCCTCCTGGCGCCAGGAGGACTCGAGTGGGAGAGGAATGGATGAGGCAGGTCTTGGTGATCTATTATTCATGGGATGGAGGGAGAGAAGCTTTGTGCTCTCTCTGAAGTGCTCTCGGGTTTCTTAGGCTCCATCCTCCGGGGAGAGGCCGCAGCTGGACCAGGGGTGGGAAGGCCCCTGCTGCTCTCAGGAGCTCTGGGCTGACTGTCCTGGGGGGTGGGGGGAGAGTCAGAAACAGCTGAGTGACTCCAGGTGAGGCTGCACCTGCGCTGGCCGGGGACCAGCCGCTCCCCACCATCCCCTGTTCATATCAGCCTCAAACAACCCTGGGGAGGGGTGCAGGGCTGGCGGGGGCTCTGGGTGCTCGGCTGTCTGCAGGGCTCAGGGCTGGAAGGCAGATGGTGTGGCTCCCAAGCCTGTGCTGGCGGTCCCCGCCGGAGGGGACGCGCCCCTAACTCTGTACTGTGGGTGGAAGGCAGGGTGGGGTGTGCGTGTGTGTGTGAGTGTGAGTGCGTGTGGGTGTGAGTGTGAGTGTGGCAAGAAGGAAGAAGAGCCCTCCAGGGGCCGCCCCACTTCCTCACAAGGCTGAAGTGCGAGGCGAGCTTCGGGGCCCGAGTGGCTTGGACCAGAACACTTGCACTTTCTGTCTTAAAACTAGAAACCGGCTCTGCCTGGTGACAAAGGGCCAGGCCTGGCTCAGGAATGTCCGAGGGTCTGAGACCCTGAGCCTTTCCTTTCCGGATGCAGCTGGGCAGTTTCAGGAAAGCAGGTCGTGCTCCTGCACAGCCCGGGCACTCGAGCTCCTGCTCGCACTTGGTTACCCCGGAGACGGGGCCCTCATCACCCATCAAAGCACCACCCTGCCTTTTCCATGGCTCTGATGGCTGGAGACCTGCTTTGGTCTCTAGCCAGACCCTTCTTGGTGTCTCCTTGGGCTGCCCGGGGGCGCCGTGTGGATCTGGTGAGGGCGCCCTGCTGGAGGAGCTCCTGCGCGGGGCTGCGGAGTGCCTGGCTCCCAGGGGTGCCACCTGGATGCCTCCACCCTCCCTGTCTGTGACCTTGGGCAAGTTCCCTCACCCCTCTGAATGGGAAGCACTTCAGAACCCACCGCAGGACAGTGATGGAGATTAAAGGGGTGGTTTAGGGGAACTGGCCAACTGAAGATGGGCGCTGTCAATCTCAGGGCCACCCCACCCTCTGCATAGATGAGCCTCCAGGAAGGACAGCAAGCTGGTCAAGCGAAGGCTCTGCAGCCACAGGCGGGGACTCTGAATACGGCCCCATTGGCTGTGTGAGCGGGAGGTCTGGGGGGGCTGGGGAGGGAGCGGGAGGTCTGTGAGGGAGAGAGCAGCTCTCCACATGGAGGCCCACGGCCAACTCCTGCACCCCCAGGAGGATCCAGGGACTGTCCACCAAGCCTCACCTCCCTCCCTCCAATCTCCTGCTCCTGCCTCTTGTTGGACAAACCCAGCCAGTGGACAGGGGAGCCTGTGGATGTGACCACTGTGTCACATGTCAGGAATGTCCGAGGGTCCAGAGCAGGGTGGGTGCCTGTGGCTCTGCAAGAGCGAGCAGATGCCTCGCAGCCGGGAACACTTATGCAGCTGAGCCTCGTGACCCGCC
>NW_026000139.1:2835328-2843609 GCF_001458135.2 Marmota marmota marmota
CCCCCACCGCAAACATCATTTCTCATCCCTAGAGCGGGATTGCTGTCTCCTGCCTGCACTTTGTGAGATTGAAACATCCCTGGATTCTGGGGTCTTGGGCTGCTGGGGTCCGAGTCCCTCTTTGTTCCCAGGGCTTCTCGCTCAGGCCGAGGCAGGAGGTCACCTGTGATCTCCTGGAGCAGCGCAGGACCTAGGGCTGCAGGCTGCTCAGCGCCGGCCCAGTTCCAAGCAGAACGGGTGTCCTTGCAGCCTGGCTCTGAGTGGCAGCCAGGGGCCATTAAACTAAATGGCTTGTTTTAATATTCAGGCCCATCTAATCCCATCTTCCTGTTGGGCCTGGGAGTTGTGCGCATGCCTGAGCCTGGAAATCAGCCCCACATGGTGCTCTTTTGCTTGCTGGGCTGCGGTGGAGCTGGCGCCGAGATCAGCCCACTTAGCAAGGTGGCGAGGACCGGTTCCTGCTTTATCAAGGAATCTGGTGACTGGCTGGACTACACAGGGGGCCCTGCAGGGCTAATGTGTTAGCTGTGTCTGCTGCATTTGGGTTTAGTGGACTCAGGGCTCAGAAGGACTCTGTAGTCCAGGAGAGGAAGAAGTCTGGGATTCCCCTAGATTCTCCCTTTGGGATCATTTCTGGATGAGTCATGTGAGAGTCATGCCATTAATTCTGCAGCCTCATTTCAAACGTACTCCTTGTTGCGACTCAATGGGCTGTGGGTCTCATGGCAAATGACTTTACCTCTCTGGGCTTCGGTTTCCCAATCTACAAAAACAAGTAGGGAAAGATGCTACTTTCTAGGATTATTATGAGGGTCAAATGTGCCGTTCATTACATGGGGATCATTGCAGTAGTCCCTGGCCCTGTAGCAATCACAGGTAGGATGTGTCTGGTTGCGCAGCGATAACAAACATTTCCCAAAGCTCCAGAATGATTTCTTACTCATTCTACCTGGACATGTTGGGTAGAATGAGTCTGGGTCCCTGAGTGAATTGTTCCTGCCCAGGGAGCCTGTGGATGTGACCATTATGTGATAGTAATAAATTAACAGGAGCTCCCACTTGGCAGGTGTTCGGTGCCAGCTCTTCATGTAGATCATCTCATTTGATCCTCACTATCCCATTTTGAGAGGGGTGTTATTTTTCTCCCCAGTCTGCCCAGGAGGAAACCGAGATACAGGAAGTGAGCAGATTTGCCCAGGGTTGTCTGGCACAATGGCCTTGGACCCCGAGCCCGTGGGTACCTGAGCCATCCTGCTGGATGTCTGCAGGGGACCTCAGGCTCTCGATTGCCCAGTGCAAGCTGCGGTTGTCTGAGCAGCCAGGGTTGGAGACACTCTGCACTGTCATCTCTAACTCTTGGACGCAGCGCTCACCACTGTGCCCTGCTCTCGTCCTGCCCTGTTCTTTCTCCCTGTCTTCCAGCACCTGAGGCCCCATCCTCAGGAATGTCCACCCCTGACGTGCCACACTGTTCCTCTCCTGCCTCCTCTGGGCCCTGCCTGCCCCAGCTCACCTCTCAGAGCCCCGCCCAAACTCCCGCCCCTCGAGGAGCCCCTCCACCCCTCCCCAGCCTAACGAACCCCACAGTCTGTCTGCTCCCATGACATTTTGTAAAAAATCCATTCTACACACACGCACACACAAACACACCCTTTTCTAGAAAAGGGAAGAAACTTGCCTTTGTTTTTAATTAATTCCGCTCCCTCAGCCTGGCTTTTAACGCTGCCACCTCATTTGTCTTATTAAGTACTTGGTTTTGCTTTTAATTAGCATTGTTTATTGCCACTGAATTTTAATTGTCAGTGCAGCGTCCCAGCAGGCCTCCGCCGGGGTGGCTTGGAAATGAGTCCTGTCCTGCAGGAAGCTCGGGCGGCCAGACTCTGGGAGGGAGGGAGAGCTGTGAGAGGGGCCGGAGGCTGGTGGATTTTTCTCCAGGCCTTGGCCAAGCCTGGTGACCTTCACTGGTCCAGGTGAGGTCACATGCCCATCCCCGGCCAATCACAGTCGGCCGACAGAAGCAAGGCACTGATTGGCTGGGAGGCCCACACTGGCCCACCTCTGGGAGCCAGGCTTGATGACCCCAACCTGAACCACACAGATGGACCCTGAGAAAGGTCATTTCCTGAAGGAAAGTTGGGGGTGCTTTTACCCCAGCAAAGACTATCCAGATAACTGCTAGGTGGGCCAAAACAAGGGCCATCTGCCCCACATGTCCACTACCATGCCTCACCCAGGCCTGACCAACCCCCAGGAGTCACTCGGAAAACCAAGACAGGGGCCGAGTTGGATCTCGGGGTTCTGGGTCTGTGGCCATCGATCGTCCACGGCAGCAGGCGGTTCCAACGGTCAGTTTTTGCTGCGTAACAAACATTTGACAATCCGCAGCTCAGAACAGCCACCGTTATTTATCTCATGAAGGTTCAGGTCGGCGATCCGGCCGAGTTCAGCCAGGTGGTTCTTCTGGCCTGGGCCAGGCTCCCTCGACCCTGGAAGGGCTGGTGCAGGCACACCTCGGGGACAGCTGCAGCCTCCTGCCACACGTCTCCCCCATCAGGAGAGCCTGGGTGCTCCTGTGGTGAAGGCAGCTCCAATTCAGCACAGAGGAGGCCCGACATTCCCAGGCCCCGGATGGCATCACGCTCTCCACCCGCCGGGCACAGAGGGGCTGCCTCCGGCTCAGGCTCAGACGCCAGGGTGGAGGAGGGGATGCCACCTCTGGAGGAGGGGCCCGGAGGGGTTGTGGCTGCAGGAAGGGGAGAGATGGGGCCCCTGTTGCCAACTGGTCAACCCACATCCCCACAGTGGCAGCCAAGGGGCTGTTAGTGTCCTTCAGGTCTCTTGCAGCTGGAGGGAGAGAACAGCAGTGAACGACGCCAGAGATGATGACCACGGTGGTGGCTGAGCTCATGTTAGTCTGTCACACTGCCGCTTGTCCCCTGCACCTTCTCTCCCTCTTCCTCACGCACACCCAGGACGACGTGGTAGGGTGATGAAGCGTGGGGACCTGGCGTCAGCCCCGCCAAGTGCCTGCCGGTCGGACGAGCCACTCACCCTCCTCAGCCTCAGTGTCCCCTCTGCAAAATGGAGATAACGCACCAAGAGAATTAATTAAATCAAATTAATTAATCAAATGAAGCCATCCAAGAAGAGTGTCCAACCCAGTGCCAGGGACAGCCACTGTGACAAGGCCAGTCCTGTTGACAAGCAAGCAGGGACATTAGCTCGGCCTGTAAGTGGCCGAGTGTGGGGAACAGGCTCTGGGCCTGCCTTACAGCCTGAGCAGAGGGGACTGTCCCCTGGGATTATCTGAAGGCTCACGGCAGGGACCATCTGTATCACTCCCTGGCAAGGGGAGCACCGTGCGGAGGGGACAGTTTGCTGTGTTTGGGGTCCGGGAGCTCAAAGCTGCCTCCATCTCCATCATCTCTCAGGAGGGTCTCACTCTGTGCCTGGCGCCGGCTCCAGCTCAGCAGGGGACCAGCCGGGACCTTGCAGTTCCAGCCTTGGCCAGGTTCAGGGCAGGCAGGGGAGGTCCCAGCCGGGCCCCTCCAGTGTCACTGGGTGGCTGGATGTGAGGGTTCTGAAGAGGCAGGTGGGCTCGCCTGGCCCGTGGCTCCCGTGGATGTGGGGAATGGTGCAGGACACCAGCCTTCTTTCTCTTTGTGTCCTGGGTTGTAGGAATCTAAGTTTCCAGCACAATCAAATTGGTATTTGAGACTGCTCAGGTCACTTCTGTGACCCTTCTGTGGCTCCTATCAGGCAGAGTGGAGGCTTCTGAGGGCCTCGTGGTCTGGCACCACCATACCTCTCCGATCCCCACAGCCCCTTGCTCACTTCACTGTGTCTTCTTTGATGTGTTCAAGTACCACGCAGGTAACTGCCCCAGGGCCTTTGCACTCACTTTCCCCTCTTTCCGAGTTGCTCTGCCGGAGGTATCCACATGGCTCAGTCGGTTACCCCATCAGATCTTTGATCTAACGTCATCTCTCAGTGAGACCCACCCGTGACACCTGTTTAAAGCCCAACTCCCCTTCCAATCCCCAAGCCCCGGCCCTGTTTTCTTTTCCTCTAGGGCACCCACATTCCATATTTGACTTGCTGGTCTACCCCTGCCCTCCCCAGGGAGGTGAGCTCCATGAGTTGCTTTTGTCCCTAGTATGGTTTAACGCTGTGTCCCCCTGTGCCTAGGACAGTGTTTGAAGCACCCTGATAGCAGACATTCCATAAATGTTTTTGATCCTTTCCATTTTCAGGAGAAGTGGGCGATCTGAATGTTTCATTCAACCTGGGGCTTTTAAGATAGTGGCTGAATTTTACTTAAAAAACAAAACAAAAATCCCTGCCTGGACCCAACAGAGCATGCTCTCCCCCAGATCCTGTGGGTGCCCATTGCCCTCCTTCACCCAGGCCAGGGTGAGGGGCCCCTCTCAGCGCATGCGCGGTCTGAGTGAGTCTGTCCAGATGCCTAATTGAGCAGCCAGAGCTGGGCTCCAGGGAAAGAGGTGGGGGGAGGACAGAGAGGGACAGAGGGACCTGCTGGGCACCGGCCAAGCTGCCGGCGGCAGGTTCTGCTGCAAAGCGTCTGATTTAGTGCCAAAATGTGGGCCAGGGAGGCCGACCTCGAGCTCTGCGCAGACACCTACAGCTCACGCAGGCTCCCTGAAATGCCCTGAAAGGACCTGCCCACCCCGCCCGGTCCCCCTGGTCACTGTCCTGGTCACCTCGCAGCTCTTAAACCAAATGGGCTTCGGGTTGCTGAGGTTGTTTTCATTCATCTACAACCAGCAGAAGATCCCGGGGTGGAACCAATGGTCCTTAGCAAACATGCTAAAGGGACCCTAGAGGGAGAATCAGGCAGAGCAAAATGCCGGGGGTGGGTGGGAGGGCGCCCGACCTGTTTTTCTGGGGCTGGGACAGGTCTTTGGGGCAGTTGAAGATGCAGGGAGTCTTGAGGGTTGGCACCAGGTGGAGGGGGGTGCACCTATATGTGGATTTATTGAGCCCCTGCTGCATTCCCCCAGCTTCGTGACTTACCTAAATATTTATTGAGCACCTACTATGGGGCTGATTACAAAGTAAAAAATTTAGGGCCCATGAATCAAAAGATGACAGCGGAGTGGAAAGCCAAGCACAGGGTCCTTCTAAGCTGGGGGTACTTTTATGTGTGAAGCCCCGTGCAGCAGCCTAGGCTGCGAAGCTGGGCATACCTATGAGGGAGCCTTGAACAAATACAGGCCCCGGGGCAGTGCTTGGGGAGCTTACAGAGCAGGTGGAGAGACACACAGCAAATCAAAAAGATCACACGTCGATAAACATTATAATGGCAATAAACAGAATGAGACTCCATAATGGGGCAAGGGGAGATGACAGTGTGTATTCAGGGAAGGCTTCTTGGAGGGGGTGACGTTTGTGCAGAGACCAGCAGAGCCACGTGACTGTGGGAGGAAGGTGCTCTCCAGGCAGGGAGAACAGCAGAGGAAGAGGCCCGGAGAGAGGAGCGGGAACGGAGGAGACACAGAAGGTCATGGCCATTCCCAGAGGTCACAGAAAGGCCTCAAATCTCCTCCTTGCAAGGGGCAGCCCTGGAAACACCTTTTTCTTTTAAAATTGCATTTTGTAAAGACAAACGATCACTTGTGTTCGAGTAGGTGCCTTATCCTGTGGCTGCGAATCGAAGGGTCTGTCCTCAGGAGGCTCCTGCAGCTCCGCCCCAGCTCCCGGCCCCACACACCACGGCGACACCACCAGCACACATTCTGCGTTTCCCGGGACCATACAGGTGGCACTAAGGCTCATGGTCCCAAGGCGTGGTCTCCTCACTAGACACTTTATCTTGCTGGTCCCTTCACGTCAGTTATGAAGAGCATCAGCCCCCTTCCCAGCTGTGCACTTCCCTCCCATACAGATGTTCCGTTGCCCAGGCGGCCATTTAGATGGCCCCTGGAGGGACTGGACACAGGGCCTCGGGAAGCCTACTCCACCTCTCCCTGGCTCAGTCACCCCACCTGCAACACGGGGCAAGAAGAAGACAAGGCTCGCGAGGTGCTCCGCACGTCTGAGAGCCAACACAGTCATCTCGATTGTCACTGCTCCCCCAGGGCATCTGCGGGGGCTGCAGGGGCTGCGGGCTGGGGAGGAGCCCTGGTTCCCAGAGCCGCAGTTCATGTTTCACTGTCTGAAGTCACAGCTGCAGGACTGGATGGAAGCCGGTGCCCCAGTCCTGCCCAGGCTGTAGCACACCAGCTCCCACAGGCACCTGGCAGGGGACAGGCTGGGCAAGTCTCTCTTTCTCTTCTGGGGCTGAGAGGTGGGAATACAGCCAGGGGGCAGAGGGTCAGGACTGGACAGCTGGCAATGCCCACCTGCTCACCAGGACCCAACAAGCCCGTGCAGGGATGACAGAGAAGTGAAGAAACACACTGGCTCTGCTCCTCAGTAGCTGTGTGAGGTTGAGCAGGTGGCTTAACCACTCTGAGCCTGAGTTCTTGAGCTGTAAAATGAGAATTATAAAGATGAATGCAATAAGGCGGGCATGGAATTTGGTGCATAGTAGATGTTCAAGAAATAATGACTCATTTTACTGTTGGGTATCAACTATAGGAGAAGCAGGAAAAAGAAATTAATTGTTGTTTTCCAAAGTCCTTCCTGTGTGTCAGGGACTGTAGGTGGGGATTCACCTCATGAGCTCAGTGACACTGAGTTCCTGAGGTCAAGCGGCTTGGAAACCTGTACTTTTTTTCTGACACATCTGTGTCTGACACATCTTTCTGCTGTCAGTGGCTGCTTTCCTCCTCTGTCCCCCACAGAGTCCGGGGCTCCTCTGTCATTGAGGGCTTCTCTGTAGTGGGCAGTGGGCACGGGCTGGGGCACTGGACCTCAGGTGCTCACCGTTGACTGTCCCCACCCCTGTTAACTCACCCTCCCTCCTGAGAGCGTGGCTGGCCTTCATGGAGTGTCATCTGCAGGCAGGTGGGACACCTAGGGTCACGTGCTGTCAGGTTAGAGGACGGCTCAGTGGCCGCCCAGTGCTGTAAGGAGCACGTGGCCGTGGGTCCCTGGCTCTCCTGACAACCTGCACGCGACGTCGCGCTGTCTAGGAGCAGGACCCGAGATGGGCTTCCTGGGCCAGAGATAGAAGCAACAGATGCTCCGAGCAGGACCCACAAGGAACGAGGGAAACAGACAGTGGGTCAGAGGAGGCCAGGAGACGGGACCTCAGTGCAGCCTGGTCCCCAGGGAGCCCTGGAACAGGATGGCATCCCAGAACTGTCACACCCTGAACTGGGGCTGTGCCTTCCAGGTGTCTGAGCCAGGCAGCTCCTTGGGACTGGCTCCTAGGAGTGGCCGACACCCCTGGAGGCTGGGGGTGTGTGCCTGCTGTAGGGGGTCCCCAGAGGCGACCGGCAGCCCTCCCACCGCCTCCCAGCCATCCCAGATCCGCCTTCCCTACACCATTTTTTCCTGTTGTTTGGCTCAGATCTCCCCCCTCCTGGTCTGGGATGGGGGCGAGCACTGGACACGGAGTCCAGTCCAGGGATGTTGAACTTGGCCACCGTGAAATAGCCTTGTTTGTCCAGGGTGGCTCCTGGCCTGGGGGACGGAGCTGGGAAGTTTCCCCTGGGAGGTTGGCCTGTGGGTCTGAACTTGGCAGATGGAATTTTAGTGGGACCTGTGTGGGGGTGACTAAATGCACAAGAGGGATTTGGGGACCAGAGGATTTGGGGACCAGAGTTCCTGGGAGAGGACGGACCCTTGCCTTCCAGGTTCCCCCGAGGGCCGCGTCTCCCCTCTGCTGAAAGAAGGGAGCCACCCAGTTGCAGGCGCTGGTTCAAACCCGCTGAAACTCAGGGGCCCAGCGGGGGCCAGGGGTCCCCAGGGGGGCCAGGGAAGCAGCTCAGCTCCCGCAACAGCAATAAGGAGACATTAAAGGTTCTTCTCAGCAAATTTCCTTCACAACAGGAAATTTCTCTCTCTCCTTTCTTTCCGTTTTTGACATGCAAGCAACAACCAAATGGCTGCATTAATCTGGGAAGATTATGTCCCCCCACATAGGAGCCGAGGAAATGGCTTTTCAGGAGGGGTCTTCTCCCCCAGCAGCCTCCCCCACACAAACAGGATGATCCCGAGGCTGCAGGGCAGGGAAGGGGCTCGGCTATTCACCTTCCCTTGTCACCCATCCAGCTTCAGAGGGAGCAGGAGCCGCAGGGGCCCAGCATCCCCCGAACACGCCCATCCCCCTTCTGTCCGTGGCCTCCTCCCCTGGCCCTTTGGTGAGACACGG
>NW_026000139.1:2844590-2845725 GCF_001458135.2 Marmota marmota marmota
GGGGGGGGGGGGGGCAGGTTCAGAGAGGACCTCGGCCTGGCTGGCTTCCCGGTGCCCACGTTGAAGGAGACCCATCCCGGTTTTCCGCCTTCTGTGTGCAGACCCCGTGCTGGGCCTCGGGAGTCGAGCAGCAAGACCCACCAGGAGCTCTGCCAGGGGCTTCTGTTTTGGCAGGGAGACCCAGACTCCAAGCAACTGGCCAAATTCGAAAATAAATCACAATCATGGGGAGCTGCGAAGGAAAATAAATCAGAGTAAAGAGAACCTGGGGGGAGAGGTGGGGGAGGGGGGCGTCTGAAAGGGACTGAACTGAAGGATCCACAGTGGGCCATGTGCAGGGTGGACGGAGGGGCCAGCAAGGCACCAAGACGACCGCAGCCTCTGGTCGGGGGTTGTGTTCAGAGTTTTCCTAAATGAGTGGATGGCAACCGACCTGCCTGCAAAACAGCAGAGCCGAAAATAGGCAGCCGCGGGGGGGTGACGGAAGCTCATCTGTTCCGCGATACCCATCGTTTGTAGGATTTATGTCGTTTATGCATTTAAATATGCATTCTTCAAACACATCTATTAATTTTTTTTTTAATTAAAAAGGCACAAAGTAAATGAATTGAGCAGCCAGGGAGGCCTCTCTGGGGAGGCGACATTGGAGAAGAGACCTTCCTGATGGTGATGGTGGCGGGCACGCGGCAGGGAAGGGGTCCCGGGCAGAGCGAATTTGTGGGAAAGTGCTGGAATGTTCCAGAAAGAGCAGCATCCTTCTGGAGCAGGGAGACCACAGGGAGTTGGGCCTGCCGAGGGGTTTGGATTTGATTCTGGGAGCAAATGGGATCCATAGAAGACTCTTGAGCAAAAGAGCGACTTGAGCTCCTTACCTTTGGGGGCAAAGGGAAGGACATGGGGAACACTGTCTTAAATGGCCAGCTTAGGGCTTCTGCAGACATGTACACCCAGTTCCTGACCACCCAGACCAGGAAACCCTCATGTCCCCTCCCAATTGATGATCTCCCCAGAGTTGGTGAGCCATTTGCTCTATCTTCTTAACTTTCAGGGAAATACTATCAAATAGTGTGTTTGCTTTCAGCCTCGCTTCTTGGACTAAACCTGATGTTCTCCTGATCCATCCAGGGTCTGTCTC
>NW_026000139.1:2846986-2857515 GCF_001458135.2 Marmota marmota marmota
TTTTTTTTTTTTTTTTTTTTGGGTTGGGGGAGATGGGGGGGTAACCAGGGATTGAACTCAGAAGGACTGGACCCCTGAGCCCCATCCCCAGCCCTATTTTGCATTTTATTTAGAGACAGGGTCTCACTAAGTTGCTTCATGCCTCACTTTTGCTGAGGCTGCCTTTGAACTCATGATCCTCCTGCCTCAGCCTCCCAAGCCGCTGGGATTATAGGCGTTTGCCACCAGGGTTTCAAGGCTACCAGGAATTTGTGTGTTAGCACTGACCAGTATTCCACAATATGATCAAACCACCCTTGATCTCTCTGCTCTTCTGCGGTGGATACCTGGGTTAATTCCAATTTTTAGCTATTCCCCACCCACCCAATTTTTTTTTTCTGTGAATACCCTCTACTTGTCTTAGTGTACAAGCACCATTTTTCTTGGATATATACCTGAGCACGATTCTTGGTCACAGGGTAGACATTAATAGACGTTAATAGACATGGCCAAAGCATTTTCCAAAGTAATGTACCGTTTTCAGCTTTAATGAGGTATAATTCCCATGTCATTCAATTCACCCATTTAAAGTGGACCAGCCAGTGGATTTTGGAATATTCACAGTTTCACACCCATCACCACAATCAATGCCAAAACGGTCTCTCTGGGTCTAGCCGTGGTGGGGGCTCTTCTTACAAGCTAGGAGCCAGCTTTCTCAAGACCTCCCTGGCCACTCTGTGAAGTGTAAGTGGCCACAGGGCAAGGGTAGGCACAGAGAGTCGGTCTTGGCCAGCTTGCCATTGCTATAATGAAACACCCAACATCTGCTGCTTAGGAAGTAAACACAGGCTTATTGGGGCTTAGATTTCTGGAGATTCAAGATGGGAGCCCCATCATTTCTACCTCCATCAAATCCCAAGCACAGCATGGCAGGAACAGGCCACTTACACCAGGACCCGGGAAACAGAGGACCTGTGGGACTAGAGTCCCATCCTTCTCTTTGAGGGCAGTCCCTCAGCGGCCTAAGGGCCTCTCACCAGGCTGCCTGTGTCGAAGGTCCACAGCGTCCTCCAGCAACGCCCAAGGGTCCCCATCTGGAGAATGGAGATGTGGATAAAGTTCCTTTGTATGACACAGAGTGACAGGGTGACATCCTCTCTGGGTTGTTTTCCAGGAGCACCCGCCGTCCACTATGACGGACACCGTGGTCAGCAACAGCGCCAACCGATGGATGTACCCCAGCGACCGGCCCCTGCAGTCCAAGTAAGTCTCAGGGTTTTCCTGGGAGCGGCTGGTTTGCGGGTCAGTGAGGTCCTAACTGTCTACACCCCAAAGAAGGAGGGAATCACGGGAAAAGACATCCCTTTTCCTTCCCTGGGGTGGGGGGAAGGAACCCGGGAGTTTTCCTCTAGAAGCTTCCCTGACGCGGCTGCTTTGCAAGGGTTAAAGGAGCAAGGTTAGAAGACCAAGCTCCAGGCCCCGAATTAGAGGTGGCCCAGGAGGGAGAGACTTGGTCTGGTGACAGACACAGACCTGGGCCCAGCTCTGGGTCTGGGCCAACTCACCGGGTGACCAGAGGCCACACTCTCCTTCCTCCCGGACCTCGATTTCCTCATTCATCAAATAAGGCGGCCAGGCTAGACGGGAGGTCACCAACGCCCCCTCAGGCCCACTCTGACTGGCAGTGTCCCAGGAAGGGTTCAAGGAGTTCCCGGAGAGAAGGGGACTCCCCTCGGGATCAGCTGGGCTCTTGGCATATGTGACACAAAAAGATCCCAGCACACACCCGTCAAAGGCAGAGACAGAGGTTCATTTCGGAAGCAGGTCCATAGTCAAGGAGAATGGACGAGGTCTCAAGAGCGAGAGGTGCCCTTGTGGGTTCCCGGCTCTTCTTTTAAAGGGAAAGGGCTCAGGGGTGGGTGTGGGAAGGTATCAGCCCAGTGATCTCAAGATGGCGTCTGGTGGTCTGGTCAGCTCCAGGATCCTCAAGCCAACATGGTCCTCATTATCTGATCAGCAGATAGCTCCAAAAAGTCCCCCAAATATAATTGGGGTCCCTCAAGGCATCCTATCACTTTGGGCTTAATTTAATCATTGGAGTGATGATGGACAGTGTGTAAGTAGGTTTGCACAGGGACTCAGCCGTGGCCACCACACCTGGCTACCTCTGTGTCTTTATGTCCCTTGTGGGGTATGTTGGGAAGCATCTTAAGGCCACGTGCAGAGTTTAGGTACTGGGAAGAACAGATGAGAAGTGACCATTTTGATGGAAGGAACAAATGTGATTGTTTCCTAATGACTGCGGCTCACCCAACTTATGTGGGGAGGATTTTTAGCAGAGATCCTTTCTCCCTGGAGGGCAGAGTATCCCTAAACATGGCCATCAGGGTACCCCCTTCACAACTGCTACCTTATCGCTACCACAGGGCTGTCCTTGTCCTCTCTAAATGGACACACTTGCAAAACACTTTTGTTGAACAAGGTCATTTTAGGTGGCCAGTGGATGTAAGTGAATAACCAGTTCACTACCCACAGCAAAGGGCAAAACCAGGAAGAAAAACAATCAAAAGAAACAAGGTTATTACAGGGCATCGGTGGTGCCCTCCTGTCCTCTCAGGAGGCTGAGGCAGGAGGACCCCAAGTTCAAGGTCAGCCTGAGCCATTTAGCTAGATTCTGTCTCAAAATAAAAGTTAAAAAGGGCTAGAGATGGAGCTGGTGGTAGAGCGCCCCTGGCTTCAACCCTCCTCCCCACTGCAAAAAGAAAAAACAAAACAATGTTATACATTGTTACACAGTAAGTAGCCCCTCCAAGGTTCTGAGCCCTTTTCCACTTTCTCTCAAGGGACTTGGCAAGCCGCAGACAGGTATCCAAGACTGATTAGCAACAATCTGAGCGTTTCTCCTAGAGGTGATCATAGGCTGGGAAGAAGATTGAAAAGGGAAGGGTTTTTCCCCCATTATTCAACATTGCCCTGAGGTTCACTATTCCTTCAATATCTTCTTTGACCTCCGATCGATACCCTTGCCCATTTCTTGGGCTTATTGTGTTGATCACGTCTTCCTGACGGTCCTCTCTCCCCACTATTAGTAATTATGATACAGGATTCACGAGGCTTCTCATTTGAATTATCCCACAAGCTTCGACAGACAGCGTTCTCATTATTTCCCATTTCCAAGTATTTTAAGTCTTACGATTTCTTCTTTAACCCAAGAGCGGTCTGCCGGCACACTCAAACTTTCCTGGCTCTTCAGGGATCGTTCATTTATGATCATCGTTATGAATCTCTAATTGCATTATGTTGGAGAATGTGCTTTGGATGAGGCTGACTCTCTGATGCAGGTTAAGATTTGACATCCGAGGGGCTGGGGCTGGGGCTCAGTTGGTAGAGCGTTTGCCTAGCATGTCTGAGGCACCACATAAAAACAAATAAATAAAATAAAGGTATTATGTCTATCCACAACTAAAAAAAATATTTAAAAAAAAGTTTTGACATATGAACTAGAACATGCTCATGGATACGCGAGGGAAATGTGCATTCTCTAAGTACTGCCCGAAGGTCAGTCATGTTGGAATGAGCCCATGGGTTGCTGGCATTGCCCCCTTTGCTATTGTTCTGTGTGGGGGAAGCTTCTAGTACAGTGACTTCGCCCATTTCTCCCTGAGGTTATTGGAGGCTGCCTTTCTTCACAATGATATCCTGGCCACCTATTATCTTCAAGCCCACCAACCCTCCACTAAACCACCCTATTCCAGTTTTAGAATTTTCATAGTCAACTATTTTACTTCTAAAAATTCTTTCTCATTTTTTTTAGTATATTCTTAACCACTTTTTGAGTTTCCAGCCCCTTGCTCAGTTTTTAATGTGAATTAAAATTTAATAACTTCTTTTAACAGGCAGGAACTTCACATTCTGTTTCCAATAACTACCTGACCCCGTGGTGCGCTGACCTGTACCACAGGGTTGTCTGAGAGCCGATGTTAAATTTGCAGGGTTTCTGCAACCCTCTTATTAAGCACTGCCATCACAAAAAATCAAGTTTTGTAAATTTACAATTAAGTTGCATTTTACACAACAGTGACAAATACTCAAAATTAATCATTTAATTTTTTTCCTAGTACAGGTTGCTATTCTCTATCAGTTATGTCTCTGATTCCTGTGTGGAAGAAATACTTATAATGTGGTACCTACTGCCCATTTCCTCCCAACCCTGTATGACCTCCTCTTGGCACTTGAAATCGGTCACAATGGGGCTTTGGCCTGAGAAAATGTCATTGAACATTCACCAATGTACCACTGCCCAAAGTCTGTGACAATCCAACTCTACTGTTTACGGTCCCTGCAGATTTTCATTCATAATGACTTGCTCTTTTTTTTTGGATATCAGGGATTGAACTCAGGGGCACTCGACCACTGAGCCCCACCCCCAGCCCTATTTTGTATTTTATTTAGAGACAGGGTCCCACTGAGTTAGTTGCTTAGTGCCTTGCTTTTGCTGAGGCTGCTTTGAACTCGGGATCCTCCTGCCTCAGCCTCCCGAGCCTTCGGGATTACAGGCATGTGCTACCGTGGCCGGCTGGTTTGCCTCTTTATGTGGGTTATTGTGAGCTCAGTCCTTGAGAATCCTGGGGACCTACCTTGGGGACATTTTTCTTCAGGGAGAATGACACTCGTTTCTGCCAGGAGTCAGAGGTACCTTTGATCCAGGATCATGCTTGCTCCCATTGAGGGTCCTGGCTGGGCATGGGGGTCTCGGATCCCCACCTTGTGGGGAGGTCAGTGTCATCCTCTAGAACACTGTGCTGCTGTTGGTTGGTATGGGGTCAGCTTCTGGGTTTTCTTTTCCTTTCTGTTCTCAGTTGTCTTGTAAAGACTTAACTAATGTACCTTCCAGAGCACACCTTCTAAAGTAATGTAAAGTACAGCTTGATAATTTTTAAGCAAATGTGTGTACCCATGAAACCAAGATAACGAACAATCAAGATAATAAATATTTCCATCTGTCCCAAAACAGTCCCTGCCACTTCTGAGTCCCTCCTTTGGGCTCCCCTACCCACTCGCCCATCCCCAAGTAGTCATTAATGTCTGTTCTTTAACTATAAATTAATTTACCTTTCCTAGAATTTGATACAAATGGAATCAAACAATATGTACTTTTGGAGAGAGGGGAAACATGGCCGACCTGTTTTGCTCAGAGTAATTATTTTGGATCCAACTGTATTTCTTCACATATCAAGAGCTGGTCCCTTTTTCTTGCAGAGTAGTATTCCACTGTGTGAACAGGCCACCTCTGTCCATTGTGAACACTTGCACTGTTCCCAGGTTTGGGCTAGCACAAACAAAACTCTGTGTAGGAAGTGCTTTTCACTTCTCTTGGGGAACTATCTAGGAGTGGAATGTCCCAGCCATTTGGGAGGTATTGATTTAGCTTTTCAAGAAGTTGCCAAATGGTTTTCTAAATCAGTTGTGCCATTTTTAAAAACTCCCGCCAGGGATGTATGAGAGTTCCAGCTTTCCTACCACCTCCCCAGCACTGGGTAGGACCAGACTCTCCAATTTTAACGATTCCAGTGAGTGTACAGTGGCATTTTGTTATGGCTTCTAATTTGCATTTCCCTAATGTCATCTATCTAACCTCTTTGTTGAAGTACCCATTTAAATCTTTTACCCCTTTAAAATATCAAGTTACTAAAAAAAAAAAATCAGGTTATTTGCTTTCTTGTTGTTAAGTTTTGCACTTTTTAAAACATTTTAGGTAAAAAATCCTTTGTTGGATAGACAACTTGCAAATCCTTTCCCCCAGGCGATGACTTAACATTTTCTTTTTCATTCAAGAATATCTTTAGAAGAGAGAAAAAAAATGTATTTTTATGAAGTCTGTTTTGTCTATTTGTTTTGAAAAGTGGCAAAATCTTAGAAAAGCCCCTTACTTTCTAGCAATTCCCAAGCTGCATTTTAAAAGGTTTGCTTTAATTTGCGTAGCACCTGACTGTAGGTTGGGGAAGGATTTTTCCTGTCCACCACATACTCAGAGCAAAAAAAAAAAAAAAATCCCTCTGTCTTCTACCTTTACCTAAAACCTTCTCCAGATCTAAGAGCTTCACTGTTTTGAAGACACTGCTGAACCCTGCTGGTTTCTTTATCAATAGGAAACTTCTAGTCTCTAAAGCCCTCCCGTGATGTCTTCTGGCAGCCAAACTTACTTAGCAGAAAATATTCCATCAGCTAAAAAGTGTGTCTCTGTAAGATAAACAGTACCCTGGAGCGGGGTTGGGGTATTTATTTTGTTTAAGAAATGTCAGCTAATTAAAATCCCATCCATCAGAGTTTGCTTTAGTGGATACGAAGCCAAACAATTTGCCTTACAATTAAATCAGAATTATTCCAACGGTCTGGATGCAACTTCATTAGCATTCTCCTGGGCTCCCGCGGAATGTCCTGGCTTTCTGAATGCCCCCAGCTGCATCTTCTCCAGATATTGAAATTATTTTTCAATAAATGCTAATGGGGGAATTACAGCTGTCGCACATGCTATCTGGTCGGCTACAGTGGGGCTGGGTTACTGCAGCCAATTCTCCTTTCTCCAGTAAATGAAGGCATCGAGTCCTCATTAACCGCTGGCTGGCCAAAGACACTTATTGCTTTTGTGATTTTCAGATGTCTTGCTCTTCCCGCATCCTTGAACTTGATTGTGTCTGAAGCCAGCAACGTGGGGTTTGAAAGAAAAATAAATAAAAATAAAAATGTGCCTGCTTCTAGCTTGATGAACAATGGCTTATTTCCCCGTGCGGGGAGTGTGTGGGGAGAGGGTCCCTAAAAGTTGGTATTTCTAGCTGTGACGTCTGGTGGGAGGAGGGAACTGAGAAACACACAGGGTGCCACCTCCCTGTGGTTGCCCATGCAAGAGATGGGGGGATTGCTTTCCTTTCTAGAATGGAAGAAATTGCTTTCTTCAACCAGGGATCTGTGCATTCTGCTGTTCAAGTCTCCTGGCTTTACCTAACGTGTCCCTAACCCCCCAGTGTTTAAAACACTCAAAATCAAGCACACAGTGATCAGATTGTCACTGAGTGATTTCTCAACAGTGCCCAAATATTCAAACCTAAGAATGATTGTTTCCGTTAATGAGAAAGCAGAACAGATTGGTCAATTTCATCACAGATGTGGGTCTCGCAACCCTACGTTGAAGCCACCCTGTGTTAGATGTGCTGAAATAAGACAGTGACCAAAAAACAAAGGAAGTAGGTCCTCATAATCTGAATTGTGTGGTTGTTGCATCCAGATAGTATTGGTGTTGCTCTCAGATTTCTCACCTAACTTTATTCATTTTTTTTCCTTTCTCTCTTTGCTCTGCCTTCCTTCAGTGATAAAGAACAGTGAGTATTTTTATGACACTTTTGTTTTTCTGCAAATTGAATTTCATCTCTTTTTTTTTCTGATCAAAATGGCTTGCTCCTAAAGAGAGATGTTTAAAGAGGGAACTAGAAAAATCTACATACCTTAAAAAAATTTAAGTTCCATGGGGGAGAAAGAAAACACCCATCTCCATAAAAAAATTATGAAATTAAAAAAAAAAAGAACTTGACAAAAGTACAGGTATTTCTCAGGAGAGTCCTCGGTTGATTCCTGTTAGTCATTTGTGGGTTCACAGCAAGTTCATTGAGTTCCTTGATAGGTCTCTGCCCACTTCTTCAGCATTCGCTGAGAGCGCTGATCTTAGATAAGGAACATGTTGGCTCCCATAACTGCTGCTGTTAACCACAGTCGACAATGGACAGAACAGTTCCTGGGATGTACTGTGCTGTACCTTGGGTCCTGTCCCCTCCTCTGAGGTCATCCTAATTTCCCAGCGAAATGCTGTGGCCAGATCTTTGCACATAACTTTTGTGCTTTCAATTTGATTCATTTCCTAAAGACGCACCACGGACCAGACGTGGGTCTCGCAGATGAACCGCCTGCAACCTGGTCTTAGTTACGTGCACACGTTCAGAAACCACGGGAAGTGACTGTTTCCCTGCCCCGATGGGACCCTGGGACTCACCGTCCGTGTGGCCTCGGGCACTGCCCCTCACGTCCCCAAGCCCTGACTCTCTGGTCTGCAAAATGCCCTTTATCCCTCACGGGGTGGTGGCATGATCAAACGACGAGCACAGGAAAGCTTTGTAAACTGTAAAGCACCCAGGAAATTCAACGAAGGTGCGAATCACACCCTGGCCCGCCCGGGTCTATATGTGGAGAACACGGGTACAGTTTGCTCAGCCTTTTCAACCCCGATGATCACGGTATCAGAACCTTTGAAAGTTTACTTGATGCCGGTAACACTTCACCAGGTGACCTGGGGAAGGTCCCCCTGCTCTGTGCCTGTTCTCCCTCGGTCCCTTGGGAGCTTCCGACACGGTGACCCTGTTTGAATCTCCGCAATCCCTGTGGCTGGCTGGCAGGACCTGGCCAGGGCAGATCTGCTTTGTACGGAATTATACATGTATTATTTAGACGCATCAGGGAGAGATACTGAGGCTTTGTTGGATTATAAATATGAGTTTGGGGACTCCAGAGGGTCACAGGGCTCTTAGAAGCTTCCAGAATGCTGAAGGGTAGAAGGTAAAATCTATGTCCATCCTCCTCCCCTGCCTCCTTCACCCACTGATCCTTCCCTCCTTCTCTCCCTTCCTCGCTTGCTCCCTGCCTTCCCCCTTCCTTCCTTCTTTCCAGAATGTTTACTAAGCACCTACTGTATGCCAAACACTTTGCTAAGCACCAGAGATACAGACAGACGTGGGCAAAGTATGAATGGTGTCTAGTGAGGTCTACAAACAAGTAAACAGCCAGTCACCAACAAATAACACCCAGCATGTAAGGAGCCCTACTGGTAGGAACACAGGAGTGTCACCTAGCCCAGACTTGGCTTCACAGTGAGAGAACTTTCTGGAAGAAGTGATGTGGGAACTGAGACCAGGTGAAGAGAGAGCGTGGCCGGGAGGAGCAGGGGAGCCCCTCGTGGGGAGAGGGATCTGCAAAGTCCAAGTGGGAGAGAGAGCCCGGGGTTTGAGGAGGGCTGGCTGGAATTCCGCCTGGCAGGAGCCAGGGTGCCTCTGGCATTGAGAGGGCAGAGAGACCACAGCTTCCCTCTGCACCCCCCACCAGTGTGGCTGGTTCCATTTCACCCACGGGCCTCTCCAGTCCTGGGTCTCTCCAGCCCTGGGCCTCTAGCTGCTTCTCGTTCCCCTGCTTTCCTTCAGGATTCACTAAAATCTCTCCCACGGAGCTGAAAAGAGACCTCATGGGCAGGTGTCTGCGGGAGGGGAGGAGAGAGGAGGAGGAAGGAAAAGGACCTGTTTTCTGCACGTCACGCTGTGGGAAGCTTCGGGGCCGGCAGCGCACCATCATCCCGCCCCTCTGGGGAGTGAAAATTTATTCATAGAGGCATCTGGCAGATATTTATTATATGCCTATGGTGTTCAAGAAATGAACCATCAAGATGGACGCAGGAGGAGGCAGAGGCTGTCCTCTGCAGTTTCAGAGGGGCCTCCACCTGCAGGAGGCTCATTTCCTTTGTTTGGGGGCCTCTGATGATGCCGGCTTTGGTGGGTGGCAGCGGCAGATGCTCCAGGTAGCAGGGAAGCGGATCTGGAAGGCTGGGTGCTCCAGTCCTGGCCACACCTTCTCTGCTCCATGACCTTCAGCAAGCGCCTTCCCTCTTGTGTCAGACACAGGGACATGAGCAGGTCAGTGACAATGATCTTCAGACTTTTGTTAGTGAAATTTTTTTCTTTTTTTTTTTTTTTTGTCTTTTTATATTTTTTTTCATATTTTATTGGTGCATGAAAATGGTACATAATGGTGGGATTCATTCTGTAGCACATCCCAGTACACTAATGTTCTCTAAATTTCAGTCACATTAAAGCCTGAAAGAAAAGTTTCTCCTTCTTCTGTTCCTCTGTGCAGTTTCCTGACCCAGGAAAATGGCATATCCTCACCTGCCTTACCTCCACCCTCCCCAACTCTGCAAAGTCCTCTAAGTGAGCTCCTTCTTATTCTTCCAGGGCCAGATAGAACCATGCTTCTGAGTATTGGCGTGGGCCCCAGACCCATACCTGGCTTTTCTCCACCCTATTCTCTTTCCCAAGAGAGTCACCTGCCTGACTGACCCTGGGAGTGGCCAAGTCCTCGGACTTCTGGCTGCATTCAGGTCTGAGGAGGGAGGAAGTGGACCATTTCTGCCCTCCCTCTTCACTTTGAGCCTAGGGCCGGTACCACCCCCAGCCCTGGATTGCACTATGCTCTGTCCTTTCTTCGTTGCTGGCCACCCTTTGCATATGGTCCTTTATTTTTTTTTTTAATTTTTTATTGTTGGCTGTTCAAAACATTACATAATTCTTGATATATCATATTTCACACTTTGATTCAAGTGGGTTATGAGCTCCCATTTTTACCCCAAATACAGATTGCAGAATCACATCAGTTACACATCCATTGATTTACATATTGCCATACTAGTGTCTGTTGTGTTCTGCTGCCTTTCCTATCCTCTACTATCCCCCCTCCCCTCC
>NW_026000139.1:2860387-2865443 GCF_001458135.2 Marmota marmota marmota
GAATTGCTGAGAAAGAAATCAAAACACCAATTACATCCACCATAATAAATAGACAATCAAATAAATAAATAAAGCAGGAATAAATTTAACAAAAATAGTGAATGATCTCTGTAATGAAAATGACAAAATATTGAAAAAAGCAATTGAAGAGAACACAAAAAATATTTGAAAGACAGTTCACCCATATATGTGGATTAGAAGAATTAATGCTGTTATACACAAAGTGATCTACACACTTAATACGATTCTTATCAAAATAATAATTATATGTTTTACAGAAATAGAACAAATATTTCTAAAATTTGTATAGCACCCTGAGTCCCCAAGTTGCCAAAACAGTCTTGAAAAAAAAGTTGGAGTTATTATAATACTTTATTTAAAAATATACTACAAACTATAAATAACACAACCAATATGGCGCTGGTATAAAAATAGACATATGTAGACTTATGGCACAGAAGATAAATTCAGAATTAACCTCACATATATAGAGCCAACCAATATTAAACAACACATTCTTTGGAATGAGGAAATATTCTTCAATAAGTGGTGACAAGAAAAATGGAGATTTATATCCAAAGAAAGTAACTAGTCCCCTTTCTTACACTGTTTTTAAAAAACAACAGTCAAAATAGGTCCAAGAATTAAATATAAGACTCAAACTAATAAACTATAGAAGACAATATTGAGAAAACACTCCAGGACCTAAATTTGGATAAAGGTATTTTTAGATTTGACCCCAAATCACAGTCAACAAAAGCAAAAATTGACCCATAGGGGCACATTAAACTACAAAGTTTCTGTGGCTGCAAAGGAAATAATCAAGAGACTTAAAAGACAACAGAATTGGAAAATATTTGCTAACTATTCAACCTATATGAGATTATATCTAGAATATGTAAAGAACTCAAACAACCCAGGATAGCAAAAAATGACATACACACACACACACACATACACACACAAATACACACACAATGAAATATTCTGTCATTTGCATCATCATGGATGGAACTGGAAAACAGGTTAAGTGAAATAAATCAGAGAAAGACAAATGCCACATGCCCTTGCTCACCAGTAAAAGCTAAAAAAAAAAATATCACCTCAAAGAAATAAGAAAATAAAAAATGAAAACAGTGGTACAAGAGCCTACAAAGGGTGTGAAAGAGTAAAGATGGAAAGAGGATGGTTAACAGGTACAGGGGTACAGTTGGATAGGAGGGACAACTTTTAATGTTCTATAGCATGGAATATCTATGACTAACAATTAAGTATTTCAAAATATCTAGCATAGAGGCTTTTGAATATCTCCAACACAAAGAAAGGATAAATTTTTGAGGTGATAGATGTATCAGTTACCCTGATCTGATCATTACCCTTTAGATATGTGTAATAAAATATCACAATGTACCTTATAAATATGTGAAATTATAATGCCAATCAAAATATATATAAAGAAAATATCATTCTCTGGTCTATCTTCCCTGAAAGTATGTCATAAGATAATCATTCCAGAGGTACCTTGCCCTATACACAAGAGGAAGGAGTATTTTACAGAGAGGCCAAAAAGAATCTAGTAAAACAGACCTTGCTTGAATGCCTCCTCAGTACATCACTATTAGATCACATCTTTTTTTTTTTTAAATCTAGTCAAGGTTTTTCTCCACAATTATTTATTTATTTTGTCAGATTTAATAACAAAACAGTTTTCTCTGGGTCTTTGGGTTATAATTTCTAAAGACACTTGCATCATGTAAAACTTTGATTAAGTGAATCTGTTTTTCTTTCCTTCTGCTAACCTGCCTTGTTATAGGAATGTCAGCACGATCCCAGGAATGGATGAGGAAAACATTATCTATTGAGACACAAAGACAATTTTTGTGGTTCTATGAGATCGGGGCAAGACGTTACACTTCTATTCCTTTTTTTTTTTTTTTTTCTTTTTGGCCAGAGTGAATGCTGTATCAGCTAGCTATTGCTGCGTAACAAGCAACACACAATTTAAAACCATGATTTATTAAAAAAAATCCTACTGATGGGCTCCTGTTTTTTCCCCCAACTTTTTATAAGAAAAACAAACAAAAAGTTACATCACTGACATAAGATTCCTATACTGATATATATTTCTGTCATTTAAAGTCAGGCTAGTCTACCTGAACATCTCATTCCCCCCCCATCTCTTTCTCTCTCCAACATTCCTGCTGGTGCAGCTGGGTGGGGAACTGAACTTAGAGACTTCTGTTGCCAGGGCATAAGGGGAGTCTGCAGATGTCTAAAGAGATTCCTGATCTTCGAACAGCAAACAGGAGTTAATGACCTTGGCCGCACGTTCTGTTTCTTCCATTGGTCTCCCTCCTGCCCAGGGCTGGTGACTCACTCTCCTCCCTGCTCCTCACTATCAAAGCAGCCTACTCATTTATTCAAATCTGGAGTCCACTATCTGTGCAGCCCTGGAGGTAATTTTCCACCAAATTTGTCACCACGGCAAGGATTTCAGAAGTACTTATGCCAAAACATTGGAGAAGAATGGCGAGGTGGGAGGGAGAGAAGAAGGAGACACCACTGACCTTTCCGGAGCCTTTGCCTTGCTCTGAGGTCTGCGGTGAACACGCGGTAGCGTGGTCTAGCTCGGCCTTGCAGGAGTCCTGAGGGGTCACTGGTGTCCTTTGACAGATGAGCAAACTCAGGCCTGGGGACGCTACGGAGCTGGTGCTTACAGTGACACATCAGGCAGGGGCGGATCCAGGACGAGACCCAAAGCCTTGTACCTTTCCCTTAGGCTACGAGTCTTCCCAGGAACCCGAGGGATGTGTCTCTGAGGATGTCATCATAGGTGGCTGCCAGGGCTGCTTAGGTTCAGGGCCAGCCCAGCCTTCAACTCTGGACTAGCGGCAGCCCCAGCGCTCGCCTGGAGAGCAAGCCCCACGGCTTCTGGCCCGGCCTGACATCTCAGAAGCTCCCAGGGTCCCAGTACACAGTAGGTCTTCAGTTCATTGATCTGAGTCCATTTCTTAGTAAAGAGTTAGGGTGCCGCTGTCCTCCGGGCGCTTGCCATGTGCTAAGGACCTCAGGTACATTTTCCCACTGAATCCTGCGATGGCCCCAAGTCCCACTTCCCAGACCCGGGAGCCAACATGCAGAGCTGTGCAGACCCCTGTGCACACCACCAGGGAGTGACAAACGGGGCCCCAGGCATTCACTCCACCAAGTCAAGGAGGCCCGGGGGGCACACAGTAGGCCCTCTGGGAAGGTCCTGGACTGGGTACAGTCTTCTGAGCCACCTGTCCAAGGAAAGAAGCCCTTTGGCTTCCAGCCCTGGTTTTTTAACCAGGTCCTAACACGGGGGCTCCTGGCTTCAGGACACGGAGCTGGCATCCAGAGGCCCAGGGCAAGGGAGCCACTGTCTGGTCACAAGGGCAGACTCTTGAGGCCCCCATACCTACGTTGCTCCCCAGCCCAGGGGTCCCACACAGGCCCATCCTGTTCCCTGAGAGCAGAGGCTTCTGTTTGCAAAGCCAGTCTCCTTTCCCCGTTTGCTTTTGGAATTAAAACCCAAAAATCCACAGGAGGCTTGCGGCTCCCACTGAGGCCAATCAGGCCATTTCCAAATACTGGATGAGCTGTTTGTCACCGGCCTGTTCTGGAGCAGAAGATGGGGGGAGGGTTTGGAGCGCTGCCCCGGCCTCCAGGGGACCTTCTGCTGATTGCCGTCTGTGGATGGAAGCAGGTGTTGTAGAAGGGGCCTCGGGGACATCCCTGTCCCTGCTGTGTCTTGGAGCTGTGGGTCCAGGAACTTCCGCTTCCTGTGCATTCTGATCTGGCGGGCTGTGTGGGGTGAGGTGCGGGATGGGGTGAGGCACTGGCTTCAGGTCTGACTGGTGGCTGGCCACGCCCATGACCTCTGGGCTGCGTGTGGGTTACTGAGCTGCTCTGTAAAGGCTGGGAATGATGGCGGGGACGGACAGGGGATCCAAAGACCATCGAGGAAGAGAAATGGGGACGAAAGAAGGAAGGAGAGGGTCAGGTACAATGTCACCTCTATGGAAAACCACGGGGGCTGGGGCTGGGGCTGGATTAGGTCATGACCAGGGTTTCCAGGAGGGGTACCTGGTCTCCATCGACCGGGAGACACCCTGTGTTGGGGTGTCCCAAGGCCCCTCCCAGAACACCTGCCTGCACTTGCAGAAACGCCAGGCCGAGGGGTGTCCACACAGGGCATGGACGGTCTCTCCAACAGGACGGTAGGGACTTCACGTGCGAGAGTGAGGCCCCTATCACAGGGAGCACCCAAGAAAGGATGGGGGACCCTGCCTGGGAGACTGTGGCAAACAGACTTTAAGATGATCCCCAACAACCCCACCTCCTGGTTCCATGGTCCTGTAGAATCCCTTTCCCCCTAGTGTGGGCAGGACCTGGGGCTGGCTTCTAACCCACAAGATGCAGCAAAGGGGAGGGGTTATGTATAGGACTCTGCCCAGCAGTCAGGACTAGAGATTCTCCCTGTGGATTGGACAGAGGAAGTGACCCCTTTCCTGGAGAATTGCCCATGAGTAGAGACTGCAGGCAGACTCTAAGATCCAGGGGGACCTGGGGCCCTCTGTCCTGCATTCCCAAGGAATGACCTCTACCAACAGCCCAGGTTTGCATGGAAGCTGATGCTTCCCCTGACGAGCCTGCAGACGAGAACACAGCAGACCCACATCGTGACTGCTGCCTCGGGAAGGCCCAGCAGAGGACCCGGTGCAGCCCTGCCGACTCCTGACCCAGGGAGCCTGGGAGATCCTAACACTGTTGCTTTAAGCCCCTCGGTTTGGAAGAATCCATTATGCAGCGACAGAAGATAAATATGGACACCACGGAGGGTCAGGACTTGGTCCAGCCTGTGTCTGCCCTCCAGGGGCTGGTCTTCCCCTAGGGCAAGCAACCCCAGAGATCAAAGTAGATGCTGCCATGTACTTTGTGACCTAGGAAGCCACCCAGGGTCACTTCCACTGTGCTTACTGGCTTATGCAGGACCAGCCTGGATTCCATGTGGGAGGGTCATGCCCGGGGCGGG
>NW_026000139.1:2866630-2893744 GCF_001458135.2 Marmota marmota marmota
GGGGGGGGGGTGGCGTATGCCAGGAGGCAGGGATCCCCAGGGGCCTGCTGCAGCGGGCTCCTGTTCTGTTCTTCTTGCCATCCTTGGTGTGCAGAGCCAACCTCCTCCCAGTGTCCCTCTCAGAACTGGGATCTCCACAGACCTGAAAGCCAAAGGTTTATGGGGCCTGAAGCCTATGTAACTTAGAGGATCTCCTCGGGATCAAGACAAAAAATATCTTTTTTCAATTTTTCCTAATCCCTTGGCTACTAAGATGTCACGAGAGGGCCATCTCAGGGGATCAGGAGGAGCCACACAGACAAAGGTCCTGACCTTTTGGTGTCACCAGGATCATAGTGAATTCCCTTTGTCCCTCCGGGTGCTCTCTGTGGACCGAGGACCCTCCGTGGCCTCGGTCTCCCTGAGTCACGTGTACAAGGAGATGCTAACGTGTCTTCAGCCACAGGGGGCTGGGTCGGCCTCCAAAGCCCTTCCTGTGTGCTCCCTCTTAGATAGCCATCTGCGTGCTCCAGACGCTGTGGTGATTCTGAGCCAGACAAGGTCCCCTCTGCCTCCTACTCTACGTCATAGTGGGGTGGGGTGGCAGACACCGGCAGCCAGGAAAAAATTCTAAAGATACCTTGAGCCAGAGAAGGTGCCATGGAGAAAGCAAGCCAGGCCGGGGCTGGAGGAGGCCGTCTCTGAGCCTGGCACGAGGAGGAGCCAGACATCAGAGGACCTGGGACAGCCGTGATCCTGGCAGGGACAGGGGCTGAGACCCTGAGGCCAAAACCGGGGCTGGGGCTTCAATAGTGAGCAGAGGCTGAGGTGGCTGGAGTGTGTGCCCAGGGGAAGAGGTGGCAGTGGGGACAGAGAGGCGGGACAGGGAAGGACAGGCAGGATGTCACAGAATGGGGCAGAGGCTGGGCTTCATTTTTCTTCAGGTCAAATTCTCCCACGTGGAGACCGACCATCTGAAAGAGCCCAAGGTCGGTCCTGCCATCTGGTGCATTCATTCTGGTGCCCACGCACCTACTCCTGGGTTTTGTTCTAAGTCAATGAGATGCCACTGGAGGGGTCTGGGGGGGGGGCGCTGCATTTGTGTCCCCTAGAAGCACCTGTGTTTCTTCCAGAACATTCCAGACCACAGCTCTTCTCTCTCACACAAGACTGGCCCCAAACTCTGCCTTCTCTGTTCTTGGGAACAAATCAGCCGAGAGGGAGGAAGTCAGAATCAGGGAAGGAGAGGTGGGATTTTCATTTCCAACTCTGAGTGTCAAAGGCAATTTCTTGCGGACGCATGAAGGGAGCAGGGAGAGTCATCGAAACTGGTGGCTAATGGGTGCTGGCTCCTGAGGTTTGGGAGGTACTGATTTTTTCCCTAATGGGGAAAAGAACTTCCAGGGGTGTTCAGCCCTGCATTCCAACTGGGTGCTGCTCCTCAGCACCCTGGGTGGGTCCCATGGTGTGAGGGGAGAGGACATGATTTTGCCACAGGCCACAGCATTGACTGCTCCCAGCAGCCTCTGCTCTGCTAGACCACCTGCTTTCTCTAGCCTCAGTCTCCCCATCGGGAAATAAGGACAAGGACAGTCCCCGCCTTGTAGGGTGGTGTGAGGACTCGGTGAGGTGATATGGGCACCCTGTAGGAACTATGGCAGTGTCTGCTTTTTAAAAAGGAGATGAGCACAGGGAGGAACCCAAATGTTACTGGAGACTTTGGGGCTGGGAGCCTGGATGTTATGTGAGATCCAGAGGCACTGGGGTCATCCTGGGACCCAGGGCTGTGATTGCCAGGCAGGGGTCCAGCTGTGGAAGTCTGCTCCGGAATCTTCCTGAGAAGGTCATTACCTTCCTGGTTCCCATGAGCTTGCAGCCAATGTTCCTTGCAGAGCACCTACAGGTGCAAGTACTTAATAAAAACTCCCATCAGATGTAATCCCAGCAGCTTGGGAGGCTGAGGCAGGAGGATCGTGAGTTTAAAGCCAGACTCAGCCACTTAGCGAGGCCCTAAGCAACTCAGCAAGACTCTGTCTCTAAATAAAATGTAAGTGCTGGAGATGTGGCTCGGTGATTAAGTGCCCCTGGTTCAATCCCCGGTACCCCAAAAAACAAACAACCCTGTGAGGGAGGCTGAGTCCCACTCTGCAGATGAGCGGCTGGGGCTGGGGCGCTGCAGGGAGCTCTTCTTGCACAGCGAGAATTTCCCAGCCGCCAGCGTCAGGGCCTGACCACTCCTCCACGCTGCCTGCTGGGCTTTGCGTCCAGCCTCACACCATCCCAAATTGCCTTTCAGGCTCCAGGCAGGCTGGAATGTCCACCCCAGCGGTCAGCCCGACAGACAGAGGAAGCAGGAAGAGCTGACGGACGAGGAGAAGGAGATTATCAACAGGGTGATCGCTCGAGCTGAGAAAATGGAAGAGATGGAGCAGGAGAGAATCGGGTGAGGCGCGGGGTGCAGGGGCGGGTCTGGGCTGCCTCGGGGCTCTGGCACATGTGACTGGCAGGTGCAGCGCACCCAGACGGCAGAGTGGGGGCTATGGGCAGGGGGCGCAGCTGAACAGGAGAAACAGCGCCTGCCCTCCTAGAGCGCAGGGACGGTGACTGTGCTCAGCAGCGAGTCCACTATGTCAAAATAGCGAGCAGGAGGATTTGAACCTCGAATGAATTCTGTAAGAGGACGGGGGCCCATCACAGGTCCCCACTTGGCTGTTGTGGGTCCTGGGCCTGTGGCCTCTGCCCTCTGTGCCCGGAGTGGCAGGATGGGGGAAGGAACCCCCACTGGCAGGCTAGGGGACGGAATCCAGGTCCCGGTCCAGGTCCCCCTGCGCCCTGTGCTTAGTGAGCAGGAGGGGAGAACTCGATGGATGGCAGAGAGGCCAGGCTGATAGGAAGCAGGTGTGGCGTGTGCAGAAGAGAGTGACGAAATCCAGGAGCAAAGACAGCGCTAGGGACATGGATGGCACATGGGTGGGCTGGAGAAGGGGCAGCCGGGGAAATGTGGGTGATCACAGGGTGAGGGGGTGACCTAGAGAAAAGGGGAGACAGCGGTGGGGGCCTCTTGAAGTGGGCGGAAACTGGGTGCTCGGACGCAGAGAGGCCGTCAGAGGGCTCCCAGAGACCTGGGTCTCAAGTGGGAAATTTGAGGGTGTAGTGAAATGAGAACCCCACCCCAGGCTCTCCCGGCAGCAGCCGCCGCTGCCAGCCACTGACAACCTCTGCCACTGACCCCCCTCGGGCACACCCAGCGGGGGGTTAACCAGGTTCTTGGAGGAAAATGATGTTCCCCAGACGCAGGATGTGGGTGACTTTGATTTCAGTTTCGGCAGACACTTTTATGTGGGGCTGGCTGGGGAGATCAGAGACGCTGTTGACAAAGGACAGACTCCTGCAGCCCGGCACGTTCTCACTGTGTGCTTCCTCCCCAGAGGGGCTCCTATGGGCTCAGCAGCTCTGCTCAGGTTGGATTCCTATTTGTATTTTAAAAGACATTTTAGGAGTGAGGAGTTCTGCAGGCCACAGGTGTGAAAGTGTGTGTGTGTGTGTTTACTGACCCCTCGTACAGCCACAGGCCTCAGCGTGCAGGCATGAAGGTCAAGTCTAGCCTCTGGAAGCAAATGTTCCTCTCACTCTTTTTCCTGCAGAGCACTTCCCACCAGCTACCATATTTAACACTCTATATATTTAGTTTGATTACTGTATGCCACTCTGGATGGATCAAATATGAGAGTCCCCAAAGTAGGGGGCTCTGATAGAACCTGGCACATAGTAGGTGCATAGCAATATACCTTTTAGAGTGAATGAATGAACTTGGCCCACCATGCTGCCTGCCAGTTTCTCTGCGCATCCCCTGTGGCCCAGGGAGTATAGAATCTAGGTGGGGGGGGGTGGTGTCCAAATTCCCAGGGAGAGTTCTCTGATTGGCTGGCACATGTCACGTGATATTCCCTCCTCCAATCAGCTGCAGCCAGGGATAAGAGCCCAGGTTGTATCAATACCAGGAGCTACTTTGGGAGGTCAAGTTGAGAGCATCCCTGGGGACTGAGCAGATTCCAGCTTGGGCCTTTGACAACAGGGTAGGTGTGGCCCTGCTCTGGTCTCCATGGCCTGGCACATTCTCCCACCAAGTGGCAGCAGACCACAGTGGTTAGCGACTGAGGACCCGAAGTTAGAACTGGGTTGAAACTGGATCTGTCACTCATTCTGCATGGGATCTTAGGTAAACCAGGTTATTTCCCTGTGCCTCAGTTTCCTCACCTGCAAGGTGGAGGGCACTTCCGCAGGTACTTCTTGGTGAGTAATGGATTAGCATGCAAAGGACTGTCAGGGCTTTGCCCTGGTCACATGCTCAGTGGACAAGGGCAACTACTTAACAGCGAGTTAAAGGAGAGAGAGAGGAGGCTCATTTTTGAAGCTAAGTGAAGCCTTGGTTTACAATCAAGCCTGGGAATTCTGCAGCCTCTGGCTTCCCCTGAAGGAGACGTGAGAAGCCTCCAGGGAAGCTCCGTCAAATCCCTGCCGACAGAGTGTACCTTTGCTGAGGCCGTGATTTCTGCCTGGCTTCCCCGAGTCCGGGGGACAGTCTCGGAAGATTCTGGCTGCGGCTGTCTCTCTGCACCTCCCAGCAGCAGCCCGGACTGGTAGCATTGCCAGAGGCAACCCCGGTGCTATTTGTGTCTTCTAAGCTCCCACCTGCCCTCCTTCCTGCTCCACCCACCCTTCCACAGGAGGGGATCAGAGCAGAGTTGGATAAAAGTGGAGTGAGACATCAGACCTGGAGGAAGACGGGAAGAGGGGTGCCATCTGGGCTCCCGCTGTAGAACCTGAGGCACTCAGTGAACAAGACGTCAGGAGCTCAGCTTCTCACCCATCCACAGTGGGGCTGCTCTCGGGGGGGGGGGGACCCCACCCTGCATGGTTGACTGAGCTCTTGAAGCAAAGGAGCCCTAACTGATAAAATGGCAGGAGTGTGTGTCCGTGCCCCCTTCTGGCCCCAGATCCCACCTCGGCAAGGCTGGATTTTCTCTATTACCTGAGGCGAAGTCATCATAGTAAGGTATAGGATCATTATTAACAAACATGACAAATACTCATCATAACAGGTACTGCTTACTGAGCACTTACTATGTGCCAAGTGCTATCATTGTAAAACCTCATTGGAAGGAACTCCTTAACTCCAGTTCTCTGATTCCTTCCATTACCTGTTACAACGTAACAACCTCCCAACCCTATCAAGTATATCCTATTATCCTCTCGTTTTTCAGATGAGGAAAGTGAGAATTAAGTTGTTTGGGTCACTTCTCCAAGGCCACAGAGAGGCAAGGTACCCATCCCTCTCTGGCTGACTCTCAGAACTATGCTCTTAACTATGAGACGTCTTTCCTCAAAACCTGTCACCCTATTCTTGGACTCTGTATGACCCGAAATTTTTAAGAGCCCAGGTTTGGAGGGGACAGTTTGGGGGCTGGAGGTAGGACCCTCTTCCATGCCTGCCCAGTGATTCTTTGTTGTATTTATCAATCAGTCACGGTCATTGCTGCCGGAGCTGGCCCTGTGCTGTGCCGCTGTGTCCAGAGAGCTCCAGGGGGAAGGGCCTTCAGACTCTCCAGCTCCATGGGTAGCTTCACTAGCATTGGCCATTCTGGGGGCCCTGGAGCGCAGGCCCACCTCAGACCAGAGTTGCCTTCTCCTGGAACCCCCCAGCATCTGTCAGACCATCACTCACCGCAAGCCTCAACCTGGCTCTGCCCCCGTTAGCATCCAAGGAAGGGAAGTGAGGTCCAGGAAAGAGACTCATTAAGTGGCGTCACTTTGCCCTCACGGTCCTTACTCAAGTCTAAGCGGGATCCTGGGGCTTCTTCGGCACCCCTGGCTGTGACCAACTTTCTATATGTTTGATGCGAGGCATTGCTTTCAAGAATTAGAAAAACAAATCCAGACAAGTCACCTCCATTACCTGTTACAACGTAATAAACCATCCAGACGTACAGACTTAAAGCCACCGCAGTCTTGTACCCCATGAGGGGAAGAGCCTGGGCAGGGCTCCGCCCAGCAGGATTCCGCTGTGCCAGGGGTTGGCTGGGGTTACTTCCCTTGCTGCTCCCAGCTGGTGGCTGGGCTGAACTGGGTCCCTGTCCTGGGCCACATGGCCACCTCTCTCTGTGTGTGATCTGTCCTTATTCAGTAGCCTGGCCCCGGCACCTTGACACGACAGCTAGATCCCAGGATAGGTGGGAGTTGTTGGGTCTCTTAGATGACGGACACCTTTTCCACCACATTCTATCATAGAGGGGGAGATAGACCCCATCTCCCTGTGGAAAGAACAGCATGTGTTTCCAGGGATGAGGCCATTATTGGGAACCATCTTTAAAGACTCTCACACTATGTAAAAGCAGAAATTTAATATAAGAATTCAGATGTATCAGCGGAGCCAAGGAGGACATGGTCTGCCTCAGGAAAAGCCTGCTTCTCACCCCCAGTGGGAGAAAACACACCCAGGCCACTCATCCTCGGCTTCTATAGCTCTTCTTGGTCCTAATTCCAAACTCCCAGGGAAGGAGCTCTGATTGGCCCAGTTCACCCTCTTTGTCTGCCCCTCAACCAATCAGCTGGGGCTACAGGTACCAAGCGTACCTGCTGCTAAGGGCTTCAAGTCCAAAAGGCCTCAGTGAGCAGGAAAGCCAGACGTGGGCTGTCCACGGGGCTTTTAGGATGTATTGAGTCTGGGGGTGTCTCTGTGTCCCCATCCTATGGCTCTCTGTCCAGAGCCTCCCAGAGACATCTGCTTGTGTATCCTGCTCGTCCACGGACAGACTGGCAGCTGGGTACCTTCCACCTGAGGTCAGCTTCCCTGAACAGATGGCCCCCAAAAGTAATTAGGATTTGTCATTAACCTTGGCGACCAGACACAGTGATGGAGGAGGAAGTCGGAGGGACAGAGAGAGACCTGTCATGGACAGAAGATGCCGCACTCCGTCCACCTCCCCACCTGGGCTCCCCCACGCCCCATCCTGGCACAAAACGTTTCCAAACTATGGACAGAGGACAAAGTCATTAGCGACGGCTGAAACTTGCTGCACCCACCGATGTCAGCGCCTTCCCCGGGTGTGACAAGGAGATCGCGAACGCACCCCGCTCTCCTCTTCCTAAAAGAGGACACCCCCCCGCCCCTGCCCAACCTAGTTCTAGACGCTCCATGGATAGGATTCAGAGGTTTGGGGCTCGCCAGAATCATAGGCTCATTTATGCATGTTCACATGGGCATTTTCAGAAGACATATTCAGAGATCTCATCATGTTTGGGAGGAGCGCTGAACCCCCCCCAGGGCTGAGAACCAGTCTCCCCAGGGATTAGAGCAGTGCACTCCAACACCCACTGCGCCCCACCCTGTGCTTCAAGGAATCGGCCTTAGATGCCAACGAGAGCTTTCTGAATTCCACAACCAGCACAGCGCCTGCCACCGAGGAGGGCACAGATCAGCAAACACCGTGTGACCCACAACCCAGATGGCCACCCGCCCCCATGGGTCCACGTTCACCTCGAGGCCTCCCTGACCTCATTGTGCAATGGGAATTTGGTACAACCACGCAGCCGCCAAGTCCCGGTGGCCCAGGGCTTTTCGGCCTCAGTACTCGTGACATTTGGGACAGACGGTTCTTTGCTGGAGAGCTGTTGTGTGCACTGTCAGGTGCTTAGCAGCCTCGATGGCCTCTGTCCACTGGATGCCTGTAATAACACCTCTCCAGTTGTGACCACCAATAGTGTTTGCAGACACTGCCCAGTGTCCCCGGAGGCGGCCGAGTCACCCCCTGTTGAGAACCGTCACCCTTGCCCTTTTGCTGGTGGTTCACAAAGAGGAAAAAAACATTTGCTTGGAATCTTCCCATAATCCTCCTCCTTTCTTAGGGAAGTAATCACAACAGATGGCTGGTGTAAAGCATCCCAGGCCGGCACCAAGTTT
This sequence comes from Marmota marmota marmota, assembly GCF_001458135.2. Classification (NCBI taxonomy): domain Eukaryota; kingdom Metazoa; phylum Chordata; class Mammalia; order Rodentia; family Sciuridae; genus Marmota; species Marmota marmota. The sequence continues at coordinate 2,874,570 of NW_026000139.1, forward strand.
TATGTACGTGTATTAATGAAATCCTCACCACGGCCTTATTTGTGGTACCCCATATCACCACCATCCCTATTTCACAGATGAGAAAACTGAGGCACAGAGAGGTTAAGCAAATTTCTCAGAGTCACAATTCATAAGTCGTGGGAGTGGGATTATGAACCCGGGATGGCTGGCCCTAGGGCTAGTGTCCTATCCTGCCTTCCACAGAGAAACATTCACCTCCAAGGGCTGTACAGGGAATTCTGAACATTTTATATTTCCTTTATTCTTCTTAATGTTCTTACTGAGAAACAGACCTTTGTCCTTGTTTTACCATCAAGAAAACTGAAGCTCAGCAAGGTTAAGCCACTTGCCCAGGGGTACGCAGTCTTTATGTAACCAAACCAGACTTTGAACTTGAATCTGTCTTTCACTTTCTCCTCTTGTCTTTGGAGCCTGCAGGGGGGAAGGCACCTGGCAGATGGTTTCAGGGAGAGAATCGATAATATCCATAGGTTGGCCCACATATTCATCAGCCTAATGGATTCACCTACATCTTCCTTCAATAGGACAGTTCCTGCCTGCCTGCCACAGTGGGCTTTGTCCCCTGCAGCCCCCAGAACTAGATTCTCTAGACACTGTTTACCACCACAAGGAAGGCAGGCACCACAAGGAGCTCAGCAGGACTGAGCCCCAACTATAAGCACTGAACAAAACTAAGACTTTGTTCTTAGTTTTTGCTTCTAGCTGCCAGTCCCTTCTCTGCCCCTATTGGGCTGCATTCCTTGGGCAGGTGCCTTGATTTCTCCATCTGTAAAGTGGAAATGCATAATGGAACTGATCTCACAGGTTGATGATGGCTTAAGGAAAACATGCATGTGGAGTACTTAGCACAGCACCCAGGCACAGTAAGCACTCACACTACTGTTCCTGTGACTGGACCTGGGTTGGCGCAGCGCCTTGCGTAGCGCTACCTCAGCTCGGCAGAGCCCTCTCTGTGTCTTTGTCTCTTGGCTTCCTCGATCCGGATGCCGGGCTGACCCCCTCCCCAAAGTGCTGAGGCTCAGGCAGGAATCCCGTTCATGGAGCCGGAGACTGGGACCTCTGGCTCCCGGCAGGTGACAGTGATAAACATCATGAGGATGAACGAGTCTGACAGACGCACACCTCGCTCGACAGCCGCTCGGTTGGTCATCTGAGGACACATTCCCGAGAGACCCTGCGCCAGAGCCCCAGGCCGGCCTCGGCCCACAGCCGCTCCCGGTGCGCAGCAGATGGTGCAGCGCTGGCTTCAGAAAGTGCCAAGTTCAATAAACTCAATGGAACAAAGAGGGTGGGGGGACGAGTGAGGGGCCGAGTCTGGAGGTGATGGCGAGTGAGAGAAGAAAGAGACAGACAAACAGACAGACAGAGACAGAGAGTCGCGTGCACCCCGCCCTGCTGGGCTACGTTTTCCTAAATCCTGGTGAACTTGGTCTTCCAAGTTCAAGTGTTCAAAGGCAGCCGCTGGGCTCTGCCCCCTGCGTGTCATTTCCTGCTCTCGTCAAGGATGGGCGCAGAGAGGGTCACAGGGATCAGCAGGGCGGTGCGTGCTCCGTCCATCTCCTCCGTGTCCCGGGTCTCTGCAGCAACAGAGCTGGAGGGCTCTAGAGCTGTCTCTTGATGTTTTCGGAGGATACTTTGGGCTTTTCCAAGGAACCTGAGCTGAACAAGCAGGCGGCTGTGATCCTCCGGTGGCCTCCGGCGCTTGTTTGCAGAAGCAAACGGATCCCATGGCCCCTGGGCTGAGCAGCCTGCCGGCTCGAGGAGGCATGTCAGTGCATGTGGGTTCTGAACACACGGGGAACTTGTGCCTCTGGAGAAGTGCCAGGGCAGACGCATTCACACGTAGCACCTGCCATCTGTGTGTGTCTAGAAATGGGCCGTGAGGTCCATGAAGCCCTAGTCGGTTCAGCCCCTTGAAAAGCTTTAGAAGGACAGGTGGCGGAGGCAGATGGCCACACCCTGGTCACAAGGGAAACCGAGTCCAGGGAATTATAAAAGCCACACCTCTCCAGAACAAAGAAGGAGCAGCCACTGTCATTGAGTAGGGACCACCCGCAGGCATTCTGCCAACACTCTGATTTTATCTTTGCAACAATCCTCAGAGGTAAGGACTTTATTTTCCCTAAGTTACAAATGAAGGAAACTGAGGCTCAGAAAGGTTAAATCACTTTCCTGGGGTCCCAGAGCCAGGCAGTGGAAAAACTCAGATACAGAACCCAGAAAACTCAGTCCAGAGTTGGCACCCGGCCTAGATTCTGCAAGTGTGTGTATGTGTGTGTGTGTGTGTGTGTAAGTGAGTGAGTGTGTGTGTGTGTGTGTGATGTCTCTGTGGAGGGACTCTACAGTGACATGGGGCTGGGCAGGAACACCTGGAGAAGGTGACCGGACACTCTCAGAATCCAAAGCTTGCCTGGGCTGACGTCCACAGCCAGGCACCAGGGGAGGAAGCTAGGGTTAGATGGAGACCGGAGGAGGTGGAAATGGAACCCGGTGGGTGTGCTCAGCAGGCCCCCCAAGATGTGCACATCTGCATTCCTAGGATGGTCCTTCCAAGGGACTTTGCAGATGTGACCAAGAATCTTGGGATGGCAAGATAACCCCAGATTATCCAGGGAGACCCCACGTCGTGGCAGAGGTGCCCATGCGAGGGAGGCGGGAGAGTCAGCGTCACAGAGTGGGAGACGCCACACACCACTGGCTTTGAAGACAGTGAAGGGAGCAGCCACGAGCCAGGAAACTCAGACAGCTGCCGGAGGCTAGAAAAGTCAGGGAGCCGCTTCTCCCCCCAGAGCGCCCCCCCCAAGAATGGACCCCCGCCAACACTTCGACTTTACCCCAGTGAAGTGCACGTGAGCATCTGCCCTGCAGAACTGTCCTTGGACTCCCATCATTTTAGGCCACCAAGTCTGTGATTATTTATTGTAACAGCAACAGGAAATGCACAGTGTGACTCCCAAGGCCCAGTGGCTTGCAGAGACATCTCATGGCCTCCTAAGGGGCTCTGGCCCCACCCCTGAGTTGGACCCTCTTGGGTCAGCATTGTCACTTGGAAAGACCTGGCTGAGTCCCATACGTAGACAAAGTCCAGAACCTACCTCGTTCCACCAGGCCCTCACTCTCCGAGCCTCGTGGGCTCTGTTCACATGTTCCAAAGGGGGCAAATTGGGTCTTCTCTGCCTAAGACCTTGCCGCTGTCCTGGGCCAGGGACCCTCAACTCCTTCCACCCAGCCCACCAGCCCTGCCGAGCACGACCTTTGTACCTGCTGATCCCACCCTTTTAAGGACCATCCTGAAAGTCCCTGTGCCTCTTCATGAGTTCTCACAGCTGTCCCTACTTGTCTTCAGAGTGCTCACGGTGAGTGTCATCATGAGGATCTGAGTGATCATTTAAATAACGTCTGAATCCCTCCCTAGAGCCTCAGCTCCCTGAGGGCAGGACCGACCGGCTTTCTCACCGTCGACTCCTGCCTGCCCAGCTCGCAGCAGGTGCTCCATAAATAAGCGTCGATCAGATGACAATGTTTGGGTGGCAAAGTCAGGAATCCACTTCCCACCACCTCCAAAGAGAATCCACTGGTGCCCAGAGGAGAGGACAGACCCTCTCTGGTGCCTCTGGAGCCTCCTGAGAAATAGAAGGTGCCCACTGACTTCACCGAGTGACCAACAGTTTCCTTTAAGCACTGGTCTGTGACGGACACCTCCTGGACGTGAGCAGGGTCACATAGCGAATGTGGCATGTAAAGAGCTAGCTAGAGGGTGACAGCTTCTTACAGTGTCCAGCTCATTGGCACTTAACATTTGCCCAGGCAAATAAAACCAGTCTGTCTGCAGGGACTGGTCTCCTTATGATTGGGGGTCCTTCCGTTTCAAAAAAGAAGAGAAAATTTTGATGTTTCAGCCCCAGGATCTGGAAAGCCCTGACTTACATCTCTGGAGGAAGCCTAGGTGCATCTCACCTAAGCTTCTTGGCTCAATCTGGGAAAAGGGGACCCAGGGAACCAAGTTCTTCCAAGGTCCCTGGCTGAGACGAAGGATCAGACCCACATCTTATAACACTTGTTCTGCAGACATTTTCCTTCACAAATGTGCTTTCCTCTCTAATGCAAGGTAATGCATTTGATTATAAGAGAGTTAAGAAAGTTGACGAGTCCAGCTCATTGGATGCTCTTAATGTGAAGGGCAGAGGAGATAAAGGCATCGAAGAAGAAATAAACACATAATCCCAGCACCTGACGATGATCACTATGAATATTTTATGCGTCTCTTTCCTTGTTTTCGTTTTTGTTGAGTGCACACAGTAGAGACTTTCTGGTGAGCGTGCTGCGACCTCCTCTTGCGCCCTGATTACGATTCTGCTCCTGGGTTTTTTCAGTTTTCCCACGTAGCATGATCAGGACAGCGTCCCCCGCTCACCCCCGTGCTCTGCCTCCCCCGTCCATCCCCGGCACAGCATTTCTCAAAGTGAGGCCAGTGATTCCCTGGCTGCAGAATGAGATCAGTGCAGATTCTCAGGCCTTATCCAATCCCAAGGACTCGTCCTCTGTGTGTGGAGCCCTGTCCCCATATGGGTCTAGCTGTGCCCGACATTTTTCGAGTCCCAACAGGACTGTGTGTGGGCTTAACATACTGGCTTCTGGGCCCAGCCAGATCCTTCTCTGAGAAGGTTGAGCCAGAGCCCCGGGCACTGGTGTTTGTCTGATGCTGGTGACTGACACCCAGTGAGAGTCAACAGCATCTCTTATACATCTCTCTCCCATCAGGACACGTAAAAATAAATACTTCTTCTGGGATGACAGACAAAACTGCTCTATCTCCAGGATATGAACCCCTTGGTAGCCTCATGGTCCTTCTATGGCACACTTTGATTTAGTTTCCTGCAGTTTTATTTTTGAGTTTAAAATCTTTGGCTTAGCCTCTGTGTCCCTAGCATTTGAGGGTGCAGAGAGGGGGTCCCAACAAGCAGGCTTCAGGAAGCTCCCCGCTCACTCCCCATCTTTGGCCATCTGTGCCTCCCGCCCATCCTCTTTATTGGTCCTGAATCCATAAATAACAAGGCCATGAGCTGGGACAACGGAATAATGGTCTCAGACCTGGGGGCTTCGGGTGCCATCTGCAGTCTCTGATCAGACCCGGAGTGCTAATGGGGCCTGTAGGATTGGGCAGGAAGGGGCAGGGTTTCATGTCGGTTTGCAAATGGCATGTAAATCAATAGCCTTTGTTGTTCAGGAAGAGTCAGGAGACCCTTTGGTTGCCCTAAGCAAGAGCTCTGCAGTTTAGAACGGGATCCTCTATTACATGTTATCTTCCCACGAGGCCCCAGCAAAGCTGGCCACGAGGCAGGGAGCCACTGGGGGCTTTGTGGAATGTGACCATGGTCTCCTGAAGTGGAGAACCAGCTCCCAGCCTGGCTGTGTGATCCCGGCAAGCCTCGCCCTGTCTCTGTGCTTCGGCACCAACAAGGGTAGAAGAGCAAGATCTAACTATTTTCTTGCTAGGGAAGTGGGCGGAGATGAGTGATCGAGACAAGACGGTGGACAAGTAAATGTCACCAGGGCACTTATCCCTGTCCTTCAAACCTAATTCATGGTCTCATAATATTTTGTAAATCAGAGGCATTGAAAGGCTTCCTGAAATTTATCTACTCCCGGCTTCTTCGAATTGTTTTTAAACCCTGGAACCAGCTTTGCAAAGGAGACCCAATTGAGGAGCGCAGACAGGCAGGACAGATCAATGCAGACATGCTCGGGAGACACGGATCATGGTGGCCACTCACGATCTCCCACCAGGCCATCACTGGGAACAGCCCTGAACTGGCTCTATGGGTCCCCTGGGGGGCCAAGAAGCACCGTTGGAGAAGCGCTGATGTAGCCTGATGCCTCCTGTTTCCCAGGGGAAGCTGAAACCCTAGCAGGCGAAACCCAGGATGAAAATCCAGGTTTCTAGAGGGTTATTTAGGGAAGCAGAAGGAGGGACAGGCAGCAGTTGGGTTTCTTGTCCCAACTGCAGGGGACAGAAGCAGCTGGGATGACAACCCAGAGCACATGCAACTGGGTACTTGCCAATGACTGAGGGTCCCTTAGGATGGGAAAGGCAGAGTTATCAACCAGGGCAGAGAAGGGACAGCTCGAGGGGACCTCCAGGGCTATTCCTGGCCTGCAGCTGTGTGGAGAAGTAGTTCGGATGGGAACTCGGGAGTCAGACCGCTTAGATCTGAATCTTGGCTTTTACCACTTCTTAGCTGTGTGACTTGGGCAAATTGCTTAACCCCTCTGTGCTGCAGTTTTCTCATTTAATAAAGCAGGGTGCTCCCCATCGAAATGATTATAGGTCGAGAATGTGTCGAATACACCTGGCCTGCGGCTCGGCACAGCTTAGCCACACAGCCATGCCGTGGATACGGGCCGTTTCCCCTCGGGACAGTGGGGCTGGCAGCAGATCAGACTTCAAACTTCAAAGCGCAGCTCCTACTAAGGCATGCTGTTTTGCGCCATGGTAAGGCTAAGAATCTTAAAGTCCCAGAAGAGTCCGTAGTCCTCGACTCCTAACGTGGCTGGAAGGATTTGTTAAGAAAATCAGCATGGAGTCCTTTCTCTGAACCTGGTCCTAGTTAGTGCTCCAGTTAGTCCAGGGGTCTGAGACCATGGGCTTCGGGCTGCTCCTGGTCTCACTTACTCCCCATCAGCCAGGGAGGAGCCAGCGAGGACGGGGAGGTGAGGAGGAGCTGGGGAGGGCTGCTGCCTTCAGCTCTGCGCCTCCTGCCTCCAGCCCAGTTCTTCCGACCTAGGTCCCTGGGGAGGCTCTGGGACCTGCAGCCAGGGCTCCTCCGGGACAGAGTAGCTCCTGTGACTGCACTGAGACAGTAAGTGCTCAGGTCAAGGAGAGGGCTCCAGCTTGGTGACGCTTAAAAACCCCCAAACCTGAAGCCAAAACAGGATGGCCAGGCCCAGGTCATCTCACACAGCCACGTCGCCTTGTTACTCAGGGACCCTGGGACCAGCAGCAGCAGCACTTTGGAGCTTTCTAGAAAAGCAGCACCTTAGAAGCCTGGTGGTTCAGAATCTGCAATTCGCTAAGGTCCCTTGTCACCAGTGTGCACGTTACATTTAGCAAGAACTAATGTCACCTACCCAAGACTCGGGTTCTGGTTTTGACTCTGCCGGTTCCCAACTGTGTGGCCTTGGGCAAGTCACTTAAAATCCCTGTGCCTCCCTTTCCTCATGTGAAAACTGGCATAACACTGGTGCTGAACTCCTGGGGAGGGGGGCAAAGCACTTCATACTGTGCCGGGCACGTGCTGCTGAGTTAGGGTAAGCTGTTATTATGCCCCACTGGACATGGAGTTCCGCTCGCTTTTACTGGGATACAAGCATGACGAGACAGCTGCTGTGACCTACCCAGTCATTGAGACAAGTGCCCAGATGTGCTGAAGTGGCTTCGAGCGCACAGCAGGGATCAGAGCAGACCAGGTCCCTGCCCAGAGGATCTCCCGGGCCGGGGGTGAGCAGAGTTGGTTTCACCATCAGCTAAGAGCTTAATGCAGATGATCTCGTAGCTGCTTATAAATGTGACAGGTGCCCCGGGGAAGTACTTGTCACTCTTCCTGCAAGGACAGTAGGTGGTAAGAGGCTTCAGGGGAGTAATGGATCCTGAAGGAGGAGGGGACCCAGGCAGAGAGAACACAAGGGGGTGTGTGTTACAGAAAAAGAGGTCACAGGCACGTGCATGGGGGTGCATTCCAGGCAAGGGTGACAGAGCGAGTGAAAGCACAGGGGACAACAGGAACTGAAGGAAGGCTGGTGTAACCAGAGACACTGCTCTCACCCCTGAAGTTGCATCCAAGCCACCCGGAGGGCTTGCAAACCTAGATTGCTGGGCCCACCTCTAGAATTTCGGCTTCAGCTGGGCTGGGACCCAAGAAGGCACACATCACACAAGTTCCTGGGTGACGCTCATGCTACTGGTCTGTGACAATGCTTGGAGACCCAATGCATGGGGACAGTCAGGCAAGACCAGGAGAAGAAGAAGTTCAAGGTTTCCCACGTAGGGCCACGGGAGCTGCAAGGCACAGGGGCTGGGGGTGACTGGATCCAGCTTGTTTGAGGAATGTCAACATGGCAGTGGGGGGAAGAGCAGGTTGTAGAAGAACATGGGTGGCAACAGGAAGCCTGTGAGGAGGCTACTCAGTTATCCAGAAGAGAGACGGCAGTGGCTGGGTTGAGGTGAAGACGGAGAGGAATGGACAGATTCCAGAAGAGTCAGAGAGGCGGACACATAGCAATTGGTGATTGGACTGGATCGTTGAATGTCGGGGGAGCCGGGGGTCCAGGAAGACCCCAAGCCTTCTGGTTTGAGCTACTTAACTTGTGGCCACATCATCTCCTGAGCATGGGGATCAGGCTTGCTAGGGATGGGGACAGAGATGGAGAGCCTCCACGATGTCAAGTTTGGTTTGAAAGCATGAGTGTCAGATCCAGGTGACGTCGCATGGATAGTTAGGTCACAGGGCTGGAGCTCGGAAGGCAGTTCCTCAGGAGAAGGCAACTTGAGATGGAAAGGGCCACCACAGGTTCTTCATGGTAAGTCAATAGAATAGCTATTGGGGGCGTGATGCTTTGAGCCAGTCTTCAGTGGTTCTGAGAAGGTATTAGAAGTTTGCACACATGTGCGCTTCCCTGGAGAAGGGTCCACAGCCATGGTCAGATGCTCGAGGGCAGATGGCACTGAAGGGTAATCTTGTGGGCCCTGGTCCTGTGGGGTCCTTAGTGCCTTGTCTCTGCTTCCAGACGCCTGGTGGACCGACTGGAGAACATGAGGAAGAGCGTAGCTGGGGATGGGGTGAACCGCTGCATACTATGCGGAGAGCAGCTGGGGATGCTGGGCTCAGCCTGTGTCGTGTGTGAGGACTGTAAGAAGGTACCTCGCCCACTCCCCTCCTTTCTTGCTCAGTGCTGGCTCTGGGGGCCTTGAGTCTCGGGGATGGAGCTTGAATCCTGCAAAATAGGAATTCTCCTGCGATGCTCCCATGCCCAAGTGTCTCCCAAGGTCATCCTGATCCCACTTCCTCCCCTGATGTCCCTTTAGAGCTCAGCTCCACACAGGATGGACTTGGCTGTGTCTTAGTGAGTTACTTGTCAGCTAAAGAGCGTGCTGGGCACACGTGCACACACTCATGCGTGGAGGGCCAGCATCCTCTCATCCGGGGTTATGAGAAAAGGAGACTCAGAAATCCCCTGTGCAGGCCAGTTAGAGCTCTTGGTCTCTGAGACCATTTGTCCTCGAAGGAAAATCTCTCTGAGCTCTCTTCCCCCTCCGCCCTTTGCCCCAAACTGTCTGCACTTGACAATGCCAGGCCAGAGATAGCCCTGTCTTTAGATCTATTTGATTGTGATCAAGGCGATTCCAATTAATGTCTCCAGAGGGAGGACATTCGTGATGCCCCTCGGTCCCTTCTGCGTGGTATCCCATTTAGCAATTAACGTGGAATATTGGGGAAAGCTTATCTCTTTTGAAAAACTTATCTGATTCAGCCAACCAGATAAGAAGAATCGTGTGACTTATCAGGTTTTCCTTGCTGTTTGGCTGTCAAGAAATTCAACCCACAGACATGGCCTGTAGTCAGGTAGCCTCCTTCTCCATGGAGAGTTGAACTGGTCATTGCCAAGGTTGCCCTGGATCCTTTGAGGGAAGAAAGAAGAAAATGGGTGTATGGTCTTTCCTCTTAAAAATCATGTCAATGCTGCATAGTTACTGAAAACTGTCCCTAATGGACCCCTGGAGAATTCCTTCCTCCAGGGCTTGGGAATGACTCCAGTGCTCATTATTGGAAATAAGACTCAAATTGGAACTTGATTCTAATGGACCTTGACCATGGAAGAAAGGGTGCGAAGGAAGGAGAGTTCTAGATCTCCGCCCCTCCCAGACCCTTCTCCATCCCCAGCAGCTCAGGGCATGGCTCCCCTGAGTGCTGGTTGGGCTCTTTTGTCCCCAGAACGTCTGCACCAAGTGTGGGGTGGAGACCTCCAACAACCGCCCGCACCCCGTGTGGCTCTGTAAGATCTGCATGGAGCAGAGAGAGGTGAGTGGCCCCTCCCCTTTGCCGGCCCCCTTCTCCTCCCTGGGATCAGGGAGACTGGAGGGCTGGAGGCCGGGCGTTCTGGGTGGGTCTTGGGTCTTAACTTTGAAGGGGATCAGCTCGGCCAGCTGTGAACTGGCAGGACGGCCTCTGGGTAGTTGGATGAACTTCTTGTCTCCTCACCTGTGCCTGAGACTTTGCCTTCCCTCCCCACCTCCCTCTCCATCCTCAGCCTTCTGGTTGCCATTCTGCCCTCATCTGTCTCTCGCATTCTGGGTTTTCCTCTTCCAACATCTGCTGTTTCTCTTTCCTTCTTTCCTAAGTCTCTTCTCCATTTTTCTTTCCTCCAAGTCTCCCCTTCATTTGAGGCATTTCTCCCCCTGGTCCTGTGTCCATGGTTTCTTCCCTCTGCTGTCTCTCCCTTTGCGCTCTCGCTCGCTCTCGCTCTCTCTCTCTCTCTCTCTCTCTCTTCCTCCCAGACCTGCTTTTTATTATTCATTTTATCTCAATGCAATGCTTTCTCCTCCCCACAGTTTCTTCTCCGCTCACCCCCTGCTACAGAGCCTTGCCTCTGAGACTGTCCCAATGACCATGTCCCCATCAGTAGCAGCCAGGGGCCTGGCAGGATGCAGTGGGCACTCTCCAGCAGGGGAATCGAGGAGAGTTCCATAAAGATGCCCTTTCCACAGGGCAGGGCAGGGTGGAGGGGAGTCGGTGGCAGGGAAGTGTCCCGTGCAACACAGGCCTGCTGTGACCACTCCTGGGACCGACCGGCTAGGGAGGGAGCAGTTGGCAGACTGGAAGACAGGAACCAACCACTGTCCAGCCAGCAGGGAGGGAACCAAAGAAACACATAGCGTGGCCTAAATGCCCTGCCAACTCCTGCTGAAGACAGAGGTCACCGAAGCCCACTTACTCCTGTCCGCACTGGGCAGCCCTCTGGGGCACAAAGTTGGGTGGAAAAGGATCGACATGAGATGTTCAGCACACTGTCCTGCCTGGCCCTAACCCACAGGGCAGGACAAAGGCCAGAGGTCTTGGGACAGCTATGGGCAGGTCACCCTCTCTCCCAGGAGTGCAGTAGAGAACATGCCCCATCCAAGAAATGGACGGCTTGACGCCAAGCCCTCGCCTTTCCACTCCCAGGCTCTGCACTGTCAGGACACCCATAACATTTCTGACCTTCCATTTCCCCATCTGTGAAATGGGTCTCATCAGACCCTTCGGATTGAGTTTTCAGGGCTGGCGTGTGGAGTCAATAAATGTGACTGCCATTGTGTCCATGTGCCGTGGACCAAGAGCAAAAAGATTTTGAAATTGGTTCATGAAGGCGAGAGTGGTGGCCACAGCTCCTCCTCCCTCCCCAGGTGTGGAAGCGCTCTGGAGCCTGGTTCTTCAAGGGTTTCCCCAAGCAGCTCCTCCCACAGCCCATGCCCATAAAGAAGAGCAAGCCCCAGCCGCCCGCGAGTGAGCCTGCTGCCCCAGAGCAGCCCCCTGAGCCCAAGCACACGGCCCGCGTGCCAGCCCGAGGTAGGACAAGGGGCTCTTTCAGCACCACAGACAGCTCCCGGCCAACTGGTCTACCTGGAGCTGTCCCTGCGGTGGGCTGGTTTCCACTGGGTTGGTGGCAGCTCAGGGAACTCTCCAGAGAAGCCAGGCTGCCAAAAATCTTTGCTATCGTTCCTGTTCCTGGTGGGATGTGTAGAGGTATCAAAGAAGGGGAAGTTAAAATTAGGAATTGAGAGAGACACACTGGAGCCCGTGGGTGGGGGTGGGGTGGGAGAGATGGGGGTGGGGGTGGGGGTGTTGCTGGGAAGGCCTTTCTGGCCCTTCCCATTCCTTCTCTCAGCCCTAAGCAAATGTGAAATTGGACAAATTAAAAGTGAAAGATGAATAGAAAGGAAATTAGTAAAAGAAAATTATCACTACTATTGATGGTATCGCGCTGATCCAAGTATTATTATTATTATTAAATATTAAAATGAAGACTAAAAGAATCCAGAAAAAGGCAGCCTCAATAAAAACACACTTATCTTAATTGGATTAGGCCACTCAGGCTGCCCCAACAAGGCCCTCGCAATAATTTCAATTAACACCAAGTGATAAAATCTGGCCCTAATGGCCGCTCCGGGGAGGAGCACAGCCGAGTTTCTGGAAGGACCGTCCTAATTGAAGGTCTCAAAAATTACAGCATCCACCTGTGTCTCCCACGGGACGGCCTCCTAAGGTACCTGCTCAGTGCTCGGCACCCAAAAGACGTTTGGCAAATGCTTTCTTCCTGGCAAGGCACGAGCGACTTCCACTGCCTACAGGAATTGCCGAGTTCAGCAGAGGCTGCAGCCCAGTCTCCACCACTGGGTCACCCTGTTGGCAGAGCAAGCCCTGCTCCCTCCGGGCTGCCAGATTGTGCAGCTGGGCTGTTCTTTTTTAAGCCTCTCTGTGTGTTCGTGTGTGTTCGCATGTGCCAAGGAAACAATATCACATGGTAAAGAGGAACTAGATCAGAGGGGAAACCAGAAGGAGACGTTTTAGAGTTTTTCCATGTCCTGGGAGAGGTGAACGAACCCCTTTGAGGGCTTCTTCAGTTATCACTCTCCAGACACCAGAAAATCACGCTCCCTATTATTTCTCTCCCTCCAGCTGACACTGAAGACAGGAGGGGCCCAGGTCCCAAAACAGGTGGGTTCTGCCGCCTGCCTTGCAATTTTGGACAGGAGTCCTTTTACCCCGTTCCTCTTTGCCCTTTATCTATTCAATGCTTTTCCTTCCAGGACCTGACCCAGCATCTGCTCCAGGGAGAGGAAGCTATGGGCCTCCTGTGCGCAGGGCCTCCGAGGCCCGCATGAGCTCATCTACCCGGGATCCAGAGAGCTGGGACCATGGTCAAGGTGGGGGAGCTGGAGACACCAGCCGCAGCCCAGCGGGTAAGCAAGATGGGGAAACCCAGTTACGCCCCTGAACGAGGAGAATTGGAAAGAATGCGGAGGACAGTGTGTTCTCTTCATTTGTTCATGCTGTGTTTATTAAGCACCTACTATACACCATGGACTCTTCTAAATGCTGGTTCTAGTCTATGCTGGAGGAAACACAGGATCATGACCAATTCAGGTTCTGGACATTCATGATTTTGATTGTGTCCATTTCTTACCCTATCATCATATGTAAGAAAAACATGATTTTTTGCCTTTTTGTGTGTGTGTGGTGCTGGGGATTGAACCCAGGGTCTTGTGCATGGGAGGCAAGTACTCTACCAATTGAGCCATATCCCCAGTTCCTTTTGCCTTGTTTTTTAAAAAAAAATACCTGAGGGAAAATACCCCTTGGCTTTGAGAAAAGTAAAGATGCTTCACTCTCAAGACCCTCCCAAGCTCTCCCTTCCCTGGGCATGTGGCCTCTGCTCTCTGTGAGGATGGGGTGGGTCAGCAGGACCAGGTTGTCATCACAGATGCTGTCATCTAGCCTGGTACCTCTGGGCCCACCAGGGGCAGATTTACACAGCAAGGGTGCCCACTGGGGAGAGTCCTCTGACCCTAGATTTTAAAGAAAATGCCAAATAGGTTGGGGACATCTATGTTCCATATGTACCTGTCTGAGACCTCGGCTGAGCCCAGGTCTAAGTCAGACAGGCTGAATGTTGAGGTCCCATGTTGAGTTTGGGTCTTTACTTTCCAAATTGGGGCTCATGGCATAGCACTTCAGTGCCCCCTTCTTCTTGGTGACAAAATTGGGCACATGCCATCAGCTTCCCAGACCCCTCCATGAACCTGTGGTTCAGATGGACAGAGAAAAATGAATTTCTAGATCCACAACATCCCAAAATGCTTACTGGGTGCATACTGTGTCCTTGACGCCATCCCAGGCACTTCCCACAAACCATCCCAGTTAACCCTTGCCACACCCCAGATCCAGCTGTGAGATGTCATGGCTCCCATCTAACAGGTGGTGAAGCCACCACGTTCCCTGGGGTACATTACCCATGACTGGTTAAAATGACAATTCAACCCACATCTTATCACAAAAAATTGTCTTTTTTTTTTTGCCAGAGGTGAAATTTCTATTCTATGTCTTCTATATTTTTGTAAAATGTATTAAAATTATGTGTTTCATTAGAAGTATCATTTGCTATTTCAAATTCTTTTCCATGCACAGTTCAGTGACAGAAAGTACACTGTGGTGCAACCATCACCACCATCCATCTCCAGAGCTTCTTCATCATTCCAAACTCAAATTTTGTGTCCATTCAACAGTAGCTTCTCATTTTGCCCATTCTCTGTCCCTGGTGACCATGACTCTTCTTTCTAGGAATTTGACTATTCTAGATACCACATGTAAGTGGAATCATACAGTATCTGTCTTTTCGTATGTAGCTTATTTCACTTACTGTAATATATTCACGGCTTACCCAAGTTGTAACATGTATCTGGATTCCCTTCCTTTTCAAGGTTGTGTAATATTCTGTTGCATGGATATGCCATATTTTATTTATCTATCCATCCGTCAGTGGGGCGTTATGGTTGTGAATAGTGCTGCTGAGCACGGCATACAAATACCTGTTTGAGTCTCTTGGGGTTATACCTACAAGTAGAATTGCCACATCTAATGACAATTCTATGTTTAATTTTTTGAGGACCCGCTGTTCTATTCTCCACAGTGTCTGCACTACTTTTGCATTTCTTCCAATAGTGCACAGGGTCTCAGTTTCAGTACATCCTCTCTGACGCTTGTGATTTTCTGGTTTTTCTTGGTTTCTCTTTGTTGTTTTGTCTGGTTGTTAAATAGTAGCCATCCTAGAGTGTGAAGGGCTCCTTTAGGTATTATAGATTTGGTCTGCATTTCCCTAAGGTGAGTGACACGACACGTCTTTTCATGTGCTCATCGGCCCTTTGTATGTCTCCTTCTGAGAAACGTCTATTTCGGTCTTTGGCCCATTTTCTAAGTCAGGGGGTGGGGGCTGTTGTGTTGTAGGAGCTCTTCGTGGATTCTGGATATTGATGCCTCATCAGATACACAATTTGTAAATACCTTCACCCATTCCACGGGTTGCTTATTCACTTTCCATTTGATGCACAGAAGATTGTTTGTTGTTTTTTAATGAAGTCCAATCTATCTACTTTTTCTTCTGCTTCCTGTAGTTTTAGTGTCATAGTGAAGAAATCACAGTGATGGAGATTCCCCTTGTGTTTTTTCTTCTAAGAATTTTAGAATTTTAGCTTTTGCATTTGAGTCTCTGGTTCATTTTGAGCTAATTTTTGTATATCCAATCCTATGCTTTTAATCTCTATATCATTTTGCCTCCTGGGGCTACAGACACTCCCAGGACAATCCTGAGCCGGACTTAGAGCTCCTGTCCCTCAGGAGTCAATGTAATGTCCCCTGGGTGGATGGCGCTTTGGGATTCCTCCTGCTCCACCTGTAGCTGAGCTAACCACTTCCTGCCCTGAATTCCCAGAGACGGGACCGGGAGGCAGCACTAGCCATTGTCTCTCTCCCTGGTCCAATTCACACCAACGTGTGTCTCTCTCCATTAACTCAAGTTTGCAAATATTTATTGAGCACAACTACAATTTGAGCTCTTTCTCCTTGTTTTCTAGCTGCACTAAGATTTCCGGTAGATTGTAGGCTGTTGAAGATTTGCAGACTTGAATGCACAGTTAGTATCACAACTCAAGTGTCCTGAGCACTGACCCTGCACCAGGCATGTGATCAAACTCTGCAGGTGTTCAGCCCTGTCAACGGTACCAGTCACCCTCACCTAACTGATGTGGAAAAGGGGCTAATAAAGAAACCTTGCCCAGAGTCACATAAAAGTCATGGCCTGTCTGGTATCAGAACCCAAGCAGTTCCCGTGCAGAGCCTCTGCGGTCAGCTGCTCTGTAGCTCCCACTGGCTGGCGGGGTCGAGAGTAGCTCCAGGGAACAAATTGCCGTTGAGACTCTTTTGTTCCAGAGCTTAACCCTGGAGTCTCAGGATCCACCCTTGACACAGTGTGGAAACCCCTCCAGTGGTTCTCTGAGAGGGACTTAATGCTCTTCTGCTATACTCTCCATAACGGGATCTCCTAAAGAGCCCCTGCCATAAAACATGGCTCATTCCACGAGCACTTATTTATTTATTTGGGTAACATGGATTGAACTCAGGAGCACTCGACCACTGAGCCACATCCCAGCCCTATTCTGTATTTTATTTAGAGACAGGGTCTCACTGAGTGGCTTAGGGCCTCGTTGTTGCTGAGGCTGGCTTTGAACTCGAGATCCTCCTGCCTCAGCCTCTGGAGCCACTGAGATTTCAGGGGTGCACCACCATGCCAGGCTCCACGACTATTTAGTAAGCACCTACTATACCCCAAGCCTGGTATTAAGTGCTGGAGATAAAGGTATCATGCAGACCTGGTCCCAACCTTAGGAGCTCACACTCCAGCAGAAGGAAAAGCAACATAACCCAGAAATAGCAAGAGAGATTTATAACCGCCGTAACAGAGGTGCCAAGACCAAGGAGGATGGGTTATCACTCACATTTATTGAGTGTTCAAGGTGTGCCAGGCACCAAGTTCTGTATATGCATTTCCAGAGGAAGCCCCCAAGAGGACATTGAGAGGGACCTGGGAACCCAGAACATCTATTTTTGGAGTCCCAGAAAGACTTCACAGAGAAGGTGGCTTCTAAGGGAGAACTATATCAGGAAAATAAATAAACTAGGTACAGCACATTCAGCGTGTGTGTGTGTGTGTGTGTGTGTGTGGTGGGGGTGGGGGGGTAATACATTCCAGGTAGAGGAACAGCATGTGCAAAGGTCCAGAGACAAAGCATGGCCAGGCTAACAGTGGTCCAGGAGTCCGTAATATGGAGTGGTGATAGAGGTGCCCCTCCTAAAATTGGACAGTGCACAACCCGAACTACTCTAAACCATAGCCCTCCCTTGGAGATATCCCAGAGCCAGTCCATGCAGGGCTTCCTATGCCAAGAAAAAAAGGGGTTGAACTTGAGAAACAGTGTTACCTTGTACTAGAGCCAAATGGCTTCCCCGTTGCACACAGCCAATTGTTCTCTTTCTGTCCCAGACTGCTGTTTTTCTCTTCTGTGACTCCAGAATAAAATTCTCAAGTTTCTTCTTCCACTGTAAGATTATCCTTCTGCCCTCACTTCCAACTGAATAACCAGTAATTTACAAAATATTAATTTGTCCACCCAACATTTATTGAGCACCTACTATTCTAATGATGGCAAACATTTATGTAGCACTCCAAAAGCCAGACACCCAAGTAAGCCCTTGTCATGTTCATTGAGTCCTCACAACAACCTTGTGAGATCAGCTTCCTTACTATTGCCATCTTCCCTTCTCAACCCTTCCTATTCAACACTGCACTGGCGAGCTCAACCATCGCAATAAGACAGGAAAAAATATGAGGCAGAAAGTTTATAAAGGAAGAAGCAAAACAGTTTCTATCACAGATCGCATGAGACACTCCTAAAGGAACCTATAGTGACAATCAGAACTAGTGAGTGAATATTGTCAGCCCACAGGATGCAAAGTTAAAACACAGAAAGAAAGGTCCTCAATTGCAGATTGGGGACCCTAGTGCCACAGGCAGCATTGAGCAGCTCAGGGTCTGGTATACTGGAAGCCCCCAGAGAATTCTGGTTGCTATTTTTCTCATGGACTCAGTGTCCATCTCCTTCCTTGACCAGGCTGCACCCTCCTGGAGGTAACAGATGGCATCTATTACCTCTGCTGCCCATCCCTGCAGAGGGCTGGGCACTCTGTGGATGTTCAATGAACATTTGCTGATGCACAAATGAATAAATACAAGAATGCAAAGGAGCAAAACAAACAGCGGTGCTAATGTAGGATGCAGGACAAGACTTGGGGGTTTGTAAGGCTTGGGCAGCACTAGCAAGGTGCCCTCTGTCATGAGCATCTGTCCAGAAAAAAAGAGCTGATCTGAATTCAGGAAAGATATGATCCAGACAGTAAGATAAGAGTCTGGGGATTTCTTCCCGAAATGTAGCACATGCTGGCGCCAGGACCTGCTTCTCACAGACCCCTGCCAGCCTCATCCAAGAGTCTGAGACACAGACTCAACACCAGCTGCCCGAGTTCAAACCCTGGCACTGCTGCTAACCAGCCATGAGACATTGGATGAGCTCCTTATCCCACTGTGCCTCAGTTTTCCCACCTGTATAATGGTGACCACAGAGCACTCGCCTCATGGGATTATTAGTGTAGAGATTAACTGAATGCTCATATGTAAAGTCCCTGGAACATGGTATACAGTGAGTAAATATTAATTTGTGATTACTGTAAGGTCAGTAGAGCTGTCAATTCTATGAGGCATAGGTTCAGAGAGGCTGAGCAAGGAGCCCAGGGTCACACAGCTTATAAAGGTAAAGGCTGGAATGCGAAAGCAGGTCCACGTAATGGCAGTATTTCAATAATAATGAAATAATATTGACTGACACCCGTTGAGCACAGCCTGTGGGCCAAGCATCCCTTCTAGCACTGTGCCTGGATTGGATCTTTGTGCTCTCATCACAGCCCCATGTAGTGGGGGCTGTAATCCCCATTCGACAGATGACAAAGTTGAGGCCCAAGAGAACAGGTCACTTGTGTCAAGTCACCAGCAGAAACATAATCACAAACCTGTGCCTTTTAACACCCATGCTGCAGCTGGGCTTCACCTGCAGGGGCTCAGTGTTGGAAAGAGAAAACACCCAGGGGGCCCAGGCAAGGGCAGGGAGAGCTGGGGGTGGAGGGCTGCTTCATCAGAGACCGAGCTCCTGCCTACAGTGCGCATGCGCTTGCACAGGTGTGCGCCTGCGAGTCCTGACGGCTGTTTCCTTCCCTCCCCTGCAGGTTTGAGACGAGCCAACTCTGTCCAGGCCTCGAGACCCGCCCCCGCCTCGGTGCCCAGCCCAGCACCTCCTCAGCCTGGACAGCCAGGTACCTGCCACTCACCCACCCACCTGGACAGAGAAGGGGGTGGGGCAGAGGAGAAGGGGTGGGGCAGAGGAGAAAGGGTGGGGCAGAGGAGGGGCGGGTCAGAGGGGGGAGGGGGTGGGGGCAGCAGGGAGGGAGGAGGCGGGG
>NW_026000139.1:2893769-2902394 GCF_001458135.2 Marmota marmota marmota
AGGAGGCGCCTAAGTGACATGGCCCCTTTGCTATACCCCTTCTCTCCTTCCCCCTCAGGGCCCCCAGGGGGCAGCAGACCCGCACCAGGGCCAGCAGGGCGCTTTCCAGAGCAGAGACCAGGCAAGTGTTTGCTCCCTCCTAAGTGCCCGCCTCTCGGTCACCACCCACCTGGCCACCTCCGCTTACTGCCCTGGTGAAATCAGTACCCACCACGGGCTCAGCCTGCGTTCTGAGACTATCTGATGGGGTCCAAGCAGCCCCTGATGCTAACCCTCCAAGTCATCCATGCTGATTCGATAGACAGGCAATGCCAACACAGAATGGGGTTCAGAGCACAGATGGTCAGGTCTCAAATCCCTGTTCCCTTACTTTCTCACTGTGTGACCTAGGACAAGTCACTGAACTTCCCTGAACCTCAGTTTTCTTATCTATTAGCCGGGTTGTTAGGAGGGTGAAGCAAACTAATAAATAAAAAAACCTTAGCACAGAGCCCAGTGTGTGTTAAGCCCCCAGTAAGCAGCAGTGATCCCTGTGTAGGATCCATAGCGTGGCCATCCATCATCAACCCTCACGGCCACCACGTAGCCATTGCTTTCTAATGTGCCAGGTACTGTTTCAGTGCTGTGCAATTAGGGCATTGTGTAAAATAATACCCACTACTATTACAGTACACTCAGGTATGATTTCCATTCTACAGATGAGAAACCTGAGGCTCAGAGACATTAAGTAACTCACCTGAGGTCACACAGCCACAATACAAACCCAAGCTGTCTGTCTGGGGTCCACACCACTGCTCAGCACCCTGAGAGGTCTGTTTTGCCCATGTGTGAATCGCCTCCAGGGGTTTGCTGTCCAACACAGGTTCCCATGCCCCAATGCACGGCCCACGGATGGCCTGGGAACCTGCAGGCCCCTTAAGCTTCCTTAAATACTGTTAGTATAAAACAGGGATTCATGTGTCCTCTCTCATGTCCCTACAGAATTGGCTCCCAGCGACCCTGGCTATACGGGAACCACGGCCCCAGCCCGGGAAGAGAAAACAGGGGGAGTTGGGGGCCCTTATTCCCAAGCAGCTGCAGCTGCGCCCCAGCCTGCCCCCGCCCCCGCCCGCCAGCCACCCCCGGAGGAGGAAGAGGATGCCAACAGCTACGATTCCGATGAAGCAAGTAGGTGGCACCTGAGAAGCAGTGTCTAGGAGAAGCCACCCCAGGAGCTGACCCCAGGAAGTCAGGGCCCGCCCTGGGTCCGCCCATCCATCCAGCCCTCGTACATGTTAGAGTTAGAAAAATACAAATCTGTGTTTCCAAGTTCCCCAAATGAGATCAGCTTCCTAAAGATAAATGCCCAGTTTTCTGGTAAAACACACACGACATCAAAGTTACCGTGGTCATTTTAAGACAGCAAGGTAGGAGACGTGCGGGTGTCCTCTCCCTCAGTCAGACAGAGCTGTCACAGGCCGGCGAGCCCCATCCTGGGTGTGCCCGTCTACAGTTGGAAAAACTGCCTGACGGTGTCCTCTGGCAGGACTTCTAACCAGCATTTCACCTTCCCCGGCTTCTGTGCATCTGGCCCCTCCCAGACCCCGAGGCCCAGGGACGCGTGGGGGCACAGTCTTCTCCTGGGTGCAGCCGGGAGAGCTGGGGAGGCAGGGTTAGCAGCATCTGGGTCCCATGGGTGCTCCAAGAGCCCTCTGGAGCTGACCCACCCAGCAGCCAGCAGCTCGGCCTTGGTCCTCCGGGCCAACTCGCCTCATTGCACAGAGGGCACCTCCTGCACGGGTGGTCAGCTGAGGTCCCTCCTGGGAGGGGCTTCGTGACTGGCTCCATCCTCCCCCTAAGTGCTAAACACAGAAGAGTCACTATGATGTGATCTGGACATCAGGGGACTGGACAGTCACACTTGCTGCTTCTGCACCCCCCGCCCAGGTGTGCTGGGCACCTGTGCTCACCTCATCCTCCTGGGAACCTGGGAAACTCCTGCTGTTGCCCCATCTTGTAGATGGCCTGGGCGAGGCTCCGAGAGGCTTAGGGACTTGTCGGAGCTCACACAGGTCAGAGGCCAGGCTGAGTGAGCGTCAGCTGTCCCCATGATCTCCGTGCTCTCCCCTGGGTCAGGGGTCTCAGGCTCCCCTTGGCCTTGCTGGCCACGGGCTGTTTCCTCTCCGGGCGGGTAGAAGCCATCTGCCTGCCTTGCCCTGTCCTGCTCCTTGTCCTGGACGGGACCTCTGCCCCCCAGTGTCTGAACGTCCCCCAGCCCTCCAGCAATAGGGGAACCCTCCCAGCCTCTTGTCTGCCCTCTCCATAAGCCTCTCCATGCGGCTGGTGACAAGCCTGTCCTCAGACACAACCCGGCACTCGCCGCTCATGTCTTTATGTTTGACAAACATTCAATGAGCCCGTGCCAGGCGCCTCGAACTGCTGGAGAACTGGGGACAACTCGGCTGGAATGATGGGCAGACGAGCTGGCAGAGCCGCCGGAGCCAACACTCTAGTGCAGGGATTGTTAACAAATCGAGCTCACTGCAAACGGAGACAGAGCACGGAGCAGGGGATAAGACGTGGCGTGATGGCCAGGGTGGCCGCGGCACACAGAGGGGTCAGGGGGGCCTCTCTGTGAGACAGTGTGAGCCATGTGAGGATGTGGAGGGGGAGCATTCCAGGCAATGGGAAGGGCAAAGGCTCAAACTCATTCGTTCCTTCATCCAGTAAGAGAGGCCTACTGTGTGTCCTTCACCGTGCACAGTGGGGACCCAGCTGTCAGCAAGACAGTGCCCACCCTTGCCCTCCTGGGGCTCTCGATCCAGCAGGATGGGGAGTCGTTAACTAAACAAGTGCACAAACAATTAACTGACCCAGGAGGCTGTGAAGAGGGGGGTCGACCAGAGGGAGCGACCAGAGCAGGGCCGGTGTCCTCCTCCCCCTGTCGTCTCCATGGCCAGCCCCACCCGGGCACATAGAAAGTGCTCGAGAGATGTTTGTTGAATGAATACACAAGTGTCCTCCCAGCTCCTGTCTCTGTCCCCTTCAGCCACCCTGGGTGCCCTGGAATTCAGCCTGCTCTATGACCAGGACAACAGCTCTCTGCAGTGCACCATCGTGAAGGCCAAGGTGGGTGAGGGGCCTGGGGGACCCCGGGATGCTCTGGCATTCTTAGGAGACTCAGGTGGGGATGGGTTGCCAGGCCTGTCTGTTGTCACCTACCTGGGACAGTGACAGTGATGAGGGCAGCACAGTCATTAGCCACAGCAGATTCCTTGGGGGGGTGGGACTTCCCCTGGGATGGTCCACCGGGGGTGCATTTACCTCTGGCTGCCTCTAGGGGGCGGAGCCAGGATCTGCCCAGGGCTGCTCAGCACCTGGGTGGGGTGGCGTGGAGGCGCCACCTGGGAAGTCATGCCAGCTCGCAGCTCGGCCTGACAGCTGACAAGGCAGAATAGCACTGTGTCCTCCTGGGCCTGGTTCCCCATGACCAGCTGGAGCCTCAGCCGGAGCAGGGGGCCTGCGGCCACAGCTACAAAGGCACTAATGTAGGCTTCCAAGCGGTGGGGAGCAGGCACTTGACAGGTGGGACTGCATTTAAATCTCCCCATTCCTTGAAAACGAGTGGTGAGATTGTCCAGTGAGGAAACTGAGGCCCAGAAAGGTTACGAAACTTGCCTAAGGTCACACAGCTAGGGAGTGACATGCCTTGGAGCCCTGTCTGCCTGATCCCTGTGCTCTTCCCACGACACCATGTTCCCCTTTTTTCTCTTTGGAAGAGGAACACACAGGGTAGATGGACAGGAGGGGCAGATGCCAGGGGACATGCCCATTGCCCAGGACGCCTGGACCCCAGCCCTCCCCAGGTCTTCACCTCTGTTGCCTCCGTCTCTTGCAGGGACTGAAGCCCATGGATTCCAATGGCCTGGCCGATCCCTATGTGAAGCTGCACCTCCTGCCAGGAGCCAGCAAGGTACCATCTGGCCTGGGCATTTCTGCAGGCTGGAGCCTGGGCCTTGGCAGCCACAGGGCTCTCAGCTCAGAGCCTAAAATAGCCCTATCTGCCCCCAATCTAGGCCCCGCCCCATGAGTGCAAAGCCGTGAGGGGTATGGCTCCCCAGTGCTGACCAAGGCTCTCTCTGGACAGAAACGAGTGACTTTCTCCAGATTTTAGTGCCAAGCCCTTCAGACAGCATTCTGTGTCTGAGGGGTGGGGGCCCCACCTGTTAAATACCTCTGAAAGTTTCAGGTGCCCCCTAAGACAAAAGAGGACATGGACGCACATGCATGTGCACACATGCACACTTTGGCTCATTCTTCCTTTGTTGTTTTTTGTTTGTTTATTTGTTTGTTTGTTTGCTTTTGGGTGGGGGGGTACTGGGGATTGAACTCAGGGGCCTTGACCGCTGATCCACATCCCCTGCCCTATTTTGCATTTTATTGAGAGACAGGGTCTCACTGAGTTGCTTAGCTCCTTGCTTTTTGCTGAGGCTGGCTTTGAACTCGAAATCCTCCGGCCTCAGCCTCCTGAGCTGCTGAGATGACAGGTGTGCACCATAGCGCCCAGCTCTTCCTTTATTTGGATCAAAAACAGTCCCTCACCTGGCCGTGGCCAGCTCATAAACTCTACCCACTCCCAGCAGCCTTTGCTTCCCATGAAGGCACACTTTTACATATTTATTTATTCTAATTTGTTATACACCAGGGCAGAAGGCAGTTCACTTCATGTCACACATATAGAGCACAATTTTTCAAGTCACTGATGGGTCACAAAGTATTCTCACACAGTTCGTGACTTCCCACATGTACTTAGGATGATGATATCTAACTCATTCCCCCCCGCCATTGAAGACACTTTTTTGTCAACTCCAAACCCGCCTTGTCAGAAGATCCAATAGGAGCCACTTACATGTCAGCGTGGATTAGATTTGTCACCAGTTCTCCTCTTCTGATGCAGTGACATTTCTTCTCTCTTGGAACAAAGTTTCATATTCTGTCTCCTCTAAGGCATTTCAGGCAGGAAGGATACTATTTGGGGCAATGGAGGGAATTGTCCCAGTGTCCCCTGCCTAGGGACGGGAGACTCATTTCTACCTCCCTGACTTGTAAAGATGTCTGGCTTCTCAAAGGACAGGTGCCAGGGACGTCTCAAAGGACGACGTCTCTTCTTCCTTCCCTTAAGGAGGGAGCAGTGCACAACATTAACACTTGTGTCTGTGGCCACCGTCTAGAGGACATGCCACACGCTCAGAGCATGCATTTGGGAACACTAAGCCCTGGGACGCTCCTTTGGGAAAAGCCACTGCCCACCCCCAAAAAAGCTCACGGGATGGGTCTCCAGGGCCACTCCCACTGAGGTGGGCATCTGTCTGTCCATCTCTCCGGGGCTCTAGTCCAACAAGCTACGTACAAAAACCCTGCGGAACACCCGGAACCCTGTCTGGAATGAGACCCTTGTGTACCACGGCATCACGGACGAGGACATGCAGAGGAAGACCCTCAGGTACCTCAGGGCGGGGGGAGGCGAGAGGGGACCAAGGCCGGGCAGAACTGAGACTTGGGGCACAGCTCCTGGGTGTCCCCCTTTTAAAAATCCCCTGCATCATTCTTTCCTTATTCCATTTACCAAAACAACGTCGAGTTCTAGCAGTGTCCACAGGGAGTGGTCCCAGGGCTGGGTGGACACTGGTCCGCAGAGGCAGGAGGCCTGTGTCTGAAGCGGCAGAGCGAAGGCATCCCGGCCTGCAGGTCTTCCTGGCCATCCCAGGTCACCTCTAGGTGACTTATCACCTAACGCCATGTGGATGTCGTGTAAATAGTGGTCGGTCACAGTGTCCGGTCAGGGCATAATGACAAGAAAGATACCTATGCACGTTCAGTGCAGGCTGAAAATATTTTCAAATGTTTCCCACCCCTGGTGGGGCTGACCCACGGGTGCAGAACTGGTGGACTCAGAGGCCGAAGGTGCACAGCTGAGTCTCCCAGTTATGGTGCTCAGCAAAGGAAGCCCTATGGGAAGGAGCCCGCGCTCTCCGACTCTATTTATCTGAAAGCCAAATGCAAGACAAGTGGCTTCCATGCAGCCAGAGGCCAAGAGAGGGGTGACCCAGGAGGCAGGGAGTCCCAGAGGCTGCTGACCCTGGAACCTCCCATATCCTGAGCTGAGCAGTGTGTGCAGGGCTCACGTGGTCAGGCCGTGCGTGCTGACCAGGCGCACTTGACCGCGTGGACGTTACCGTGAATCGGGAAGAGATAAACAGTGCCCAGCCCAGGGGTCCACACAGAGGACACCCTCACCCCTAGACACCCCCACGTCCCTCACCACCATCAGCCATAAGCCCGGTACACAATAGGAGTGCAGCGCTTGCTTCTCTCTCCTCCCCACCCCCTTATGTCCATGGCAGGATCTCCGTCTGTGACGAGGACAAATTCGGCCACAATGAGTTTATTGGGGAGACCAGATTCTCGCTCAAGAAACTGAAGCCCAACCAGAGGAAGAATTTCAATATTTGTCTGGAGCGGGTGATCCCCGTGAGTGCCCTGGCCTGGTGATTCAATGGGGGACCAGAGGCAGGGGTGCCTGCCACCTTCCTGGGTCTGTTCTGGGGTCAAACCCACCAGGCACCCATAGGGCACCCACCGGGGCCAAGCGCTGTGGCCTCTGTGGAGAGGAGGGGGCGCTCTCTGCAGGTAGCATCAGGCCCTGTCCCCTCTGCCAGGCAGATCCCAGTTAACATCATTTCTCCCAAGGTGCCCTGGGGTCAAGGGTCAAGGTCCAGCTGCCCCTTCCTGTTCCGTGGTGAACTGAGCCATTCTGAGCCTAGGAAATGGACATCGTAGCGGTGACATAAGATGGTTGTGTTTAACGCAAACAAACAAAGCCCAGAACAGAGCCCACTGTGTAGCAAGCATCGTAAATGATCAGCTTTTGTCACAGGAACACTGCTCCTAACCCTCCCGTCCGTCCCAAAGCCATATGACACCATACAGAGAGGCAGGGCTTGGCACAGCCCCCATGTCCCTGGCCCTTGGTTTTCTCACCTGTTAAATGGGACTCTGTAGTACACACCTCACGGGGTCTTTTAAGGATTACACGTGACAGTGATACAGAGTAGGATCATGGTTCTCATTGGGGGTGGCACTTGTCCTTAGAGAAAGAACAGGTATCAAATTGAGGTTTCCCAATTAGGCAGCACCCCAGAGCTTATGGGGAATTCTAGAACAGGAACTCAGCAAACCAAGTTGGTAACTCAGGCCCGGAGTCCGGGATGGACGGAGCTCTCGAGAGGCAGCACCCTGCTCTCCAGAAATCCTGGGTTGAGCCGACAGCTCGCTGCCACCAGCCCCCCCAGGCAGCAGCCAGCTCCCCGTGGGGATCCAGGGGGCCAGGCGGGGTGCTGCAGCCTGTTCCACCTAACGGCCAGCCTGGGGATGGACTCCCTGGGAGCCAGGCCACATTTTTACAGGAGGAAGATCCCCACACAAGGCAGACTGTGGGGGGCACTTTACACTGAACCCCAGGCACAGCTCTGTCATTCAGAGCAGCCCCCTGTGAGCCACCTCCGCGGGCCCTGGCCTGGTAGCACCCAGCCCTTTGGACTTCCTCTTCTTACCCTCACTCAGTGAGTCCAGCTGGGCAGGACCCCAGCAGGCCCCCAGTGGGGCCCTCAGCTCCCTCTTGCTAGGTGGACAGAGCTGGCCTGTGACAGAGGTGGCAGAACAGGTGGGGGCTGCCACGGTCCCAGGACACTGTTCGACCACCAACCCGCACATGGTGCCCCACTGAGGACTGGCGCCTACTAAATGCTGACCCCTTCCCTCTGATCCTGGCTCTCCTCATCTCTAAGGTTGAATTTTAACCAGTGTTTTGCAGACTGTGCTTCTCAAAGCCTGTCAGGAGTCACAGGGGCAGAAGCACCGGGTGGGCCAGACCCCAGGTCTCCTGAGCCGCTCAATCCGAGTGAATTAAATCTTACATTTGATGTGTGAGATGTTCTGGTCGTGTTCTGACCCTCAGTCTCTTCATCTGTAAATTGAGGACTGTAATAGAACCTATATCACGGGTGGTCTGCCTGAGGGGTTCCAGGAGATGAGCCCCATAGACAATGTTGTCTCCTTCCTTTCAGATGAAGCGCGCAGGGGCCACCGGGTCGGCCCGCGGCATGGCGCTCTACGAGGAAGAGGTGAGCGTCAAGGGCGGCGGGGTGCTGTGCTGACTGCCCTGCTCCTGTTTCTGCCCTTCCTCCCCAGCCCCGTCCTGCAGCAGAGCAGCCCCCGCACCCAGAATGCCCCTGGCCTTGCTCCCCCAAGTTCACGGAAGACCAGAGCAGGAGCGGGTCCCTCCGTGGGCGGGAGCAGGCGGACCCTGCCCATCTCCCACCCAGGTCCTTCCTGGGACCCCAGGGAGTGCACTTGGTCAGGGAGGGGTGAGAGCAGAGTCAAGGGTCAAGCTCAACCCTGGGTCAGGGTCAAGGCCAGTGAGGGGCCAGCGTCAGGCTCAGCCTCTGCTCAGAGTCAGGGCTCAGTCCCGGGCGGGGTCAAAGCCGGCCATTGGCCCCGGGTGCCTCAGCGCCCATCAGGGTGGGTCCGTCCGCTGTCCGTGGTGCTGACCCTGCCCCTGGCCCGCTGCTCGGGGACACCCCCCAC
>NW_026000139.1:2902419-2905662 GCF_001458135.2 Marmota marmota marmota
GCCTACCCTGCCTCCCCGCCCCAAGCAGCAGGGGGAGCGCATTGGCGACATTGAGGAACGAGGCAAGATCCTGGTGTCCCTGATGTACAGCACACAGCAGGGGGGCCTCATCGTGGGCATTGTGCGCTGTGTGCACCTGGCCGCCATGGATACCAACGGCTACTCGGACCCGTTCGTCAAGCTGTGAGTCCGCGCCTGGGGACCACGAAGGGACTCCCGGGGCCAGGGAGCTTCCTGAGACCCTCGCGCCCCAAGGCCCGGGAGGGGCGGGCCCACAGTGAACTGCGCACCGGGATGGGAGTCAGGGGGAGGTGGGGTCTCCCTGTGAGGCTGGCGGTTCTGCCCCTTCCTGGGAGAAGGAGTGGCAGGTGGTGGCAATGACCCCATGTGCAGCCCCCAGGAGTCAGCCGCACCCTCTCCTGCAGCCCAGAGCCCCAGCCCCAAAGCACCCACCCGGCTTCCCCCAGATTCATCCTAGAAATGCTGCAAGACCTTAGATGGGTTATAGGTTGTAGGTTATTCCTCAAAAGCCCCGATCACAGGGGTCATATCTTGTTAATCCAGATGTTTGGGGCTTTGGGAAAATCTGCACATACTCAGCGAAACTTCTTGTGTGTGGCACCCAATTCTGCACCCAAAATTCATTTATGTATCAAATACACACTACAGGCAGAGGTTTCCCTCACACAGAGTCAGAGGCAAATTTATGGACTATCTGTAGTGCACCTGCTTTCTGACTGAGGCCGATCACATGACGTGAAATGTGATCACGTGAAATTGGGGGTGAAATTCTCCCCCAAGAAGCTTCAGACTTTGGATCGTTGTAGATTCTGAATTAGAGAGGCCCACCCATATAGAGCAATTACAATTACACCAAGTATAGTCATGTTTAGCGCCTCTATGGAATCCTGCCTTACGCTGTGGCAGCAAAATGTGTCTTTGTGGAATAATTAAGAGGGTAGGCTCTGGGTTCATACTGCCTGGGTTTGACTCTCAGCTCCAATTCTCCAGTATTCTCTGGCTGTGTGGCCTGGGGTTTGTAGCTTAGCCTCTCTGAACCTCAGTGTCTTCCTCTGTAAAATAGAATAGCACTGTGTGTTAGTGCAGATTCTCTAAGAAAGAATGAGATATGCAGGAGATTCATGGGGGAAATGTCTGTGAAGGGATCCAGGAGGCATCCAGAGGAGGTCCCTATAGAAGACAGACCCCGATTACAAGTCTGATCCCTGCAGAGGGGAGAGGGCAAGAAGGAAATCTAGGCAGGAAGAATTTCCGGCTGCAGTGCAGGTCCACACAAAGCCTCCAGGGGACCCTGCACACTCCAGGAATGAGCCACCACGTGTCCCTGCAAACTCACGAGATAGAACACAGTTCAAAGCTCCATCCACCTGTCAGTCAATTTCATCACCTGCCCTCCGGGACCCAAGAGGTGCACTTTTGTGAGGTCTGGCACATAGTAGGTGCTCAGTAAATACCGCTGTTGTGGTTATCACTTTCCTTACTCACGGCAGAGTGTTTCTTAATGTTCTCTCCCACCGGGGGACACTCCCACCTCCACTGTCCCCCAGTGAGCCCTGAGCCCTGGGGAAAGAACAGGCCACGGTGAACCTTCTTCCAGAATTTCTCCCAGTGATGATTCTGTTAACCAGGAGCCCTCATCAGGGCTAAATTTGATTTCTCAGGGAGATTTGGATAAGGCCCAAGATGGACAAGGAGCTCACCCCACAGGGAGTGACCTGGGCTCCATTCTGTCTCAGTCCCAGGCAGAGGTTTCCCCCAAACAATCCCCCTCCCAACCTGATCCTTCCAGAGGGCCCCCAGCGAACCAGCTCACAGGAAAGGTAATGGGAGACCGTTATGCAGTTTACAATTAAATAAGGATGTTTAAGCCGGAATTGCCCTATAATTTTTTCAGCTTTGGGGAATTTTCAATTCCTTATTTGTGACTCTTCTAAAAATTATCTTTAAATCTGTGAATGAGACAGAAATGTGTGCTCTCTTTACATGTCAGGAAACTGAGGCACAAACAGTAAGTTTATACTCATGTTCAAAGTAGCTCAGCTAGTGATGGCCTCAGGCAGAGAGAATCCAAATGACATTTGCAAAATTTAGAGCATTATGTTTAAATGTCTAAGTTTTTTAAAAAAAGTTTTTAGCATAGATTAAAATAAACTTTATTGGCAACGAATGTTATTTACACATTTTGATAATGAACATTTGACTTTTGTCAAACATTGTCCCTAAAGTATGCAGTGTCCATCCCAAACATATTGACTGAGCATCTACTATATGCCAAACCTTGTGCCTGAACCAGGGAAGACTTATAGACAGAAAAAACAGTATGTACAAAGGCCCTGAGGTGGAAAGGAGAGCAAGAACAGGGTGCAGCAGGATCAGGCTGGGATAGAGCAGGGACCCAGCCACACAGGGTCTTAAGGCTACTGAGGGCTTTAAACTCTCCTCCCAGGTCAAAGGGAGCAGCAGTGGGATGACATCATCAGGTCAGAATTGTCTCCCCCCACTCCCCCAACCCGCCACACACCTAGCATCTCACCAGGACTTGAGGGGAGGGGCAGCCTAAGGGGTGAAAGTGCCAGGTACCATCAGCCACGCGCCCCCATTTGATTGGGAGAAAGTGGCAGCTAAGAACACAGGCTCCAGATACAACGGCTGGGTATAATTGTCGGCTGTGTCACCCAGGGCACATGTCCCAACCTCTCTGGACCTTGGGCAGTAGGAACACAACAAGTGGGGCTCGTGTGAGGGTGACATGTGTGCGGGGGGCCTGGTGCAGGGTCTGGTGCCTGCCCAGCAGCCTGCAGGCCCCAGGGGTGGCTCATTTCCTGACCTGCTCCTCCATTCTCATCCCATGGCTGGAAGGAGCCTGGGGGGCCGTCACAGGGCTGCTCCCGTCATTAAATGTCATCTGTAACAGCCGATCCTGTCCCCTTACAGCTGGCTGAAACCAGACATGGGGAAGAAGGCCAAACACAAGACTCAGATTAAAAAGAAAACCTTGAATCCTGAATTTAACGAGGTGAGGCTGCCCTGTCCTGGGTCATGCTCTGGGGCACTTCCTGTGGGTGAGAGGAACAGACTCCTGCTGGGATTTCGTGGAGCACATCCACAGAGCTTGTTGTCCTCGATGGGCTCGAGCAGCCACAGGCGTGGGAATGAGCTCCCTGTCACTGGCGGGAATTGAGGCTCAGGCCAAGGCCCACAGATCAGGAATACCACGGGGGG
>NW_026000139.1:2905679-2947053 GCF_001458135.2 Marmota marmota marmota
GTATACTGCAGAGGCTGAGGCCAGCCACTCCAGTTGGTGCTGCCCGTCCCCACATCCATCCAGGGCATCGAGTTCTGCTAATACCACCATCTAGGTGCCCGTCAAACTCCTTCTCTGTTCTCCCTCCCGCCACCTGGTTCGGACCCAGGAGTCTCGTGCCTGGACTATTGCAGTAGACCCCTGACTCGCCTCCCCCTGCAAATAAGTGTGAACTCTGTAAAACACACGTGTGGATTCGTGCTGCCCTTGCTCAACAAACTCAACCAGGATCCTCGAATCTCTTGGCTTGGCAACCCACCCCTCTCTAGCTCACCTCCACACCCTCACCTCCAGTCACACGGAATTCCAAGGAGGTCCTGGTGCACCGCTGGTGCCTCCTGCAGATGGCGCGTCCTCTGCGCTTCCAGGTCTTGTGCTTCCCTGTGACCTACTCGGTCCCTCTGGGTTTCAGTCACCTGCTGACAAGCTTGGCGGACACTAGGCCCCAGGAGAATCCGTTACATTAAAGAGGGACAGGACAGAGGACAGCAGAAAAGGCGCTGAGCGCTAATCTAACCTATGTGTGCAGTTTCCACCTCAAACCTGAGACACAGACAGAAGGAATGCTCGGCTGACGGGGACCCAACTCTGAGCCCGGGCCACCCCCTCAGCCACCCCAGGCCCAGAGCCGCTGCCCTGGTGCCCATCAGCCCATTCATTTCTCCCTTCTGGACCCCTGAGATCTGAGGTTGGGCAGAACCAGCTAACACTGGGGTTTATTCTATGTCAACCAGGAAGGGACTCTATGATACGTCCACTTGGGGAAGGGACCGTGTGAACAGGACCCAAAGAATCCTGACCCCTCCGCTCTGCCCTTCCCCCGGGGCCCTTTCAACAGGTCACCTCATGTCCCAGCCGAGGCTTGTGGATGTTGAATAAGGAGCCAGGTCTCCCCTCCTGCGCCACCCTCTCCTGGGATCCCAACAAGCCACAGAACAAGGAACCCAAATACCAGTGAACAATAGGAAATAGGCAAAGCAATACCACCCACCAGCAGAGCTCATAGCACACGGCCCGACATACTTTAAAAGGTCTGTGAGCATCTGGGGAATGGGCACTCTGCTGGTGAGAAGCTGCCCGGGCCAGCTGTGGAGGCCGCCTGTCTAAACACATCAAAACTACAAAGGATTTCCACTTCCGTTGATTTGGGGAATTAGGCCGTTCAGTTAAATATTTCCAAAGCAAATCTACATGTGACCCAGCCCTCCTTATCTTATACAAATGGCATCCGGCATCTCAGAACACCCATTGTTCTCCATCTTTAAATATCGAAACTCCCTGGAAATCATTGTAAATAATGATCATTAATGATAGTGAAAAAATGGAACTAATAGAAATACCCAACTATTAGGGATTAGCTTATGGTATAGCCAAATGGCCATTAAAATGGTGATGTACAGGAAACCCCTATTGGGTCCCCCTCTCCCCCTACAGGAATTCGGTCTTTTTTCTTCTCATTTGAACAAATCCCACTCTTTTACACTCAAAGGGGAAAAAGGGGGAATTAAAAAAAAAAAAACAAAAAAACGGTGATGTAGAAATATATTTTTAAGATATTTGCAAACACGCTAAACTGGATTTTACCGTAGGTCATAAAGCACAAAAAGGATGCTACAACACTGTGTTCTCCATATCAGGTCATTTTTTAAAAATGTGGAGCAGCTTGGGCAAATCGTGACCTAGGTTATTCTTGGACAGCTGGATTACAGGGGATTTATTTTTCTCCATTATGTTTTAACAATGAACAAGAATGAGTTTTATAATTAGTTAGAAGAGTCATTTTTTAATGGGATTATTTAGAAACACCTACCACTTGGTCCACCCCAACGGCCTTACTCCCTAAGAAGGGGAACGACCCCCCTCCTAAAGCTACCAGCAGGGACACCTGAGTTCCTGGTCATCTGCCTTCTGGGAAAACCCGAGCAGGCCCAGGAAACCCAGCAGGCTCCCATTTTGAACCGAGAATTCACTAGAAAGAGGATCACAGGGCTTTGTTGTACAGAGAGTTGGTAAAAGGGGGATTACTGGGAGGATCAGAGTGGGAGGAATCCTGGCCCCAGGCGGCCCAGCCCCAGGGCTGCCCATGAACCTAGGAGCTCAGTCCCTTCGCTGCTGCAGGCTCGGGACCTCTCTCATCTTCCTCTGCTGTCCTCAGGAGTTTTTCTACGACATCAAACACAGTGACCTGGCCAAGAAGTCGCTGGACATCTCTGTCTGGGACTACGACATCGGGAAGTCCAACGACTACATCGGTGAGTGCTCCCGACTCCTGAGGAAACCCCACGTCCCTCCTCCCAGGACAGGGAACCCCGCCCAGGGCTGCGGGGGCTGAGCTCCCGCCTGGTCTCTGGGGCCCAGGATGCTGACCCTGGCACCATCTGGGATGGCCTCCAGAGGAAAGGGCCCTTAGAGCTTGGGGACTTGCAGGGCGAAGAGGGTTAATTAACCCACAGCAGAAAGCAGGTGCCCCGGAACCCCCCTCAGTCTGCTTGCCTGTCCAGGTGAGGGTTTCTAAAAGACAAGGAAGAGAAGTCATTAAAGACAGAGCAAGGAGGGACATCCAGGCAAAGGGCACCGTCTGAGCACAGGGTGACAATCTGTAGAAAGTCTTCAAAAGAGAGAAACAGGCAAGGCAGCCAGGAGCGGGGCAGTAGTAGGGAGCCATTGCAGGCTCTTGAGGCACAGAGAGTCAAGGGTAATAGTGACGAGGATGGTGACCACGTCATATCCACAGAAATCCACGGAGAATGGATTCCGGGCTGCTCGATGCGGGTGGGGGGCATTGGCACCGCTTGGTGGCAGTTTTCCCCCTAACTTCACACTCGGGCTTCCTGACCACCTGTCCCCCTCGGCCCTCCCTGACCTCCAGGAGGCTGCCAGCTGGGGATCTCAGCCAAGGGAGAGCGTCTGAAACACTGGTACGAGTGTCTGAAAAACAAAGACAAGAAGATCGAGCGCTGGCACCAGCTTCAGAACGAGAACCACGTGTCCAGCGATTAGGGTCCTGGCCCCACCTCCCCGTCCTGCCCCTCTCCTGGGTCCCCCTCCAGCCATCCCCGGCACCCAGTCTCTCTTCTCTGTGCCTACCTCCTCCTCCCCCTGCCCTCCCCGACCCTGCCTTCTAGGACCCCCTCACCTTGGGCATTGCTGCCAAAGACTTCTGCCCCCCACCCAGTGCTGGGCTGTGGGCTCTGAACGCAGCCCCTCTCTGGTCCCAAGGATGAAGTGGCAGGGCTGGGGCTGGGGAGGTGTTTACAGAGAGGTGGTTCACTTCACAACCTCCCCGCGTAGGTAGACCACAAAGGTTCACCTGTGTCTGGAACTGTCTGTGGACCCTCCTGGCCTTGAACACGTGCACATGAGGTCCCTTGCCTGGGTCCCGTCTGTGTGTGAGGGCAGCATGGGGTGGAGGCAGAGCAGGCTGCATCCCCATGGCTCCTCCACACCCCCGCGATGGCCAGAGGACACCCGGTGCCTGGAGATGGGTACACAACAGGCAGAAGCATCCGAGGGAGGGACGGGGCAGCCCTGGCAGGAATTCATTGACCTGCTCCTCAGCAAAAAATAAGACTCCCTGTCTGTAGCCTTCTCCCTGCCTCAAGTTCCCCCGGCCTCCCCTGCCCTCCCCTTCTCCCTGCCCCCAAGGATAATATAGCAAAAAACTAAACCATGTATCTTAACCCAGCCTCGCGCCCTGGCCTCCCACCAGCCTGACCAGCCAGCTCTAGGAGCTGGGTGACCCCTCAAGGTCCCCAGGGGCCACTCCTGCTGGCTTGTCCAGATGTCCTCAGGCCTTGGGACTGCTGCTGGCACAGCCCAGGGGCAGGGCAACCTCCCTTGACTGTGCAGGTGTCTGGCCTCCCCGACTGGGCACGGGAGACACTTGGAAGACCAGGGCTCTGGGTCCAAGGGGACCTCCCCCAGCCCCTCCTTCCTCCTTCCTCTGTGCTTTGTTGAATGAGCAAACAGCCCCCACACACACACACACACACACACAGACTGTTGCCTTGACTCTCACCCAGAGCCGCCTGGAGCCTTCCATCTCTCTTCCGTCTCTTGGACTCCTTTTTTCAAGTTTCCTGGGGGAATCAAACAGCACCATGGATAGAACACTTCAAAGAGGGTTGGCCAGGTGCAGTGGCACACGCCTGTTATCCCAGCAGCTCGGGAGGCCGAGGCAAGAGGATCCTGAGTTCAAGACCAGCCTCAGCAACTTAGTGAGGCCCTAAGCAACTTAGCAAGACCCTGTCTCAAAAATAGAAAGGGCTGGGGACGTGGCTCAGTGGTAAATGGCCCCTGGGCTCTATCCCTGGTACAAAAAGATCAAGCTGAAGAAGAAGGACAGGCCCCGAGGCCAAAGGCCTTTGTCTCCTCTGTGAATGGAGGCAAAGGTACATTTCAGGTTGGGATCTGGCAGTCTTCAGCGCCCCATGGGGAAGGTCTGGTTTTTCCAATTTCAATTAAGTCTTTCTCCATAAAGATCATGCAATGCCCAGCACCCCACAGACGCCATCAGACCAACTCGTCCCAAATCCACACCTTTTAACCTTCCCCGTGGAGGCCTCCAGCCCCGGCTCCCTGACTGCTCGCTGGAGGACCCACTTCTTGCCTTTGAATAACCACTTTCTAAATACCAAGCTCTCCACCTTCCCCAGGTGGCCAACAGCTTCCGGGCAGCCTTTCCTTCCTGACCTTGACCTGCCCTGTGAGGCCCCGTGGCTCCCAGCCACCTCCCTTCCACGGTTCGCCCCAGGAGAAAGCATGCTGGCTGTCACCCAAGCCTGATGCTGGTGTTGGGGCTAGAATCAGCACGTGGCAAGCTCCCGGTGGCCCCTTCGGGCGCACCTATCTCCGGACAGCTGTAACCACCTCCCGCCTCGATACACACCCGTGTTCCGGTGCATGCTCAACCGCCCACGCCTTTCTTTGTGATGCTGTAGCCAAAAATAAAGTAGGAATGTCCAGGAAAACTGCTGTCCTCGATTGTCCTTTGTGGCATCTAGTAGTTCTGCCTTCCCATGGAGGCTGGGACTATGTGCACACACAGTGTGGAAGGCGGGGTGCCTGGGTACCGGGGTGCAGCAGGCAGATGTGGTCCTGCCCATGTGGGGTCATCCTGGGCACGAGCAGGTGGGCTCAAGGTATCCTGGCCGACCCCCACCTTTCTCAGGTGCCTGCCCAACAGCGAGGCATGTCCTCACCCCCTCCCTCCTGCCTCGACCCCAGGAAAGCCAGTCACTTCCCAGAAGGGGGTGCCCATTCCCCGCCCCAGAAACATAGCTCCCAGGCCAAGTTCAAGATCATTTCCTTTTCTTATATCATGCTGGAGAGCACATTGGAATCACCTGGGGGATTTATTTTCAAAGCACCCTTGCCCTCCCTGTACCCAGATCCCACTAAACCCCAAAGCCGGGGTATAGGATTGTATTTTCAGGCTCATGTCTGTGACTCCCACCTCCCTGATGATTCTGAAAATGGCTGCCTTCAAAGTTGCCTTCAAATTTCTCCTGCAGTTCAGCTAGCTGCCACCAGAGGGACAAAGGTGCCCGCAGGTGGGGCCCCCAGGGACCCTTCCCTTGCTGGTGGCAGCAGAAGTCAATAATCAATAGGGCTGCTTTCCTGACTCCTTCCCAACACGGCCTCCCAGGCAGCCACCGCCAGTCACAGGGGTAGTTGTAAAAAAAATAATTCCCATCCCGAAAACGGCTTCTCTCCTTTCCCAACAGGCCAAGGAGAATACGCATGGGGAGAGTTTGCCTGGTAGACAGAAGGCACCCAGGACACACCCGCCTTTTAATTCATCCAGGCCAGCATTCAAATCCCGCTGGTCACAGTCTAGCTGTGCACTTGTGGCCCGGTCACTTTACCTCTCTGAGTCTCAGTTTTCTCATCTGGAATATGGGCTCATGAGTAGAACCTTCAGAGAGTTACTAAGGGACATCCATGGAGTCGTCTGTGAAGAGTCCCTGCCACAAGTGGGGGCTTGACAAAGCCATTCAGTCAGCCAGTTCTGAGCTAGGGCTCCACGCCCTCACAGAGCTCACATGGGGAAAGGCGCCGGGGCTGGCTTTGGTGGTGCACTGACATGGGGGAGGAGCGAGGCGGAGAGCAGATCCCAAGGTCTCTGCACAGATGGGAGCAGAAGCTGCAGAGACGGTGTCTGTTCTGGGCAGGAGCCAGAGGCCAGGACAAGCTGCTGAGATCTGGAGGTCCAGGTCTCCCATGGGGGTTCAAAGGTCAAGCCGAGGAAAGGGGCCCCGGGGCTTGTGGATATTGTTGAAAGCAGCGCAGCCCCTGCCCTGGCTGGGCGATGGCCACGTAGATTGAACACTCCCCTCCTGCAACCCTCCAAGGTGGCCCCCTCAGCCCAACCCGATGTGCACTGGGTGAGACGATCCTAGGAGGGCCATGGAAACATGAAGTCACCTAAGAGGTGCAATTTGCTTGGGTTGGGTCCATATTTGCTGCATGACCTCCAGCAAATCACTCACCTCTTGTCCTTCTCTTACGTGGGTGGGACCTCAGAGGGTCAGGATTCCCTAGCATGATGGGCCTCAGTCATGCAACCAAAACCAAGACTGTCCCGCCCAGAGGACAGGCCTCTGGCCACAGCTATTGCCAAAGCTTTCTCAAGTGACACAAGAAACAATCATCAGGGTTTCCTGTTTCTGTTTCTTTAAAGGAAGTGATCACAGGGCCACCAGCAAAGGACAACAAGGGCACCCCTGGGCATCCTTGAATTTCTCTAGTTATTTCCTCAATAGTTCACCACTTTCCCATCTGGCTGGCAGCCTGCTCTATGCGGTGGGGGGGGGGGGCACTCTTCTGACATCTTCCAAAGAATTGGGAGTTGGTCTTCTAAGGACAGTTTCCTTGGACGCTCAAGTTGGATCTGCTTCTAGATAATTGGCGAAAGTCTGCATTTTATTAGAAGCTACAGTTGCCATGATCAACGCACCCCGAAACCGGCAAGAAAGGCGAGCTTCGCACACAGGACCGACCCCTCCGTGGGTCCAGGTAACTGTCTAGCTGGTTAAGAAGGGTGGCTGAGAACATGGCCACTTGGCATCTATAGAACACTCCAGCCAAAAACCGAAACATACATTCTTGGGCCGGGGCTGGGGCTCAGTGGCAGAGCACTCGCCTAGGACGTGGGAGGCCCTGGGTTCGATCCTCAGCACCGCATAAAATTAAATAAATAAAATAACCGCATTATGTCCGACTACAACTAAAAAAAAAAAAAAAAACCCGACCACATCCTTCTTAAGCCCACGTAGAACATTGACCAAGGTAGACCACAAAGACTGCATTCTGGGCCAGAAACAAACCTTAACGAAGTTGAAAGAAAATTTCTTTTTACTGCAATGAAATGGAAGGAGAACTGAATAAAAGAAAGAGAGCCAGAAAACTCCAAAATTCAATAGCACATTTCTAAATGATGCATGCGGCCAAGAAGTCTCAAGAGAGGTTTAAGAATATTTTGAAGAAAACGAAAATGGCGAAAAAAAAAAAAAAAAAAACTACCAAAATACATGAAAGTACAACTTAGAGGGAAATTTCAACCTAGCATTGAATGCATGGATTGGAAAAAAGAAAAAAATAAATAAATGGAGCAGGGCGGAGTGCTAGGGCAGTAGAACTGTCCTGTACAGTTCCATAACAGAGGACCTTGACCTTGTCCGTTTGAAAATTGCCCTCCACCAGCAGGTAGCCTTATCCCGAGGAATGAAATAGACCAATTTTTATCATACGCACATACAAATAAACACCTATGAAACCTACTGTTACGTACGATTATAATATGCCAATAAAACAGTGTCTGATTTTATTTCTTAATCGGGTGATGAAAATGCAGAGGAATATTTAAAAAAACAAACAAACAGAAAAGAGTGTGAGAAACTGATGTGACTCCATTTTTAAAAATAAATACATAACAGCAGCTTCTACCTCAAGGCCTGTCCTAAGGAAGGGGGCGTGACCCTTGTCCTTGGAAAAACCCACAGAGCACTCCTAAGCACATCCCCACCCTGCTGAGTTGTTTGTCTGTAAATAACAGGAGAGATCTGAGGTGCCAAGTGTCCCTGACTCAGTTAGGCTAGGTGGGGACCCATAGCAACCCCCTAGCAACCTCCAATCAGCATGAGACAGGGAAAATACCTGGGATGCCAGATGACCCCCCAGTAGTTTATGGTGGTTGATAACATGTTGGGAAACCATGTAGTTCAGCACGTACACCCCTCGTGGCCTAAACCAATCAGTTCAAAGGAATCCCCCTCTTGTACTAGCCAATCACCCCTACCCAACTTGTTCCCGCCAGTGAATGTGCTAATCAATGTTAAGAGTTGTTGTTTGATTTTCCCGCGGTGTGGAACAATTTGCTGTGTGATGTTGTGATGCATAGAGTATCCCCAAAAACTTATAAAATCTCACTGCACAAAGGACTGGGGCTCACTCCCTGGGACTCCTGCAACGGAGCGGTTGTGAGTCCAGGCTTGAGCTTGCAATAAAGACTCTTGTGTGATTGCATCGGATTCGGCTCCTGGAGGTCTATTGGGGTCCCAGGAATCTGGCATAACAAGTGAAGCTTTTGACTCTCTTTTGAGGCACTCAGGACAGGAGGACCACAAGTTCAAAGGTAACCGGGCAACTTAGCAAAACCCTGTCTCCAAATAAAATAAAAAGGGCTGGGGAATGTGGTTCAAGGATAGAGCACCCCTGGGTTCAATCCCTAGTACAGAGAGAGAAAGAGAGAGAGAGAGAGAGAAGAGTAGAGTATAATACCATTTAAAAACTGGATGAATGAATGAACTACATGTGTGTTTGTGTGACACAGAAAAACATCTGAAAACCTCTCCACTGGATGCTTGGGGGCTTGGGGTCCTGAGCCATCTTCTCTCTGCCTGGTTTTTGTCTTCTTGCCTTCTTGCCTATGTACACATGGCTATAAGAAAAAAAAATCTTGAGAGGCTGCTAAATAATTTTTTAACAACAACAAAAGACCAGGAAGGAAGCCCTAAATTGGTTTGTGGACGGGATTTCTCTTGCCTGGGAGCTTCAAAACAACATTTCAGAGTCTCAAGAAACACCAGCTGCTGGTCCAGGGACACAGGGAAATTGCAGAAGTGGGGGAGGGGTGGGTGCACTTGGGGCTGGAATCCTCCGGGCGGGGCATGTATTTGCTAAGCAGAAATGCAAAGTTTCCTGCTAAGGAAACGAAACCAACAGCTCAGGCTCCTTGGCAGAAAGGATAAAGGCTGAGCCAGCAGGTCTCCGAGGCTGTTTCCCCTCCACCGGGCACCATGGCTCTCAGAAGCGTCTCTGCCTCAGACCTTGATAAGTACATAGAAGACCATCTCCTGCCAGACACATGATTCCGCAAGGAAGTCAAAAAGGCCATCCACATCATCTGCAGTTTCTTAAAGGAAAGGTGTTTCCAAGGTGCTTCTCACCGCGTGCGGGTGTCTAAGGTGGTCAAGGTGAGCCCCGTGCTGCTGTCCAGGGCAGGGGTGGCTGCGTGGGTAAGCAGTCCCACAGAGAGGGAGAGAGTCAGACCACAGAGCAGGCATGCACAGTGAGCCGGGGCACAGAGGTCTCCGAGGCTCCTTTCTGGTTTTTCCCATATCACAGATACAACCACAGCCTGTTAAAATCAATTCTGATGTGAGGTCCTGCATCCGCATTGTTAAGACGCATCCTGGGTGAAGTTCATGATCCTCTGTCCCAGGCTATGTCCATATCAGAGATGGGGAAACAGGGGCCCAGCTCTGATAAACAATTTGCTGATAGGTGGCAAGGCTGGAGATTCACCATTTCTGCAGTCTCATGAGCTGTTCAGAGCATGTTTGAAAAGCAAATAGCACCTATTGGCTGTGAGATCTTGAGCAAGTTACTTAACTTCTCTGTGCCCCAATTTTCTCATCTCACAGGTCCATGCAGGTTAAGGAAAATAACTGTGCAAATCAGCATGATCTAGTCTGGGGTGTTGCTATGGTGTGGATATGAGGTGTCCCTCAAAAGCTCCTGGGTTAATTAATGCAGGAATGTTCGGAGGTGAAGTGATTGGATGGTGAGAGCTGTGACCTAATCTGTCCATCCTGGCTGAATTGACTCACTGGATGGTGACTATAGTCAGCTGGGGCATGACTGGAGGAGGTGGGTCACTGGGGACATGCCTGGAAGCGTTCACCTTCCCCCTGTAGTCCCTTCCTCCCCCTGCCTCACCTTGAGCCCAGAGCAATGGAGTCAGGCAACCACCATGAACTAAACCTCTCAAACCATGAGCCAAAATATACTTCCCTCCTCTAATTTGTTTCTGATAGGTATTTTGGTCACAGGGATGCAGAGCTGACTGTTACAGGTGTGTAACAAGAGAAGATAACAGAGTACAAGGGAGTAAAGAACAGACACTTCAATAAGCACCCAGGGCTTGACTGGCATCTTTGCTGCCTACCGGCTGGGTGATTGAGCTGCTATATAATCTCACTGTGCAGATTTCCCCATTTGTAAAATGGAAACAAACAATAACAGTATCAAATGCATAGAGTCCTTGTGAGCATTGTAGAAGTGAAGATTTGAAACGCCCTCTGAACCGTGGCTAGTGCTTGATTGTTAGTGATTGTGCTTAGCTCTTTATATGGCGAGGCTCTTCTCACTAAGTGTCAATTATCACTCTTGTTGTGTTTTTGTTGTTGATGTTGTTTTTTTTTTTTAGGGTGGCTCCTCGGGCAAAGGCACTACCCTCAGAGGCCGGTCTGATGCGGACCTGGTTGTCTTCCTTGAAAATCTCACCAGTTTTGAGGATCAGTTACGACGCCGGGGAGAGTTCATCACAGAAATTAAGAAACAACTGGAAGCATGTCCGAAAGAGAAGTTTGATGTGAGGTTTCGGATTCAGAGTTCACGATGGTCCAATCCCCGTGTGCTCAGCTTCGTGCTGAGTTCCTCTGACCTCAGTGAAGAGGTGGAGTTTGATGTGCTGCCCGCTTTTGATGCCCTGGGTGAGCACTCCTGGCCCCGGGGATCAGCCTTCCTCCTCCATGGTCCTCTTTCCTATTTCTGAGCTGCAATCTCGCATGGTTTGAGGG
Organism: Marmota marmota marmota; assembly: GCF_001458135.2. Lineage (NCBI taxonomy): Eukaryota > Metazoa > Chordata > Mammalia > Rodentia > Sciuridae > Marmota > Marmota marmota. The sequence goes on from NW_026000139.1 coordinate 2,916,803, forward strand.
TTTTACCCAAACAGCGTGACCATTTAAAGCTACAGGCTGTGGGGAGGTTTTAGAGTTTCACCTGGGGCAGGTGAACCCATAAGATCACAGAAGGGGTGTTTAATAGCAAACTGGCACAACTAGGGGACGGGGGCATCTCTTAAAAAATATCTGCAAAGTATACAGCCTCTGTTAGTGGCAAAGTGTATGGGCTGCATCTTTGAAAGATGGAGCAACCTAGATCTAGCTCAAAGCTAATGTTCCTCTTATCCTCTCCCAGTGCTGAGGGAACCTTACACTCATACTGAGGGTTGGGTATCTGCGGGGTCAAGGGGACAAGACCCAGAACCTCTCAGAGGTGCAATTTTTACATCAAGAAAACTGACTTAATCGCACCTCCTCTGTCTGTCTGTCATTATTTAAAGATTTTTTAAAATTATTATTTTTGGTATCAGGGATTGAACCTAGGGGTGCTTAACCACTGAGCCACATCCCCAGCCCTTTTTATTTTTTATTTTGAGACAGGGTCTTGCTGAGTTGCTTAGAGTCTCACTAGGTTGCTGAGGCTGGCCTCAAATTTGCAATTCTCCTGCCTCAGCCTCCTGAGGAGGGGATTACAGGCATGCACCACCCAGCCTGGCTAAGAATTAAATGATAATCTACATTAAGCTCTTACATCTAGCCGGTCACTGTAGGTCTTCAAAACCACCCGTTCCCAACTCTACACGAACATCACCCTGGACCATCACAGTGAACTCACAGCGGGGACTTCACGGAACATTTATTTTAAATGTTGGAGGGCGACACAGCAACTACATCCTGCTACTATGGTCCTATGGGGGGTTCTTGTTGGCCTAGAGAAGCTATGACAATATATATATTCTAAATGTGCCAGGAAAATGAGAATGACTGGGATTCTGCATTGGGCACTTGGGTACAATGGTTAGAAAAAAATAAGAGGGAGAGAGAAGAGATTAGAAGAGAAGCAAGCTGCAGGCAGAGGGCAGCACCAGAGGCCAAGGGGTGGAGGTGGGACGAGGGCAGAACAGGCGGAGAAACCATAGGAGGCCGAAGTCGGAATGGAGTGAGGAGGACAGGGAGGAGCCACTCAGAAATGAGTCCAGAGAGCCGTCCCACAGAAGCCCCCGAGCTCAGTAATGGCCTTCTCCTGAGCACCATGGGCAGAAGTTTCCATCAAGTGGGGACATGACATGACCAGGTCTGTATTTGGGGGACGGCAGTGGGCTGGAGGAGGGGGCCATCCAGCCAACCCCCGCAAGCACAGATTATCTGTGAATGCCTACTGTGCGCCATGACCAGGAAGAAGCTGTCTGGGTTGCATGTGTGTCTAGACCTCTTTATCTAGATAAACTGGACAGCCTGTTGCTTCTAGAACCCTGCTCAACCAAGCCACGTTAGATCACATGAAGCAGGAGGGAAAGTACGCAGTCCGTCAAGAGATGTGGTCCACACAGCAACCACGAGGCTGTGGCCACGTGTACTGTATCCCGGTAAACTGAGTTGTTAAAGCAGGAGTGCACACTCAAATAAAAGGCAAGGACATCAGCCAGTGACATCAGCATTTATTTCTGTCAAGTATTGTGACTGGCAGCACAATAGGTTCACCACCAACAGCACCATCACAGGTGGGCTGCAGGAGGAGGGAGAAAGAAAGGGAGGGGAGGGGACATGGAGGGAAGAAGGTCTTTCTAGGCTTAATTCTGGGTGGTTTCTCCTAATCTACCTTCCAATTAACTGAGCTTCTCTCTAGCTGTGTCTATATGACCTCACTAAGTGACAGGAATTTTTCAGCTGCATTGTACTCTTACGGGGCCACCGTCATTATATGCAAGCTACTGCTACCCAAAATGTGGGACTATATAAGGAATGATGCTTTCTGTCCTTTCCACTGAACCCCACAGAGTGACCCCAAGAACCTCAGAGGAGGACTGACATCTCAAACTTCCACTCTAACAGGTCAGTTAACCAAAGGCTACAGACCCAGCCCCCAGATCTATGTCAAGCTCATCGAGGAGTGCACCTCCCAGCAGCTAGAGGGCGAGTTCTCCACCTGCTTCACAGAGCTACAGCGAGCCTTCCTGAAGCAGCGTCCCACCAAGCTCAAGAGCCTCATCCGTCTGGTCAAGCACTGGTTCCAACTGGTATGGCCATCTTGCCAGGCCATTTGTGGTCTGGATAGGGAGGAGAAAGGGGAGGCAGAGAAAGAAGGGATGTGGAGGGAGAGGGGCAGGTGAAGGGAAATAAAGGGAAGGGGAGAGGGGAGAGAGAAGAAAGAGAGGTGGAGGGGGTAATGGAGAGATGGAGAAAGGAGAGCTGCAGGAGGAGGGAGAAAGAAAGGGAGAGGAGGGGACATGGAGGGAAGAAGGTCTTTCTAGGCTTAATTCTGGATGGTTTCTCCTAATCTACCTTCCAGTTAATGGAGCTTCTCTCTAGCTGTGTCTAATTTATAGTTGTTAGCTGTCATTTTTGTCCTAAATTTCTGTTTCATTCTTTTTCCAATCTGCCATGATACTTTCTATAGCTTCTAATTCCCTCATATTTCAAGCTTTTATTTCTTTGGATATGATATCCCTAGTTATTTTAAAGTCTGTGTGCTTAATCCTTCAATATTGAAGGTTTTGTGTGTTGATTATTGTGTCTCTTTTTTTCTTCTGGTCTTCACTTTTGGTGTCTTATTTTCTTGGGTGCCTGGTTATCTACGTGCTGGTCATTGTACTTGTGAAATGCAGAATGAGGCTCCAAGAGTCTAAACCATCTGCTAGAGTCAGACAATGGATTCAAATCCAGAGCAGTAAGAATTCAGAGCTCAGACTCTCATCAGGGCTCAGTTCCCTTTTCCTATAAAGAGTCAGATAGAAAAAATAAAAAAATAAAGAGTCAGATAGTTCATCTTTTAGACTTTGTAGGAGATGTGGTGTCTGTCCAAACACAACTCTGTCATTGCAACAGAATTGGCTATATATAAATGAATGGGCATGACTGTGTGCCAATAAAACTTATTCACAAAAACATGGCAGGCTGGATTTAGCCTGTGAGAATGGACTTTACACAGAAGCTGGACCTGCCATTTCTGATTGTTCTCTTCTTCTCAGTGTAAGGAGAAGCTTGGAAAGCCGCTGCCACCCCAGTATGCCCTGGAGTTGCTCACAGTCTATGCATGGGAGCGTGGGAGTGGAGAATCTGAGTTCAAAATGGCTCAGGGATTTCAGACTGTCTTGGGATTAGTCATAGACTACCAGCAGCTTTGCATCTACTGGATGAAATATTACGACTTTGAAGACCCCATTATCAGAACCTACTTAACCCAGCAGCTCAAGAAACCTAGGTACCTACCCCATCCCCACATGGCTTAGCTCCCCACAGGAAGGAATGCCCAGGCACAGCTGCAATCAGAACTGAAATAAAAATGGCAGCAGCAATAATAATAACTACTGCCAGGAGGGGAAAGCTTGCGTGGACTCACCTGTCCTAACACGACAGCCAAACTCCTCCCTGTGCTGCGGACTTGGATGGACACTTTGTCAGGTTCCAGTCACCACTGAGTGCTCACTGTGTATGAGATCATCTCCACCCTGCGCCCTTTGAGCCAGGCACGTTCAGATCTCCCCCAGTCACAGATGAGGAAACTGAGGCAGGAGAGGTCAAGTGACCTGCCCCAGGGCACAGCACGCTCAAGGGCAGAGGTGGGATTGGAACCCGGGCCTATGTGTAAAGGTCCCTTCCTCATGGGTCTGCCCACTGAGGGGTAGTGCCTTGCTGGGTCCCTCCTGCCCGAGTTCCAGCTTGTCCCAGGTTCCTGTCAGCTCTGGCAGAAGCACTGGGCTCCCTGGACACCGCCCTGGCTCCTCCCCATCCATTTCCAAATGTTTCTTTTCAGGCCTGTGATTCTGGACCCTGCAGACCCTACAGGAAATGTGGGAGGTGGAAATCCAGAGGGCTGGTATCGGCTGGCGCAGGAGGCCAAAGCCTGGCTGAAGTCACGGTGCTTTCAGAAACGGGATGGGTCCCCAGTGGGCATCTGGGATGTGCCGGTGAGACCTTCTGCTTCCTTCCCATGGTCCATCCCACCCGCTCCATACAGCTTCAACATTCTCCATGTGACTGGGTGACCTGGATGGCTCTATGAATATAGGTGACCTTGAGCAAAAGGTCAAGACCAGTCTCAAAGAAATGACTTCTTGCTAGAGGTCACCCATGCTCAAGGAGTTGCGGGCTGTGCTCCCCCTTTGAGTCATTTTGGCCCCAGTCACAGAAGTCATGGAATTTCCACAACCCGTGTCCAGAGTTCATTCCACTAAGAGTAGCAATAAATAATACAATCCCCACTTACTGAGTGTCTGCTTCGGGCTCAGGTTTCGTCCCAAGCCCTTTAACACAGGTGACCTCATTAAATCTTCCCAATGATTCTGAGCTACACTTACTGTCACCCCATCTTAGGAATGAGAAAAAGAGGCTCCAGAGGTGATATCACTTGCTCAAGGACACTCAGCTAAGGAGAGGTGGGGCTGAGATTAAAAGTCTGTGGATGCCGGGCGCAGAGGTGCACGCCTGTAATCCCAGGGGCTCAGGAGGCTGAGGCAGGAGGATTGCAAGTTCAAAGCCAGCCTCAGCATCTGAGTGATGCCCTAAGCAACTTGGCAAGACCCTGACTCTAAATAAAATATTTAAAAAGGGCTGGGGATGTGGCTCAGTTGTTAAGTACCCCGGGTTCCATCCCTGGTACCAAAAATAAAACCTCTGAGTTCTCCAGAGCCTGTGCTCAGGTCACTGTGCTAACCAGCCTCCTGGCAAATGGGAGGCTCAGCCTCAGGTGACTTGACTGTGTCACATGACTAAGTAGGGGCAGAGGGACCTGAACTTGAAGTTTTCCACTCCGGGGTTGGGGTCCTTTGGATACTAGGGGACTGGTGATGTCGCAGCCAGGTTCCCAGGGAGCAGATTCAGGGATGTTCTGGGTGAGCACCTCCCGGACCAACACCTTCCCAGCAGCTGGGACTTGCTAGTCCTTCCTTGAGAGGGGTCCAACTGGACAGTCACAATGTCCACTGTCACTGACATCCAGTTCCAAGGTGGGAAGAAGGCACCCTGATGTGACCACGTGTTTCCCCTTTGCAGCACACGAGGGACCTTGGGACTGCGTGGCCATTTCAGCAGAGGGGCTACATCGGGACAGCCGAAGACGCTGACCTCCGGTGCCAGAGCACATACCAGGCAGACCTCCTTCCCCAGGAGGACGGGAACTGGACATGCACCATCCTGTGACCCCCTGTGTGTCTGAGGGGAGGCAGCTCTAGAGTCCCCCGAAGAGCCGCCCCATACCAGGTGCAGCTCTGGACCCAGAGAAATCGAGGCACTGCCTGTGTCCTAAGCAAGAGGCGCCCTTGGGGTGAGAGTCCAGCCCCTGACCACTCCCCTTCCTGCTTCTTCCAGGTGCATTTCCCACAGCCCAGCCCCCTCTGCCCGCCCCAGTCTCTGAAAACTTTCCGGCGAGAGAGATTTAGACAGAGCAGAATTCAGTCTCGACTTTCATCTGTTCAATTATCAATAACAATAAATGAAAATAACAGCAAAGGTCTTTCTTGGGTGTTTATTAACTTCAAGGCAAAGAGCCAAGAAGTACAGAAGAAGTACAGATGCCAATGCGTGTGTGTGCCATCAATTCAACTAGAAAAATTTTACTTTATTTTATTTTGGGGGGGAGGGGGTACCAGGGATTGAAGTCAGAGGTCCGTGCCCTGAGCCCCATCCCCAGCCCTATTTTGTATTTTATTTAGAGACAGGGTCTCACTGAGTTGCTTAGCACCTCACCATTGCTGAGGCTGGCTTTGAACTCGAGATCCTCCTGCCTCAGCCTCCTGCGCCGCTGGGATCACAGGCCTATGTCGCTGCTCCAGACATAGAAATATTTTATTTTTGCACTCTTACTGTGCCAAACACAGGTCTGACCCTGGGAACACAGCCACAAAGCAGACAAAAATCCCTATTCTTATGGAGTTGACACCTTGATGCTGGATGGTTTGAGATCCTTCCCGTTTTCTTTTTATAAGTAATTCCAAGACAAGCAAGCATCCTCCGTTAATCCTTATGCACAGCTCTAGGAAAATTTCTAGAATAGGAGAGACTAGCCACTTAAAATGCAGCCACCTCAAATCCAGATGTGCTGCGAGTACAGCACATATACAGGCTTTTAAGACTTTGCACAAAGAAAAAGTCAAATTCTTGACAACTGATAATTGAAAAACTCGGTTGTGTATTGAAGTGACCATTTTTTGATATTTTGAGTTAAATCAAAAGGAACTTCATCTTTTTCCTTTTTCAATGCAGCTATCCGAAAACGTGACAAACGCGGCTTGCGTTGCAGTCTAGAGGACAGCCCTGCCCTCGGGGTGGGGCTCTGGGCTGAATAATAGGCTCCGCCCACTCACGTTTCTATGTCATCGCGCTGTCCTGGGTACCAAGAAGCTGCATTTCATTTCTAGGACTCCAAAATGTGAAGCTCCTCTAAATGCAGACGGTCCCAGCTCATGAATAAACACGGAAGAACCAACGCTCTTATCGCCTGGGTCCCTGGCCACCAGAGTGGCCCGCCAGCAGTCTTCCTTCTGTCCTTACGTCCCTCCTTTCAATCCCCAGCAGCGCTGATGGATGGATTTCGCTCTAATAAATGCAGGACCCTGAGGACCTGAGGACCAGCAGCCTGCTCCCTCCATCCTTGAACTTGACTCACTTAACTGCCCTGTGGCCCGGGCACCTCACACACTGAAGTCCCACGTCTTCCTACCCTGGTGACCACAGGAACCAGAAGCACGGATGTCTGAGGACAGCAGAATATGGAAGTCCCGGCCCAACCAGAGAGCAGAGCACCCTTCTCTGCCTCCGGGATCTACGTGGGTGCCCCGCAGACAGGATGGCGCCCACCTCCCGATTTCCGTGCCAAGCTCCCCTGCAAACACCCTCACAGATGCACCCAGAAAGAACATGCCCATAAATAACGGCCCATGCTCCCTGGGTACCTCAGCCCAGTCGAGGCGACACATGGACTTAACCACGGAGTCCTCCTCCTCGTGGAGAGGGGAATGGGCTACGGTGGCTGTCCTTTATCACAGGATGAGCCACACAGCTTTAAAGTGGCCGGTACAATAGGCTGAATAAGGGGCTCTGGTCCATTAGCAGAGAGTGCTCCTGTGTGTGCTGGGGCATCACAGGGTCCTGAACCCCAGGGCGCCCTGCATCCTCTTTAGTCAACCGGGTTCCAGCATGAAAACTGGCTCAGGTCCAAAAACCAGGTCAGGGCCCGTCACCTTGGCTTCTTCTAATGACCCACAGTGGGTGGTCTCCCTCTGGGCTGAGGATCAGCTGAGCCCCGAGGATGCCACGTTGTATTAACCACATCCACAACTCTCTGTGGCCTGGACCTCCCCCCCCACCCCCTGCTTCATCCCCCCATGGTAACCACGGCATCCACTGCCCCCCATCGTGCCAAGGTCCTATCATCCCCTCCACCACCACCAATGAAAGTCCTTCCCAAAAGGACAACATGGAAACCCTTGAAGATGCCAGCTCCCTCTCTCCAGCACACTCCTTTGGCTCCTCTGGGCCTTCCCCAGGGTCCTTCTGGACTTACACAGCACGTGCAATGTTTAAACATCTCCGTCCACTGATGGTTCCTTTGTTGTGCAAAAGGCTTTTAGGACGACACAGTCCCCCTTGTCTATTTGTGCATTTAGTGTGGGTGTGGGCGTGAGATTCGCCTGTGTCAGCTGATTTTTGACAAGTTTGCCAGGACTACAGAACGGGGGAAAGACAGGCTCTTCAACACACACTGTTGGGAAAACTCGATATCCACGTGCAAAGAATAACGCTGAACCCTTACCTCACACCATAGGCCAAAATCGACTCAGAATGGAATGAAGGCTGAAACACAATGTCCTGAAAATAAAACTCCTAGAAGTCTTGGCGATGACTTCATAGATATGTCACCAAAGGCCCAGACACCTAAAGCATGTCTTATTAGATGGCGTTGAGGTCAGGGGCTGCTTATCCCCAGCAGTGTTTGTTGGAGAGACCCCCCCCTCTCCTGGCTGCTCTGCCAGGCCACTCTGACGTGCACCCAGAGCCCATCCATGGGCCAGTCTGTCTGGGGACTCTGGTTCTTCCCATTGGTGTATTTTTGTCTCCCTGAGTTAATCTGGCCTTGTCTTCAGTACTGGGGCTGGTGAGTCCTGACATCTTCAGGAAACCCCTTTCTCTGTTTCTCAAAACTCTGGCTCCTCTTGGCCATTCTATTTTGATGTGAATAGTAGAGTCAACTTGTGATGTTCTGCCCCGAATGTGAGAAATCGCACACGTTAGTTTAGGAATGGTCCGTGAACTTGGAATGTCTTTCGACTCATTTCTATACATCCTAACAACTGGGACGCGGATTTATTTTTTTGCCTACAAATCACCTTTCATGTCATTTGTGACAGGTATCCCTAGGGGTTTGTTTCACTGAGACTGTGCTTACTATATTTTCTTTAACTTTATTTGGTAATAGTTAGGAGACTTAAATGCTTTTAATGGTTATAAATACTTGGTTATAGCATCATATGTGATCTCTATGCTTTTCTGAATATTCTGAGTTTAGTATCTTTTTTTTGCAGTAAACTTGTATTATTTGTATAGTCATAAGAAATAACACAACAGTTTTTCTTTCAAAAATGTGTTTTTGAGAAGCCTTTGTCTCAGCTAAGCTCTGATAATTTGTGCAAATGCAGTCATCCCCGAGTCAGCTCCCAGGACTACAACAAAATACCTGAGATAATCAGAAAGAGGAAATGTACAATTTAAGCTCACAGTTGTGAGGGTTCCAGTTCATTGTTGATTGGCTCTGTTGCTTTGGGCCCGTGTGGAGAGAGCACATCATAGCTGAAGCCTATGGAGAAATAAAATGCCTGGCCTCATGGTCAGGGGGCAGAAGAGAAGGAAGAAGAGACCGGGGGTCCCAGTGTTGCCTTGGAGGCTGTTCAAGAACCTCCCATCAGGCCCCACTTCTGAACGATCCCACTACCTCCCACAGCACCACCCTGGGAACCAAGCCTCTAACCCACAGGTCTCTGAGGGATCCAGATTTTAGGACCAAGTATACAGAAAGCTCTGAGGCACTATTGTTTGGTGCTGCTAATTCAAGGACAAAATCAAGAGAAATCACACACGTTAGTTTAGGAATGGTCCGTGAACTTGGTGTGTCTTTCGACCCAGGAGCACGGGTGTGTGAGGAGGATCAACTTTGGATGCAAATCAAGGTGCCTGAGTGGAAACGGGTCGTGCATCTCCAGGGGAAGGGCCCTCCCCGCATTCTGGGCTCCACAAAACCAACAGAGGAGAGTTAATGTTTAGCCCAAAGAGAGGAGGGCAGAGTTCACGCTGGCAATAAGGACGCAGCTGAGATCTGGCAGGTGGCGGAACCTGGGACACACCATTGACAGGCCCACCCGGCCCCCTAGGCTGCCTGTCGAGGTTCCCCAGCTCAAAAGAGGGAGATTTTGCTGCTGCCTTTGGTCCCCTGGCTCCCTTCTCCTCCCACAATTCCTTTCTCCAGGCAACAGCTGGGGCCCCAGGGTCCCCCAGGGTCCCCCCAGTGCCTGATTCTTCCTCAGGCCACCACCCTGCACTGGTCCCTTGAACCCTCGGGGAAACTGGCTCTCCTCTGTCACATGGGGAACAATCACAGCTCTAAAAGTGTCTGCAGAGGATTTAGGGAGCAACTGGGTGATGGCACCTGATATATGGTTTATCCTAAAGGATGGAGCTTATGATTAAGATGATTCAAAAACATTGCCAAGGCCCTGCTCTGGGCCAGGTCCCAGGGGCCGTGCTGGGGAGGCAAAGGTGGATGAGGGAGTTGTCAGGGCTCATGTCACAGGAGACAGGCACTGTCTGTGAAAATCCTAATAAACAGAGCTATTTCACTTCTAATTATCTAATTAAAGTCTAATAAATATGATTATCTAGTAAATCACCTTATCATTTGTTAGAGGTGTGGGCAGGGGTGGCTGGAAGAGTCTCTTCCATGCCTCTGGCTTCTGGTGTCCTTGGGTTGTGGCTGAATTCCCCGCATCTCTGCCTCCAACGTCACATGATTTTTTCCCTTGGTGCGCGCGTCTCTGTCTAGGTTTCTCTTTCTTATAAGGAGACCAGTTGCATTGGATTAGGACTCACCCTGATGACCTTATTTTAACGTGGTTACTTCTGTAAAGACCCTATTTCCAAATAAAGTCATATTCTGAGGTCCTCGGGGAAGAACTGCAAAGTATGCTTTTGGAAAAAGACCACCCAGGAAGCACGTCCCAGCGGAGCGCCCTCTGTCGGCAATCACAGGCCCCTACAGCTCCCTGAAGCGCGGGCCGGTCCCCAGAACCCTCACACGCCCCTCCAGCTAGAAGGACCTCAGTACCCCAGCTTCACCGAAGGACCAAGGTCCCCTTTGGCTCCTGACAATCTGCACGGCCACATCAGCTTGACTTGGGAGCCTACTCTGGCTTCTTAAGAGTAAATCTGAAAAAATAAATAACAGGGCCCATTATAACTGAGACATTCCAGCCTCAAGCTGAGCTGCTGGGGCCCTTAGTCTGCAGTCTTGACTCAGGTCTCTGGATTGCCATTACTTATCTAGTTTCTTTCTTTTTTTGTTTCATTTCTTCCTTCCTTCTTTCCAGTGTGGGGGATTGAACCCAGGACATTGCTCTTGCTAGGCAAGCAGCTCTACCACTGAGCAACATCCCCATCCCCACTGAGGATGGACCCAGGGGCACTTAACCACCGAGTCACACCCCCTTCTTTAGTGTTATTTTAATTTTGAGACAGGGCCTAGCTAAGTTGTTTGAAGGCCTTATTTAATTGCTGAGGCTGGCTTGGAACTCATTCTCCTGCCTCAGTCTCCCAAGCCCCTGGGATCGGGTGTGCGCCACCACCCCCAGCCCACATAGGGTTTTTATGAGGATTAAATATAAAGTATTTGGAACAATGCCTGCTGTCTAGTAATGGCTCATAAATATAATCCCTTTTTAAATATTTATTTTTTAGTTGTAGTTGGACCCAATACCTTTATCTATTTATTTCTATGTGGTGCTGAGGATCAAACCCAGAACTTCGCACGTGGTAGGCGAACACTCTACCACTGAGCCACAACCCCAGCCCCTATAATCCCATTTTTATGGACGAGGAAATAGAGACTCAGGAGAGGCCAGTAATTTGCACAAGGTTGTACAGATAGGCACCAACTCCAACCCAAGTCCATCTGACTCCACAACCCTTCCTTTTCAAAATCTGAAACTCTTGCCTTAAATTATCTTTTTAATTTTTATTATTTAATTTGTATTCATTTATTTTATTGTTTTTTATTTACTTATTTATTTTGGGGGGGGGGTTGGTACTGGGGATTGAGCCCAGGTGCGCTTAACCCCGGAGCTATATCCCCACCCTTCTTATTTTGAGACAAGTTCTCTCCAAGCTTGTGGGGCACATTTCCTCCATTTGACAGATAACAAAATCCAGGCCCAGAGAAGCTAAGCGTCTCACATGGGCTGCACCGCAAAACAGGCTAGCCAGAACTGGGGTCTCCTGGCTGCCAGGGTAGGGTTGCTTCCTCCGGACTTTGTCACCGATTTCCCGTGGGCAGCCGGGGAGCCCCGCGGGAGGGCCGGCACACCTTCCTCGGTCCAGCTGCAGGTGCGCTGACCCGGGCTGGGCAGCGGGCGCGGCCGTCACAGGGGACGGAGGGGAGGAGGAAAACGGGAAACGAAACCGAAACTCGCGGCGCTGGGCGGGAACCAGACAGGGACCGGGACGGCAGCGCCGGTGCCTCGGCGCATCCTCAGGACCCGGCTATCGGTCCGGGCGGGGAGGCGCGGCCAGCGACATGGACGTGTACCGCACCGCGGCCGCCGCGCTCGACAGGCTGGTGACCCGCCGCCTGCAGCCGCCGCCCGAGTTCGTGGGAGCTGCGCGGCGCGCGCTGGGAGCCCTGGACGCCGCCCTCAGGGAGCGCGGGGGCCGCCGAGGGGGCGCCGGGCCGGGGCTGCGGGTGCTGAAGACCGTCAAGGTGAGCGGCCTGGGGACACTGCAGGACCCGTCGGGGACTTGACCTATGGATGGGGCGACTCCTGGTCCAGCCTCAGGGTGCTGCTAACACACGAGCCAGGTCGAGCCCCGAGGGCACGGGCTCCTCCCCCGCTGCTCTATTGTATTTTATTTTTAATTCCACCAGGGATGGAACCCAGGGGCCCCGACCCCTGAGCCAGGTCCCCAGCCCTATTTGGTATTTTATTTAGCGACAGGCTCTCACTGAGTGGCTTAGGGTCTCCCTTGTGCTGAGGCTGGCTTTGAACGCCCCATCCTCCTGCCTCAGCCTCCCCAGCTGCTGGGATGACAGGCGTCCATAGGTTTAATCTCAGCCCCACCTCTCCTGAGCTGAGTGTCCTTAGCAAGTGACTGCACCTCTCTGAGCCGCTTTTTCTAGTCTGTGAGCTGGGGTGGTAGGAGATAGCTCATAGAGTCATGAGGATTTTCGTAGGGGGCATCTGTAAACTTCAATTCCAGAGCCCAGCCCCCCAGGAAGGGCCTTGGAGAGTGGCCCTTTCCAGGGCTGGACAGAGCGGTAGGAGATGAGCCCGGGGCTTCTGGCTGGACCAGAAAGCAAAGAGAAGGGTCCCCAGCCTCCGGAGCCACGTCAGAATGACCCCTGAGGGGCTCCCCTGCTGGGTCACCCCCACCATCCAGACATTGCCAAAGTCCCACTAGGGACACCACTGCCTGCTCCCGGGAATCGCCATCGGCATGCGCGAGAAGGAGTGTGGGTGAAATCACACCAAGAGGAAAGGGGGGTGCCAGAAATGGGGTGCAAGGCAAATTCAGGCTCCCCCTTGCTTTTGCCGAGGTTAGAGAATCTTCACAACAAAACTATGGTAAGTCAGTTGATGTATAAGGACAAAGCCGTGGGACCCCGATTCCTTGGATGGAAGTCACAGCCCGGCCACCTCGGCTGGCTTGGGAGGGGGAGGTGGGAGCAGGAAGCTCCAGGGCTTTCATCCCCCACCCCTGTAAGTCTTCCCGCGTAGGCGCTGGCCATAGGGGCCTGGCATCGAGGTTGGGATAAGTACGGGTCCCAGCTGGGGTGACAGTTGGCTCTAGCTGGCTCTTGCCACTTATTGGCTGGCAACTCTGTGCCCCCTCCCGGCCTCACCCTCCATCATCTGCTACCGATTGTCACCACATCCAGTTCCCTGCAAGACATCAGGGGTCAGATGCCAGGACAGAGCAGAGCAGAGGCTTGGGAGGTCGCGTCCCTCATCCTCGTCCTCATCTTCGGGCGGGAAGCTTTGCAGAAACGCTGATCAGAAAGGGCTCAGACATTCCATGAGCCACACCACAGTTTTGCACCCATCCAGAGCAAAGAGCTCATCTCTTGCCCGCTAGTTACTGGGTGTTTAGTAGTTGTTGCTTTGAGTACCAGGGACTGAACCCCAAGGTGCTTAACCACAGAGCCACACCCCCAGCCCATCATATTTTTCATTTTGAGACAGGGCCTCCCTAAATTGCTGAGGCTGGCCTCCAACTTGTCATCCTCCCACCTCAGCCTCTAGAGTCTCTGGGGTTACAGGCATGCGCTCTCACGCCTGACTCTTCTCGTTGTTTTTAAAGTGAGTTGCCAACATTTGAAAATCGTGAACTGATGTGTTAAAATTGCTTCTTTTGGAAACTCAGAGCTGGCTGCCTTGTCCACATGCCCTCACGGCACCAAATGCCTGGAACTGATGGCCCCAGTCTCCAGCCCGGTTGGCCTGAGAGCTGGTGGACGTGAGTGGTGGAGAGAGCCGGATTCTCCCGTTGCCGTTCCCTTCACAGGAAGGCTCCTTTGGCCGGGGCACAGCTCTCAGGGGTGGCTGCGACTCTGAACTTGTCATCTTCTTTGGCTGCTTCGAAAGCTATGAGGACCAGAGGGGCCGTCGTGCGGAGATCCTCCAGGAGATGCAGGGGCTGCTGGACGCCTGGTGTCGAGACCGCATCCCGGGCCTGCGCCTCCAGTTTCCTGAGCAAAACATGCCCGGGGTCTTGTGGTTCCAGCTGGTATCGGAAGACCTTGAAAACTGGATGGATGTCAAACTGGTGCCTGCCTTTGACGCCCTGGGTGAGGGGTCCCCGGCTCACTCCAGCGTTGGGGGAGGATTCCTGGGGGCGAGACAGGTCATCCAGTTCTGGCCCTGACACTAACTTGCTGGGCCACCTGGGCAAAGCTATACCTGTCTCTGAGCCTTGGCTCCTTGAATAAGCACAGCGGGTACGGACCAGAGGGGGCCGAGAAGGGTCTGTGGTCCTGGGTGGAGAGGCTGGTCCCCCACCCAGGCACGTCAGGTTCCTTCAGCTGCTCCCCCAGCACCTCCCACCCGAATTCTCCCTACTCCCTCCCAGTGCCCAGCAGAGCTGGGCCTGCGTCCTTAGTGCCCATCCTAACTCAGTGCTTTATGTCCCCAGGGACGCTGAGTCCTGGAATCAAACCCAAACGTGAGGTCTATGCCACCCTCCTCAACAGCGGCTGCCAGGGGGGTGAGCACGCGGCCTGCTTTGCTGAGCTGCGGAGGAACTTTGTGAACACTCGCCCAGTCAAACTCAAGAACCTGATCCTGCTTGTGAAGCACTGGTTCCGCCAGGTGAAGCTCTGCCAAGGTTCTGGTTCCAGACATTTGACTTCTCTGTGGAAATAGTTTCTTATTTTTAGTGACCTTTTATGGCCTCTTTCTGGAAAATGCCTGCTCATGTCCTTTGTCCATTATCTTCTTTCGTAACTGTCTTCTTCTTGTTGAGTTGTTGAAGCTCTTTATATATTATGGATGCTAATTCTTATTTACTTGATATAGTGCAAATGTATTCTCCTCGTCTGTGGATTGTACTTTGCTTTGCTTAAAGGTCATTTGTCAGCAAAAGTATTCAAATTTTAATGTAATCAGGTGTAGTCATCTTTTCTTAAGTTATTTGTTCTTTGCCCATGTCTGAAGTCTTTCCTTATCCTGACTTCCCGACATGACTCTCCCTCGTTGCCTTCCAAAAGGCTTGTTTTCCACATTCAGGGCTTTGTCTAGTCTGGAATATTCTATATACGGCATGAGGTGATATGGAGTTCGTAAGCTTCCTAGCCCAGCCTCAGGAATACCCATCTGCCCTATTCATGCTTTATTGACAAACTCTGGTGCATTGTAGATGAGGGACAAGTTTCCCCAAAATCTTGAGCCACATAGCTTTGTCCCCACACTGGACCACCCGTCATAGGGAGGTCTGGGGAGTTCTGGGTGGGAGGAGGTCCTGATTCCGGTTCTGGCTCTGATACTGATGTGCTGTGTGACCCTGGGCAAGTTCCTAACCTCCTCTGGACTTCTTCCTCTGCTTGTATATAAAAGGTGCATTGGTCTTTCTCAGGTTCTTCCCACATAGATAGGATTCTTTGGGGACAGGAAATGCTCGCAGCCTGGAGCTTGTTAAAAGGGCAGACTAGCCAGGCCACCCGGGTGCTAGGAGAATGCCAGCAGGATCTGGTTCTGGGCACACGTGTGTTCGCACCCCAGAGACAGGGTGGGCAGAGAGAGCAGGACTGCTGGGGCCACCAGCCAGGCAGGTCACCAAGGAAGTCAGAGCACCCCCTCTCGAGTGGCCCTGCCAGCCCAGAAGCCTCGACTCTGACCACGGCATAGAGCTGGTCACTCCTGGAAACGTGAACCCCCAGATACGTGGCCCAGAAACAGGAGTCATGTGTCTGCACCGGGGACGAGGGCTGGGTGGACAGCTGCCCGGCCCCACTTGGGCCTGGTGCCCTGCTCCGTGGGTGCCAACGGCCCCTTCCTCTCCAGTCGGCCATCTGGCCAGCACCCCGGATCTGTGGGGGGGTAGACAGTCCCAGGTCCTGCTGGCTCCGCCCTGGTGACCCCTTGCCCCCAGGGAGACAGGCCAGCTGCTGTGGGAGCTGGGGTGGGACTTGGCCCAACTCCCACCCCAGGCTCAGCCTGCGGGGACCCCAGCCCCGAGGCACAGCCACCAGGGGCCTACGGATGGGCCCTCCCTCCCTTCCTCCTGCCGAGCCCCTCCCTCCACCCTGCTCACAGGCGTTCCAGGAGGAGGCGCAGAGCAGGCCGCTGCCCCCGGTCTACGCCCTGGAGCTGCTGACCATCTTCGCCTGGGAGAGGGGCTGTGGGAAGGACGCCTTCAGCCTGGCCCAAGGGTTCCGGTCTGTCCTGGGCCTGATCCAACAGTACCAGGGCCTGCGTGTTTTCTGGACCGTCAACTACAGCCTCGAGGACCCTACAGTCGGGGATTTCTTGCGGAGGCAGCTGGAGAGACCCAGGTACGTCCTAACACCCGCCACGTGCTCTCCTGTCCCTGGGCCTCACAGAGCTGACGGACAGTGCTGGAGCAGGGGTGCTGCCCAGCTGCACCTTAGGATCCCCAGGTGATCCTTTTTCACTTGTAAAAAAATCTCACAATGCCTGGGCCACATACTGTGTGTGTGAAGGTTTCGCTGACAGATAACATGCCCATTTAGAGGACCGACTATAAAGGGCTATGAAACCACCACCCAGAGTCACAGAATACTCCCAGCACCCCAGTGAGTCCTTCCTGGTCAGCGACACACAAGATAAACCCCATTCTGATTTTCATCAGTCCAGTTTTGCCTGGTTTAAAATCTGATTTGAATAGAGTCATGAACTTTGTCCATTTGTGCCTGGTTTCTATTTTCTCAACATTAAGTCATTGAGTTCCATTCATTTAATTGAGTTCATTCTTTCTCATTGCTGCTTAGTATTCCATAGTAGGGACTTAGGACAATATGATTTCCAGTCTACTGAAGATAGCTAATTGGATTGCTCCCAGTTGGCAGCTATCACAAATATGGCTGTTATACACATGTGTCTTGCATGTATCTTGATGCGTATGCATCAAATGGATGTAGACCTAGGAATGGAATTGCTAAAGCACAGAGTGTAATTCAGAGTTCCCAGCAATGGTCCTTGTATCTTGGGATCCTAATATGCAGCCAGGGTTCAGAACCCTGGCTCCAAATTCATCTCTACAACAGTTCCACCAAAGTGAGCCTTGTTATCTTCATTTTCAAATGAGAAGACTGAGGCTCAGAGAAGGAAAGTCATCTGCCCCAGGTCACACAGCTGGAAAATAACTAACCTGGGATTGTAACCAGCTCTGCCTGACTCCAGAGCCCTGGTGACCTTCTTGCTAACTGAACCTTGTCTCTCTGGAACTGCAGGCCTGTGATACTGGACCCTGCTGACCCCACATGGGACGTGGGCAGTGGCACAGCCTGGCACTGGGATGTGCTGGCCCAGGAGGCCCGGACGTGCTGTCACCACCCGTGCTTTCTGGAGGCAGCTGGGAGCCCGGTGCAGCCCTGGGAGGGGCTGGTGAGTTTCCCGGGGCCCTTGGGTCTTGCACCCATTTTATGCGTTCTGGTATATTTCTGAGCATCCGCGAAGCGCCAGGGCCACATGTCACAGTTGAGTTGGAAGGTGGGAGCAGCAGGCATGGTGGCCTCTAGTCACCGGCTGAGGCCGCAGAGGAAGGAGGCCCTAGCACAGGGCCTCTCCCAGCCTTTCCACCCACCATGGGGGAGCCTTCTGCAGTGCACCCCCCGAGAGGGCGCCTTTTTCTAGTCTGTCCACAGGCACCGAGTCCCTCACTTCCCCTCGCGGAGCCTCAGTCGCTCAGCTGAGCAAAGGGGCCACCGATGGCGGCAGGGGGTGGCATGGAGACCCTGTGCGGTGACGCGCTCCTCCAACCACCTTCCAGGGCCTCCCACGTGCTGAGTGCTCTGATTTGGGCCACTGTGTCCTGCGAGACTCTGACCAGGAGACCCCTGAGGACAGCAGGAGCCTGGACGACACTGAGTGTCACTGGGCAGGGGACAGTCGGACTGTGAGTCCAGCCCCGGAGCCCGCCGCAGCCGCCAGCACCGCCCCGTCAGCCCTGGGCGCAGCCTCGGCCTCCGCCCTGGCCCAGGTCCCCGCCAGGGAGCTGGACCGCTTCATCCAGGACCATCTGCAGCCCAACCCACGGCTCCAGGAGCAGGCGAAGAGGGCCATCGAGGTCCTCCAGCGCTGCCTCCACAAGAACTGCACCTACAGGCCCTCGAGGGTCATCAAGGTGAGCGGGGCAGGTGGGGACCCCATGGGGCCCTCCAGGGACGCGGGAGAGGGGAGAGGTCGCGCAGGGGATCGATGCCCTGGAGCGTGGCCGGAGGTCGACCAGAAGGCCCAGGGAGACCTTCACCCAGCCCAGCCCCAGCCTTGCCTGCTGTGCCCAGGACCCCACCAACCCCATCGGGCAACATCCGTTAACCCAAAGCCACTTTATGATAATGCACCCATATTCCTGAGGTTGAACACGGAACTCAAAGTGACAAACAGAAAGTGTGTGGGGTGCACTCTCGGCCACCCCAATCCAGCCATCTCAAGCCGGGGTCTCGCTGTACAGTCCAGTGCCAGGATTTGTTTTGAATATTAAAAAAATAATAATAAAAATAAAACCACTCACACAACAGTCATCACCTTCCTCCTGAGCTCAGGGCCCCTGACTTCTGAGGCTGTGTGGCCTCCAGGGCTGTAGGATGTGGCCCTGGGCTGCCCCCGCCTCTGGTTGCTACCTGCCCCGGCGCTCTGTGGGGGGCCTCTCTCCCTCCTTGAAGCCCTGGGTGGAGCAGGCTACCTCCCAGGGCCATCTTGGCTGGACGCCCAGCCCCACCCGCCTATTGGCCTCCAGGAACACTTAGCATTTTCTCAGGAACCACTGTGTCCCCGTCCCCCTCCCCAAGCTAGAAGGCAAGTTCCTGAGTGGAAATCTTTCACTTACGCGCTCCCACCTGCTCCGGTGCGTGGAAGTGGGTAAATGCTGTTGCATGATGGACCGACGGATGGACGGAAAGGCTGATGTTGACTGATGGAAACAGACCACAGAGCACATTTGAGGCCCATCTGGTCTGGAACCTACCCTTGTACCTGCTGCTCCAGATGTGTGGTGGGCCCTGCTGCTGCTGGCCTTGAAGTTCTGGTCACTGCGGCTCAGCCCAGCCCCGCCTCACATGGCCGTGAACTCTGCCTCAGCTCTAGATAAAGAGGCAGGCGCAAGCCCACACAGCTTGGCTCTCTGCTGGGCCCCCAAGAGTCAGAAGTCAAGGGCTCATGGGGTCTGGCCCTGTTGAGGTGCCCCAAGACCCACCATCAGCGAGAGAGCCATTTCTGGGCTGCGGTTGGTAGGCTCCTGGTCCCAGCTGTTCCTCCCTCCGCAGGGTGGCTCCTTCGGCAGGGGCACGAACCTCCGGGGTGACTGCGATGCTGAGCTCATCCTCTTCCTCAACTGCTTCACGAACTTCGAGGACCAGGAGCGCCACCGAGGGGAGATCATCAAGGAGATTCGGACACAGCTGGCATCGGGGTGGCAGGACCCAGTCCCTGGGCTGCGCCTTACGTTTCCTGAGCAGAACACACCTGGCGCTCTGCAGGTCCAGCTGGTGTCTGCCACCCCAGAGACTTGGGTGAATGTCAGCCTGCTGCCTGCCTTTGATGCCATGGGTGAGGACACCTGAGCCTGGGGAAGTGACAGAGAAACCCTGGGGACCAGGGAGCACATATAGGCGCCACCTGCCATCCTCCTCGTTCTTCTAAGTCTCCCACTGAATCAGGCACTGAAAACTACTTTGAGGTAGTTTTGAAATCTGAGGCAGATCTCAGCCGATGTAGAGCTTTACCCAGATCTTAGTGAGGAAAGGTTTCAGGCTAAAGGAAACTAGAGATACCACCCACCCACAGTTACCAACAGTAACAGTTCCCCAGATCGCTGGGGATTATAAAGGAAATTTCATGGTATCATTTCCTCCTTCGCTTTAGAGAATTTACTTTAGGATTCGTTTTCTGACTTTTGGAAGTGAATCTTAGTCATTGTCAGTCCTAAAGAAATGCAGTTATGGAGGCTGAGGAGGCTGAGGCAGGAGGCTCTGGACACAGGCACCACTGATTCCGGGCAGAATGTGGAGCAGTCCATTCGGGCCTGTATATTTTGTACTCTGCATCCTGACATTATCTTTTGCTCTTTGATCTATGACTATTTGGATGTGGGTTTCCAAATGAAGGTCTGGAGTTTGGTTCCTTTGTTTCTTTAAACACTTACTATTTTTTTTTTAACTTTACTCCAACAGTATACTTCACATGATAACACTTCTTGGTAATTTGCTGGAACTTTCCAGGTTTAGACTTGAGTTAAAAAAACCTTTCTGTTTCCGCTTCCTGCTTGAAGGGTCTGATGGGTGTTTTCCCTCAGGGTCTACTGTCCTATAACATCTCTCCTTTCTGAAGAGAAGTCTGTTGTCCCTTTAATGGTCATTTCTTTGTTATGTAATCTATTTTTATTTATATGTGTGGCTTTTTGCTTGGCCTCTCCCTCCGCTTTTGGGAGACTTTGAGACTTTCTTGGTCCACAGTGTTCTTCAGTGTCTCCGTGATCCGTCTGTGCACGGACTGCTCCATATTCTGTCTGGAATCAGTGGTGCCTCCTGTGTCCAGGAATTTAACCCTTCCTTTAGTTTTGGGGAAATGTCTCCCAGGGTCCTTTGCAATATTGCCTCTGCCGGTGTTCCCTGTTATCTGCTTTCTCTTGATGACGTCCCCGACTCTTTATCTCTAACGCCCCCCTCACGCTGCCTGCTTCTCATTGCTCAGATCTGTTTTCCGTTTTACTCTTTTCAAATGCATCTAATCATCTACCTATTCTTGATTTTTTTTTTAAATAAGAACTTTTTCATTTCTAGAAGTTTCTATTTGGCTCTTTCTCAAATCAACCTGCTGCCTGCCCTTGGACTTCATTTCTTCCATTGGGGTCTCAGTGACTCTTATCTTTTTGGATCACCTTAAACATGCTCCGTCTCTTGGATTGTCCTGTGATCACAAATTCTCCCATCAGTTGTGTCTCCATACCCTCCCTCTTCCCCACCCCACCCCTGGCTGGATCATTTCCTTGTGTGGTTTGTAATTTTTTATTGTGAGGAACTTCATTATATGGAACTTTTACTTTCTTTCCTTTTCCTCTGGAAGTTCCTTCTGCTGTGGGCTGAAGAACTATCCCTCAAGGGACTGAGTTCTCATTTTGTCTCCAGCTGGGCTCCAAGGGCCTCACTCATTCCCAGGCCAGCTTAGGTGATGACTCCACAGCCTGGGACTTCCCCACCAGGCCATAAATTTGGATTTCACAACTGCATCCAGCATTGGATTGGGATCTCAGTTTCTCTTAGGGGACTTTCTTCCCCTGTCCCCAGGGGCCTCTCTCTATTGGTGGGTGATTCTTCTGAGACACCTTTCAGCGAGAAAGGTCAGGCTTTCTTTCATTCCAGAATGAAGGAGAGCCTGGGCCTCAATTCCAGTTTCCTCTCCCTTCCTTGATTTTTTTTCCCCTCTCCTGGGAGATGACAACATGAATAATAGCAGTAATTAATGCTTATTGAACACACGGTGTTTTTAAAGCAGTTTGGAGCAATTTACATGTGGATTTCACTTGCTTCTTATAATAGCCTTATAAGGTGGATGCTGCTTATGATCCCCCTCTTACAGATGAGCACCAAAGACACAAATCACACAGCTTGGATTTGAACCCAGGCCTATTGATCTTGGAAGCTCATTACCTTAACTTCTATGTGCCACTTCCACAGTATGAGTAAAAATTATTGGACTACCCAGTTCAGGGTTGATACTAAAAAAAGGGTGTGTGTGTGGGGGGGGGGCCGGGTGGCTCAGTGGTAGAGCGCTTGCCTAGCCTGTGTGAGCCACTGGGTGCTCCTTAGCACCACATAAAAATAAAATAAAGGTTTTGTCCACCTACAACTAAAAAAAAAATTTAATAATAGTTCTGTTATCCAATGTTGCAATATATTATGATTGATCGCAATGTCACATAATTAATGTTGAAATTAATTGCATTAATGAGCGTCATCCATTGCACTAATGGTGAATGCATGGTGCGCGCTGCTAGCTTCATTCCCAGCTGCACAATGAGCGGTCCCACTTCCACAGGGCAGCTCGGAGCGGACACCAAACCTCAGCCCCAGGTGTACACGGCCCTGTTCAACAGCGGCGGCCACGACGGCAAGCATGCGGCCTGCTTCGCAGAGCTGCGCAGGAACTTCGTGAACACTCGACCCGCCAAGCTCAAGAACCTCATCCTACTGGTGAAACACTGGTACCATCACGTGAGTGCCCCTCGGCCCTCCCCCGGAAGCGGTGCTGTCATGACAACTGCCTAGGCCAATCAGCTCCTTCCCTGCACAGACATTTCCTCTCCTTTGCATCCCATTGGCCATCCCAAGCGGAAGAACCGCCTCCAGCTCCTCCCTTTCCTGCCCAGATCCGGAAGTCACTGTGTCTTTCCTCCATGAAGGCCTCCGTTTACGTAGCTGGGGTTCCCCGTCCCTGTGTGGCCCGTGGGTTTCTCCCCACTTCTCGCACTCCTGATGTTTTCCCACCCCAAGGCCTCTGCCCGCGCCCTTCTGCCCGTCAGTCATCTTCTGCATGCTGCCCCAACTCTTGAGCATCCTCTGGAGGCCCGTGCCCATTCCCACCTCACAGGCACTGATCTTGGGTTGACCTTCCATGACAGGTGGCAGCTCAAAATCAAGAGCAGCCAGGCCCCTCTCTGCCCCCAGCCTATGCCCTGGAGCTCCTGACCATCTTTGCCTGGGAGCAGGGCTGTAAGAACCACAGTTTCAACATGGCCCAAGGCCTGCGGACTGTTCTGGGGCTGGTCCAGCAGTACCAGGACCTTTGTGTCTACTGGACGGACAACTATGGCACTGAGGACCCAGCCCTGAGAACACACCTTCTTGGCCAGCTTCGGAAACCCAGGTGCACACCAGCTCCCCAGTGCCCGCCTCCACCCTGTGCTCTGTGCCCACTGTCACCTGGCATCTGTGTCCAGGAAGGCTCCAGGGCAGGCTTGGGGTCACCAGTCATTTTGCTTATCTCTGGACTTTGATGTTTAGCTGCCATTTTTAGGAAATTCAAGGAGAAAACCAGAGCCAGTTTTATAGCACAGTAGGTGGCCATATCTCAAAGTGAGGGGCCACCGAGTAGCCAGCAGCCAGCTGGGGCTCCTTCTGAATGCGGGCAATACTGGGCCAACCCTGGGGTCCTGACACTGTCCCCAACCCTCACGCCTCTTCCCAGACCCTCCACATTCCCAACCACCTGCCCCCCCCCCACTCTGTCCCCAGGCCTCTAATCCTGGATCCTGCTGACCCCACCTGGAACGTGGGCCAAGGCAGCTGGGAGCTGTTGGCCCAGAATGCAGTGGCCCTCATGACCCAGGCCTGCTGTATGAGTGGGGACAGAACCCCTGTGTCACCCTGGGATGTGCTGGTAAGAGGCAGGCCCTGGGGAGGGGACATCGTTGGCTCCCCTGCCTGGTGCCCTTTACCTGCCAGTGTGGCATCCCCAGCTCTGGAGTGTTGGCTGAGGTGGTTACCACTGTCCCCTGTTCTGGAGAATGGACCTCCAAGAGCAGCACAGGTTGTCCCATCTCATCCAGTGCCTGAGAGACACAACATACAAAGACCCCACCTTTGTCTCAAGGTGGGACCAACTCTTGTGATGTGGGTCACGCTCCCAAGCTCCGTGTGGGATCAGGCACGAGCTCATCTCCTTCCCAGCCCCTTATTGTGCTACCCTTGTTCTCTGTGAGCATGGCCCCAATTAATCATGTGCCCAAGAATCCCCTGATCAGGAGGTTTCTAGGGAAACCAACCTAAGAGGTAAGCCATCTGCACCTCATGAAAGGATATTGTTAATCTAGTTTTTATTACTGTAACAAAATACCTGAAGCCAGAAAACTTTATAAAGAAAAGAGGTGTGTTCAGCTGCCATTTTTAGGAAATTCAAGGTCATGGTGCCAGCATCAGCTGGGCTCTGCCGGAGACCCATGGGATGGCATCACAGCCGCAGGAGACCCTGTGGGAAGAGGAGATGGCATCCTGAGACAGGAAGCCCGAGAGCTGCCGGCCTGGCTCACCCACCCCACCCGTTCTCTCCGCAGCCAGCTCTCCTCCACCAAACCCCAGCCAGGGACCTGGACAAGTTCATCAGCCGGTTTCTCCAGCCCAACCGCCACTTCCTGGCTCAGGTGAACAAGGCTGTCAACACCATCTGCTCCTTCCTGAGGGAAAACTGCTTCCGGAATTCTCCCATCAAAGTGCTCAAGGTGGTCAAGGTGAGTCCCCGGAGAGCAGCAGGCAAGATGGGTCCTGCCGGTGGCTGATCTCTCCCAGGCCAGTATTGGGTCTGACCCCTCTCTGTGCCTGCTGCACAAGGTCAGGCATATAGAAGGAGCCAGAAAGTGGTATGGGTGGATGGTGGAGGCAGAGTCCAGATAAGCCTACATCTCTTGCAGTTGCTAGTGACACTCAGCTCAACAAAGGACACAAAGGAAAGCACCGACTGATGTAACTGGAAAGCCCTGGATTAGGCAGCTTCAGGCATAGCTAGATCCAGGAGCCTACATAGCATTATCAGGACTCAGCTTTTCTCTGCAGCTCTTGGATCTGCTTTGTTTTTGTTTCACTGTTTTAAAGCAGAAGCACAAATTTATTGACAACAGAGTGACAATCATAGTCCCATTTCCATTCAATTCTACAAAAATGGCTCTACTTTTCGGAAGGGGAATTTTTTTTTCTCAAAATTCAAGTTAAGACTTGGAATGGAGTCTCCTAGGCCTGGCTTGGGGAGACAGAATGGAACTGGGTTACACAGAAGGTGGCCCCACCTGGATTTCGGGAGCTTTATGTGGGCAGTTCCCGCAGACATAACCAGGATCTGGCCCCACTTGGGAAGGACGCGGGTGTGCATGAAAGATCACCTCGTCCTCTGCACTTCACACAGCCTCAGTTTACAATTGGACAGGCCCAGTGGAGACCCGGTCATCTCAATACAGTGTCAAAACGGAGGGTCCAGGCCTGCTGGTGTGCTGTGTGACCCCAGGCAAATACTGTGGTCTCTCTGATTCTCCCTTCCTCGTTCATAAGAGTCGAGGAGGATGGATTTGCTGCCTGATTTCAACCCTGGCTTCACCCTAGAATCACATGATGTCCAAGTGCCATCCCAGCTCAAATTAGGACGGGACTCAGCTGTTGGCTGTTTTTAAAAGCTTCTCAGAAACAGTCAAGTTTGAGAGCCACAGGCCCGAGCAAAAACAGAGAAAAACTTTCAAATCCACCCCAGCCCCAAACCATGATGGAAGGAGAAGTTTTGCATTTGTTGAGGGGATTAACTCACTTCTAGCACACTGTGTTTTCTTCTGATCCTGCTCTATTGAAAGATGTGAGACACTTACGGGGCTCCTAACTAAGGTTAGGACACTTGCCCAAGGTCACACAGCAGGTTCCTAACTCAGAATCCAGAGCCCTTAAGTGCAGGGCCTCAAGCCGTGCTTGTGGGGTTGACCTCTCCCCTGTCCTCCCCAGGGTGGCTCTTCAGCCAAAGGCACGGCTCTGCGAGGCCGCTCGGACGCCGACATCGTGGTGTTCCTCAGCTGCTTCACCCAGTTCACTGAGCAGGGGAATAAGCGGGCGGAGATCATCTCCGAGATCCGGGCCCAGCTGGAGGCCTGTCAGCAGGAGCAGCAGTTTGAAGTCAAGTTTGAAATTTCCAAGTGGGAGAACCCCCGGGTGCTGAGCTTCTCCTTGACATCCCAGACGATGCTGGACCACAGTGTGGACTTTGACGTGCTGCCAGCCTTTGATGCGCTAGGTGAGGCTCCCGGGTGTAGGCCTGAGAAGGGGAAGGACAGGAACAGACAGGCACAGTTGTAGAGGTTGTGCACTGCACATCTGGGCTACATGGGTTCACATCACACACATTGTTCGTGTGAAGGTCTATCACACCTTTCCTGAAGAGTGCAGAGAAAAGGGCACCTTTTTCTAATTCCCTCAAAAATGCTCTGTGTGATAAAAGTGGCCTCAAGCCACTGGATCCTGGCCCCAGAAATGCCACCAACATGCACTGTGCAGAGTGAGAAAACCCCCGAAATCTAAGTTCACTTGGTGCCTGAGTTTGGAAGAAGAAGGGGGAAGGTTCCTGTGGAAATGTCTCCGCGCTGTCCTGTTCCAAAGGGCAAGCTTGGTGCTCAGCAGTGCCCCTGAGTGCCACAGACCACAGGGGGACCTCCGCCCCTGCGGTCCAGGACCTGCCACCAATCTCTGCCCCCACGGAGCCCCCGGTGCCTCCAGGGCATCCCAGGCCACCCCAGGGACAGCCACTCTGGGGGGTCGCGGACGTCCTCCTGGGTCGTGGCTGGGAGACTCTGGGCAATGGCACCACATGGCCTCCCCGTTGTCCAGGCCAGCTGGGTGCGGGCTCCAGGCCCCCCCACGCGCAGGTCTACAGGGACCTCATCCGCAGCTACCACTGCGCCGGCGAGTTCTCCACCTGCTTCACGGAGCTGCAGCGCGACTTCATCGTCTCCCGCCCCACCAAGCTCAAAAGCCTGATCCGGCTGGTGAAGTACTGGTACCGGCAGGTCCAGGTGCGGCCCAGGGACTGGCCCCCCACCACAGCCCCTAGCACAGTCCCAGGCCCCTGGGTTGGAGGAACAGGGTGCCGCTGGAGGGCCTCGGTTTTCCCCTCTGACTGATGTAATTAGAAAGTCCTGGATTAGGCAGCTTCAGGCATAGCTGGATCCAGGAGCCTACACAGCATTATCAGGGCTGACAGCTGCATCCCGGGATCTGATGGGCGCATAGGTGCTGGGGGGGGGGGCCTCCGACCCCACCATCGCCACTCTCCTCGCTCCCCAGGGCCACAAGATGCCCAAGGGGAAGGGCTCCCTGCCCCCCCAGCACGGGCTGGAGCTCCTGACCGTGTACGCCTGGGAGCAGGGCGGCCAGGACCCCCAATTCGGGATGGCTGAGGGCTTCCGCACGGTCCTGGAGCTCATCACGCAGTACCACCAGCTCCGCGTCTACTGGACTGTCAACTACAGCGCCGAGGACGAAACCATCAGGGACTTCCTGAGACAGCAGCTTCAGAAGCCCAGGTCCAGGCCAGCCCGGTCCCCAGACTCTGGCTGGGGCTCCCCCCACCCCCAGGGCACAGAGCAGAGAGAGCAGGACCCCAAGTTCAATCTCAGCTACGCAGCGAGTGCCCTTTAGCATCAGCGCGCTCCGGGCGAGCGGGAGAGACCTAGGCCAGGGACACTGTGTCCCTTGTTTGTCTGAAGCGCGTTGAGGGCAGCGCTCGCTGCAGAGCCACCAGGGAGCATGAGGCATCTCATTCTCTGAAATGGGCACAGAGATAGAAGAGATGTCCCCAAGCTCGTGACACATGTCTAGTCGTTGGGCAGTGGCCATACAGGGGGACATTTTGAAAACACTCATGATGTCATCTGCCTTAGTAGAGAGAGGAGCCTGATCCGCTAGTGACGTCGGCCCAGGATGCGGGAGGGAGAGAGGCGGCCAGGCTGGAGTAGGCATCAAGGCCCACGTGCCCTGGGGGAGCACGGAGCCGAGGGGGATCAGTACGTCTGCCTGGATGCAGCATGGTCAAGGGGCCACCAGGCAGAGGAGCCCCTGAGCCCTGTCCAGCCCCTGCAGTGTCAGATACGGGGAGAGGACAGTCCAGCCGAAGCCACAGGGGCAGCCCTAGATGTCGCTAGGAGTCACACTGACCCTGGATGGAATTGCAGACCCATCATCCTGGACCCGGCTGACCCGACGGGCAACCTGGGCCACAGCGCCCGCTGGGACCTGCTGGCCAAGGAAGCCGAGGACTCCATGTCTGCATTGTGCTGCACGGACAGGGACGGCACTGCCATCCGGCCGTGGCCAGTGAGGGTGAGAGCCTGGGGGGACCAGGGGGGCTGCTCCTGCCCCAGCCGGGCACCAGGGCTCCGTCCTGCAGTCCCCGGGGACCAGCGTCTCCTGCCACGCTCTCCCCCAGGCTGCTGTGTGAAGTCCAGGAGGTCAGTGGCTGCGCTGGACAGCAGGAGTGGACCCCAGCCCCAGTGGCTCTTCAGACCATCTCCCCCTCGCCTGCCCCCGGCCCTCCTGCTCCTTCCCGGGCAGCCCCCTGCCTCGGAACCTGTGCACAGGGAAAGAGGCAGCGCTGGGGTTGATTGTGTCGCGGTGTGAACTGATCGATAGGATCAGTAAGAGTGCGAGGCATAGGTTATAGACTAGTACAAATACAGATTGTAGATATGAGATTTTGATAAGTGAGACGAGACCATTATAAGGACTGTCACGGGCGGGCCTCGGACTCCATTTGTGCCTCCTATAAAACACTGTTCCAAGAGCCGTTTCTGAGAAACTGAAATAAAAGCTGTTTTCTTATTTAAAAAATTGTCTTTCTGGACTTTGTACCCCACAAATTGTCCCCTAATCAGGGTGCAGCGGTGGTCTGGGGAGCTGTGTCCTGGGTGTGAGTGCCCCCGTGGGTCTACACAACTTTGAAGTAGGCTCTGGCCTGCCGACCCCCGCCCAATTCAGGATGGGACTGTACAGCACCTGCTGAACCCGGGACTGTGGCCCCGGAGCGGCAGAGCTAATGCATGTTAGCTTCCGTTTGTCACTTGGAGCCCACAGGTCCTCCTGATCAATGTTTTATGATTGGCTGGCTCACACGACGACCAGCAAGTCACTGAGTTGTGGCTTTTGTCCTCATATCCTCCTTGGAGGGACCAGGAAGCGGCTGTCCTCCCACAGAGCTTGATTTCTGCGGTGGGTGACAGTCCCTGCCAGGTAACTAAAGCTCTCTTTTGATTTGAATTGACTTGGGGAGTCTTCTGAAGCAGGTCCCCTAACCGCTGGTCACATCTGCCTGGATGCAGAGGACAGAGGGCTCCAGGGGGCTCTTTTCTGTCTCGGCACCAGAGTGCACACCTTGGGGCACGGAGGCGTCCCCGGGCCCTGCCCCGGCCTCTGCCTTCTGAGCATCTCTGCCTGTGACGGCCAGGCTGCACAGCAATGACCACTCAGACTCCATCTCACCCTGAGGCTCCATGTCGCCTACGAAGTGCTTCTCCGGTGGGAAGGCCCCGCCCCTGTGCCTAGTAACAGGTGCCTGGCACAGCGTCCTTGGCCCCGCAAAAGGGCAGCTCGTATGCAGTGTGAGTGGTTCTCTTGCTCTCCGTTTTTCTTGGGCCAGGAACCTCTTCAGAGATTGATCGTCCAGACGTCGGTGGCCATTCTCTACTCGTGCTGAACTAGGGTCCTCTTGACCCACTTCCCTCCTGCTGGCTTGCTGCTGGGCCAACCCGGAAAGTCCGGTGGGGGACACTGACATCCCCACTGCACAGTCTCTCTGACTGCACGGGCCAGCTCCTGTCACTCACAGCTACGGCAATCCAGATGTGGTTTTTGCCTTTAAATAATGTAAAATGTCCAGCCCAGCGTCCCCCACAGTCACCACCTGTGAATCGGATGGAGGAGGGGCCCACCCCAGGGGACAGAGGAAGGAGGCCCCTGCGCCCTCTCTGCCCGGGATGTTAGGCACCCGGCTGTCCAGGGCCTCTGCTTAAGATGCCCGCCAAGGACACAGGACCAGAGGCCATCCACTCAGCCCTGGGACCCTCACAGCTGAGGGCTGGGGACAGCCCCACCGTCTGGGCCACCTGCACAGCCCCTCCCCACCCCAGGTGCTGAGCTCCGTGGGTGTCGGTCAGTCGTCTGGGCCTGGCTTCCGTGGGTGGCTGGCTGGCTGGGAATCCAAGCCTGGAACTCAGGACCCCAGGTTCCACCTCTTGGGTTGGCCCTGGATGCTGGCCAGGCACATCTTCCAGAGCTGGGGGCAGAACCCCCTCTTCCCTAGGGAAGCTTCGACTTTCCTTCTATTAAGGCCTTCGACTGATTGAGTGAGGCCCGCCCCATTGGGTGGGTGGTCTCCTAACTCAAAGTCCACTGGTTTAATGTTAGCCTCATCTTTAAAATACATTCACAAAAAGATCTGGAGTAAGTTTGACCAAATATCTGGGCAACTGGGCTTGGCCAAGTTGGTGCATAAGATCAACCATCCCGGGCTGGGGATGTGGCTCAAGCGGTAGCGCGCTTGTCTGGCATGCGTGCGGCCCGGGTTCGATCCTCAGCACCACATACAAAACAAAGATGTTGTGTCCACCGATAACTAAAAAATAAATATTAAAATTCTCTCTATATATCTCTCTCACTCTCTCTTTAAAAAAAAAAAAAAAAA
>NW_026000139.1:2948599-2950236 GCF_001458135.2 Marmota marmota marmota
GCGGTGCGGTGCGCGGGCGCAGGGCGCAGGGCCGCGGTCAGCAGGGCGCCATGGGCAACTGGGAGTCGCAGGTGTCCTCGGTGCCCGCCCCGCAGCTGGGCGAGTTCGTCCAGAGCCACCTGAAGCCCTCCGAACCCTGTCGGAAGCAAATCGAGCTGACGGTGGAGACCATCTGCGCCGCCCTGAAGAAAATCCAGCCCTTCCCCGTGGTGCAGAGCGTGGCCATGGTGAGCATGGCCCCGGCCGGGGTGGCTGGAGGTGGAGAGGGGCGCGGGCCTCGCGGCTGCCTCTGTCTCTACCCCGCTATGGCATTGGGCAAGCTGCTCACCCTCTCTGGGCCGGTCGGGGGGCGGGGGAGATGGTACCCACTTTAGGGTGTCTTCAGGCTTGAACGTCCGATGTCTTCCGCAGAGGGCTGCCCCGCCACCGGTTCATAAATCAATGAACAACTGATTTGTCGCTGGTTCCGTGGGCCCATTGTACAGAGGAAGCTACTGAGGCTGGAGGGTCTTAATGAATCTGCGCGGGGCTGCTCTGAGGTTCTCATCAGCAAGGGGCAGGAAGGGTGTTTCTCATCCTTTAGGAATGTTTGGAACCGTGGGCACCAGGACTGGGGCCGAGGGTCCTGGGCCTGTGGGGCGGAGGGAGCACTAGGAAAGTTCAGGACCCGTGGGGAAGGGATGCCTGCCACTCAATTCTAAGGCTATGGTAACATTTTTGGTTTTCAGTCAAATTGGAGTCCCCCGTGAACCTCCAAGAGTCCAGGGTCTCACGTCTGCTACTTTGTCACCCGCAGGGTGGCTCCTATAGCCGGGAAACGATCTTGAGAAACCATTCAGATGGTACCTTCGTCCTCTTCCTCGACCACTTGGCAAAATTCCAGGACCAGAAGAAAATCCAACAGGAAATCCTCGACATCATCGGGCAACAGCTCAAGACCCGTCTGCTCGCCCTCGGGCTGACAGATGGGTATCAGATCCTGAGACTCGGAGGGGAGCTTAACATCGAGGTGTCCACCAGGTGGCAGACGGTCTCCTTTAAGGTGCTGCCTGCCTTCAATGCTCTGGGTGAGTGCTCCCGGGCGGAAGCCTCCGGGGTCCTGTAGCCTTGGGCAGGGGAAGCAGCAGCGCTTCCCAAAACGGGACCCTCCGGAGGGAAGGGCCCCCTGCCTGGCTGACGCTCCTCTCTGGAACTCCTCCCACCTCCCCACTGACGGTGGCAGGAATGTTCTAGACTCTCGAAAAGCTGGGTTTTCCAAGCTACGTGTGCCTGTGAGTCCCCTGGGCTCTTCTGGAAGCGCAGGTTCCTCAGGGTCTGAGGAAGGGCCCCGGCTTCCCCAGCTCCCACCGGTCCACAGCCACCAGGCTGGCTCCCCAGGGACAGGAGGGGCAGGACAGGCTGCAGCCTGCGTCCTCCCAGGTCAAGAGCAAGACAACCACCTTCCGTGGGAGCCTGTCTACCAGAGTCGGGGGGTGCTCCTCCCGCCCCCCAAGACCTGCCTGCCTCCTGTGTCCCCTGCTTGCCAATGCCCCCACGGTCCTGCCTGTCTCCAATCCGGGCTGCACCTCTGATCAGTGTGTCTCTCCCGCTCCCCCACAGCCCTGGCTACCCCCAGTCCCGACCCTCTTGCCTTCAAT
>NW_026000139.1:2950257-2989928 GCF_001458135.2 Marmota marmota marmota
CCGCCCGCCCACCCCTACTCCAGGCCACTGAGATGTGGCCATAGCGCCCTGAGGGTCTCCCTACTCCTCTCCCTCTGCACCCTGCAGATGGGTTCTATCTGTTCCAGCACAAGCATGGTTCTGACCCTCTCCATTGCACCCTTGACCAGATCCCCACAGGGCAGGACGCTGATGGCCTAGTGGCCCTGCGGGCTCACCCCACCCCAGTCTGCTGCCCGACCTACCACGTGCGCTCAGCCCAGACTGTGGCCCAGGCTCTGGGGCCTCATCTGGAACGTTCTTCTGCCCGCCTTTTATTTTTTGGTAACTCCAACTCACTGTTGGTTCCTGCGCCTGATTTAGACCCGCTTCCTGTAGGCTCCGATAGTGACCTGTGTGTCCCCAATCATGAGCTATGTCACTGACATCCAGATAACTTGTTCTGCCTCTCCTAGATGGTACCATCATGAGGACAGGTACATGACCATCCTGTGCTTCTCTGGATGCCAGTACAGCGTTCATTATCAATAATCATTGTTTGGCAGTTGGGTGGGTGGGTGGATGGATGGATGGATCGATCTTCTGATTGATGGAGGGATGATGGATGGAAAATAGATGGATGGAGGGATGTGGGTGGATGATGATGGAGAGGTGATGAATGGAGGGATGATGGGTGGAAGGATGATGGAAGGATGATGGATGGAGGGATGGTGGATGGTGGAGGGACTTAAGAATACTAGAACAGAGATCCAGCCTCTCCTTGCACATGTGGGGAAATGGAAGGAAAAGATGTCCCCAGGGCCACATGGCCAGGCACAGACAGTACTAGAATCAAAACCCAGGGCGTCCAAGCCCCTGGCCACGGTGCCTTTCATCATTAAGGAATTTCTGGATTGCACGGGACTTTGAAGAACAATAGTTCCCCCATCTTCTGATAAGGTGAGGACATACACCCATCCCGAGGACTCCCTGTCACAGAAAGGTGACCTGGCCAGAGAGAAGGGCATCAGGGCAGCCCTGAGTCTGGTCCCACCAGGTCCCGTGTCCACCGACTGTAAGATCGGACTAGAGACAGCAGCTTGCAGGGCCATTAGGATGTTAAGGGCGTGAGCCTGCGCCTGCCTGAACCGCGGGCTGGAGTCGGGGCGCAGAGACCCGCGACTCCAGCTTACAGTGGATCCTGCGCGCTCTGCGCTCATTCCCGGCATCGTGGCTGGCGGCAGCGGCGCGCCCTCTGCTGGGTGCACCCTGTCATGCCAGGACAGTGCGAGAAAGAAACGCACGTCTCCCCACCTGTGGTACCCAGAAGCCACCGCCAGATGGTGGTAGAGCTGCACGTTCCAAATCGAGATCCCTCTCTAGGCGAAGAGAGAGGTTTTTGCTTTTGTTTTCCTTTGTAGGCAGAGGGTTGAACTCAAGGCCTTGTGCATGCAAAGCAAATGCTCTTTCCTCCTAGTCACACCCCCAGCCCAGATCTCTTCTAGAAGGAAGCAATAAAGGTTGTCTTCGGAATTCACTGACAGCTCTCTTTACTAGAGAGCAGCCTAACCAACCTGGCCGCCCTTTACTACCAGGTTCTGCAGTCTTCCTGCAACTCACCTCTCCCCAGGGCCTTCCACCCAAGCCACAACTATGCCGGCTCTTTGACCCATCCATCATCCATCCACCCTCATCCATCCACCATCCCTCCCTCCGTCCATCCATCATCCCTCCCTCCGTCCATCCACCATCCCTCCCTCTGTCCATTCACTGGACATGTCTGTATTCCCGTTTCCTCCTCTGTAACTCAGCTGTGGCAACTGCACTTAATCAAGAATAGTTTGGTGATGTTGCATTAAGGGCATGGACCGTGCCTAGCAGAGAGTCAGCACTCAATGATTACCACTGTGGGGAGGGGAGAATGCTCTTTGTTCAACCTCCTTGCTTGCCAATGACCCTGGACCCTGCCTGGGAGTCAGCAAATACCTGTGGGGATGCAGAAGAGCAAAAAGCCTCCTGCCTCCTCCTGGTTGTTGATCCAGATGTGTTTATATGTCACCTTACCTCTCTAGTCATTTCTGCTGATGATTTTCATCAGCAAACTACCTGTCGCAGTCACCTGTTATGGAAGCGCACCAGCCTTCCTAGAGATTGTCCCCCATCATTGTCCCTGCCTCTCTGAGCCCCGGTTTCCCTCTCCATAGGCTTCAGTGAGAATCCCAGCCCCTGGATCTACAGAGATCTCAAAAGAGCCATGGATGAGACCTCTGCCTACCCTGGAGAATTCTCGGTCTGCTTCGAAGAGCTCCGGAAGAAGTTTTTCAGCAAGTATCCCAGAAAACTGAAGGACTTGATTCTCCTGATAAAGTACTGGTACCAACAGGTAATTTCAAATTGAACATGTCATTACGATGTGCTTCCTTGTGATTGAGATGATGCACATCCAGCCAGGTTCCAAAGCTTGCTGTTATTGTTCATCCTCATCGGCAATTCCCAATCAAAATGGAGAACACTTTCTGCCTCCCAGATGCCATCTTGAGACCACCTTGGTCCATTATGCCCCAAACACCCCTATTCCAACATCTGTCACCACCAACCAGTACCGGGGATTGAACTCAGGGGTACTTGACCACTGAACCACATCCCCAGCCCTATTTTGGATTTTATTTAGAGACAGGGTCTCACCGAGTTGCTTAGTGCCTCACCGTTGCTGAGGCTGGCTTTGAACTCACGATCCTCCTGCCTCAGCCTCCTGAGCTGCTGGGATGACAGGCGAGGGCCACCGCACTCAGCCTGTTTCCGGAGGGTTTGCATCGCCTTTCTTTTGTCAACACGATATTTGGGAGATTCAGCCACATTGTTGCAAGTAGCGGAAACGTTTTCTTGTTTCCAATGGTTCCATTTTGTGAATATACCACATATTGATCTTTTCTACTGCTGATGGGCATTTGGGTCATTTCCAAATTGGAGCTATTATGAATTAGGTTACTCTGCCTATTCTCCTGGGTGTCTTTTATAAATTTAAACACTCGTTTCTCTTGGGTAGGCACACGGCGGTGCCATGGCTAGGTTCTAGGGTCAGCATACGGTTGTGTACATGTGTGCGTGTTCACACAACCACACGGAACACATATGTGCATATGTATATCTACAAGCCTGGGATCCATATGAAATACATACGGGGAGTTTTTAATTCACTTCATTATGGCCAAACAATTTTCCAGAACAGCTACACCAAGTTATATTCCCATGAGGGTAGGTGAGAGTTGGGGTTGCCCGACACTCTGTCCAGCCTGGGGTTGGACAGTGCCTTCAATGTTAGGCCTTCTGGTGGGGACAGGGACTTCTTGTAGACTCCGGATTCCTTGATCTCGGACCCCAGGGCACAGGGGGAACTAGGTCTCAGCACAGCCCTTGCTCTTGTCTCTTCCCACAGTGCCAGAAAAAATGGGGGATTTCCTCCTTGTTCTCGGGGTATGCCCTGGAGCTCCTCACGGTGTATGCCTGGGAGCAGGGGTGCGGAGCCGAGGACTTCGACATGGCCCAGGGCGTCCGCACTGTCTTGGGGCTGATCGAGCAGAAGGACCTCCTGTGCGTCTACTGGACAGTCAACTACGACTTTGAGGACGAGACCGTCAGGAATGTCCTCCTGCAGCAGCTCCGATCTCAGAGGTGGCCAGCCTGCCCCGCAGTCTCCCCCCACAGGCCGCGCGCCAGGCCTCAGGCCTTCCCCCGTGGCCCCCGGGGGCTGAAAGTGGGGACCTGGCCCATGCTCTTTGCTTCCCAAACTGTGGTCACGCTTTGTCCTAGAAACAAACATGGCAGCCATGCTGGGGCAGAGGTGCAAAGGGGAGAAGGGGTCAGGAGGAAGGAGAAACCCCTGTGTCCTCGGTCGTTGGACCCTCCCTGCCAAGCAGTGGACACAGGCTCAGAGAACCGACTGTCACAGAAAGAGCCCTAGCAGCCCAGGGGACCCGCAAGAATCCAAATCTGGGTGGCAGCTGCCCACTCTGTCCTCAGAACTGACGGGTTTTCCTCCAATGGGACTCCCAGGCCGGTCATCCTGGACCCCGCCGACCCCACCAACAACGTGAGCAGACAGGGTATATCCTGGCCGCGTCTGAAGGAAGAAGCCAGGCTCTGGCTCTCTTCTCTCAAGCAGAGCGGCGAGGCGCCGAGGCTCTCCTGGAATGTTCTGGTAAGAGGGTTTTCCACACACGGCTTGCTCCAGGCTGTCGGAGGGTCCTGCCGACCCTTGGCTCGGTCACTGGTCCTGAGGCCAGATACCCCAAGTCAGGGTGTGTATAGGACGTGCTCTCTCTGAGGACGCTGGGGAAGAATCCCCCCTGTCCCCTGGCCTCTGCGGTTGCTGGCCCTCCCTGGGCTATGGCAGCCTCTGGTCACCACTGCCTCCATGGTCACCTGTCCTTCTCCATGTGTCTCCATGTCCTCTACCCTCTGTGTGTCTGTCCAGCTGTTTCTCTTCTCATAAGAACAAGAGCTGCATTGGGTTAGGACCCACCCTGACCTCTCTTAACCTGACCACGTTCAGAAAGACCCCATTTCCAAGAAAGGTGCTGCAGGTCAAAACCCTGACGGCTCTTAGGGGGACGCGACTCAACCTGTGACACTGCAGGGCTCTCCTTTCCCACAAAAGGCCTGGGAGGCGTAAACGGGAACAAAGAGCAAGAGGGGACCCCAAGAGAAGATGTGAGCAGAGCCTAAGAGAGGGGGCAGGTCCCCCCTGGGGACGCCCAGCAGGCTCTCACCCCATGCAGCCGGCGTGGAAGTTCTGGGGGAGGAGACAGAGATAACCCCCAGAGGGACTGGCCGGGAGACAGTCCGGGTGTGGATCCCTCGGTACCCTCAGAGCCTGCAGAGGGGACGACGCATGGAGGACATTCCCGGGTCAGACCACTGGGACTATTCTGCCTCCGTGAGAAAATTCATCTTCTAAGGACAAGCAGATGGAGCAAATTCCGCATTCTGCAGACAAGGGACTGATTTACCCCCAATTCTATGGGAGGCAGGAACTACACCCCTTTTGCAAAGAAATCTGAGGGCTGTAAATGAACATGTGAAGGAGCTCACCTGATGAAGGAGCCCGTGCCTGAGGAGGTTCCCTAACTGGACCCCCGGGCCCTGCCCCAGCCCCCCTCGCTCTGGAATCCTGGTCGTGGCTCCCTCCCCCCAATTTTCATGACGTTTTATTCTGAAAAGCTTTCAAACATAGAATAGTGGCAGCGATGGTCCAGCGGGTCTCTCTGGGCCCCGACACGGCTACACAGATGTGCCACATTGACCACATCTTCCACAGGACATGCATGTCACTATCACCACAGGAGTTTAGACCTGGACATTTGTGACTAGGCTACCAGACACCTTCCTACCTGGACATTTCTGCTCCTCCATAATCTCCAGGCCACCAGCTAATGCCACTGGGCTCATATGTTTTTACTGTCTCAATCCAGTCCATTTCTAGATCGCGTCCAGTACTCCGAGAATATCCTCTAGAACATTCTATCCCAGAGCACAGGTCGCGTTGGTTCTTGTGTCTCCCCTATACCATCTTGGGCTCCTGCTTTGGACATCTGTGTCTTGCTCTTCTCCTGCCTCTGTGTCCAGACTGGGGACCCTCCCCCCCTCAGCTACTGAGAATAAGTCAGGAGCCCAGGAGCCGCTGAACAACAGGAAGGCTCACGTGCATGTGTGCACACAGTCACGCACACTCACACACACTCACACACACAAACCCTGCACTTCCAAGTTTGCCCTCCAGGGGGAGCTACCCCAAGAATTCTGAGGTCCCCTTGCAATATCT
Organism: Marmota marmota marmota; assembly: GCF_001458135.2. NCBI lineage: Eukaryota > Metazoa > Chordata > Mammalia > Rodentia > Sciuridae > Marmota > Marmota marmota. The sequence goes on from NW_026000139.1 coordinate 2,956,037, forward strand.
TTGGACAACCAAGGTTAGCTGTTGACCATGGAGCTGAGCGACATTCGCACCTCCAATGGGCTGGTCAGTGCTGGGCAGGGGAAGGACCTCATTCCTCAGAACAACGGGTGCATCGCCCCTTAGTGCAGCTGCCTGTCTGTTTAGTGCCCCAAGCTTAGTGGCTACAGCAACATGAGTTGACTCTCTTACAGTTCTGGGGAGAAGCAATCCCAGATGGCATGCCCTGTGCCGGAACCGAGGCGTCGCGGCTCCAGGGAAGGATGTGTTTCCTGGGCTTTTCGAGCTTCTCAAGGCTGTCCCAAGTTTCTTGACTTCTGGGCCTTGCTTCCTCCACCTGCAAAGCCAAGAGCCTGGCACCTTGCTGTCTCTGTCTCTGCTTCTGGGGCCGCCTGGCCTTCTTCAGCTCTAACCTTCCTGCCTGCCTTGTAATCTCGGGACTCCCTGGACCAGCCGGGTGATCAGGCTCATCTCCCCACCTCCAAGTCCTCACCAGCCCGTCAGGAGCGGGACCCAGATCTCTCCAAGGTGGTAACTAGAGGAACTAGCAGGGTGCTCACCCCCGGGGGATTCGGGTACACCCTAAGCTCTCAGGTGCGCTCCTGAGGTGAAGCCACTTGAGGGCCACAGACAGGACAGCTGCTGCTGACCGGGGGAGGGCGGAGACAGATCTGGCACAGTGGGGAAGGCAGCCCCCCTTGGCCGCCAGGAAGGCTCAGCCCTGCGTCCCCCACTTTCCCAGCCAGCACCACTCTTCATGACCCCCGGCCACCTTCTGGACAAGTTCATCAGGGACTTTCTCCAGCCCACCAAAGACTTCCTGGATCAGCTCCACAGAGCCGTGGACGACATCTGCACATTCCTTAAAGAAGATTGCTTCCGACACTCGACCACCAAGGTCCAGAAGGTCATCAAGGTGAGTGCAGGCCTTCTCTCCAGGTTTGCTGCGGGCAGGGGAAGAAGTGGGACGGGGCATCACTGTGGCTTTCCAGGACTCAACCTGCATCAGAAATCTGAGACTAGGGAACTGGGACTAGGATGCTAGTCTTTAGGGCTCATGTTTCACCCTGTTTCCTAGGGTTGCTGGCCATCCTTGGTACTCTTGGGCTTGTAGGTGCATCGGTCCCATCTCTACCTCTGTCTTTGTATCCCCTCTCTGACATGTGTCTTCTTCTTTTCCCTTCCAAGGACACTTTCCATTGGGTTTAGAATTCAGAATGATCTCATCTCAAGATCTTTAATTTAATTACATCTGCAAAGACTCTTTTTCCCAATAAGGTCATGTATCAGTCAGCTCTCCGATACTGTACCAAAATGCCTGAGACAAATGAACTGATAAAGAGAAAAGGTTTGTATTCATAGGATCAGAGGTTTCGGTGCATGATTGATTGTCCCCATTACCAGTGGTGAGGCAGAACATATGGTGGACCAAGCCACTCAGCTCATGTCTGGGAATCAAAATACAGAGAGATAGGAGGAGGCGGCATTTCTATAATCCCCCCTGGGGAATGCCCTCCATGACCTAAGACTCCCATAGCCACAGCTCTTAAATTTCACCAGAAATTGAATGGAGGAGGAGGAGGAGGAGGAGATTAAGAAGAAGTTAAAGCTGTGTAGCAGAGAACTAAGCACCTCCAAAGCCTAAAATACTTACCGTCTATCCTTTGATGGATTGTTTACTGACCCCTGCACCTTAGTTATGAATATTCATCCCGGGGTCCCCAGACTGCAGAAGGAGACTGGCCCCTCAGAGAACAAATGAGAACTTACAACGTAACAATCACCCTGAGTTTGATGTCTTTGAGGAAAATCTGTGAAAGCTGAGGATTCTTTAGGAAATGAGAAGTGTGGGGGATCCATTGCTATTGTCCCCCGGTGGGATCGGGGCACCCGATCCTAACGCTCTGTAAATCTTAACGCTCTGCTCTGCTTTGGACTCCGCCCTCACTGGACCCTCATTGGAAGCTGCCCTTAGTGACCTCATGAATTAGCCCCAAGTGGTGCCAGACCGTGGTGGCGAGGGCCTCAAGAGCCAGGAGAGCCTGGGTCTCACGCCCCCTCTGTCCCCCAGGGAGGGTCAGCCGCCAAAGGTACGACCCTGAAGACCGGTTCCGACGCCGACCTGGTGGTGTTCCCCAGCACACTTCAGAGCTACACCTCCCAGAGAAACGAGCGGGGCAGGGTTGTCCAAGAGATCCGCAGGCAGCTGGAAGTCTGGCAGCAGAAGACGCAGTTCGAAGTGACGTTCGAGATGTCCAAGTGGAAGGCCCCCAGGGTGCTGAGCTTCTGTCTGAAATCCAAAAATGTCAACGAAAGCGTTGACTTTGACGTGCTGCCCGCCTTTAACGCACTAGGTGAGCATCCCCAGAGCCCAGCTCTGGAGGAGGAAGATTCTAGATGCTGGAAGTGGTGGGTGGTCAGGGATGGAGAGAACCAGCAAGTACAGAAGCAAAGTGCAGAAGAGGGACCAGCAAACTTTTTTTTTAATCTAAAAGTCAAGATAGCAATTATTTATATTTTGAGGACTACGGGGTATCTCCCTGCACTCAACTCGGCCTTTATAATATGAAAACGGCCATAAGCAACACATCGACAAATACTGTAGCCTTGTTCCAATAAAACTTTATTTACAAAACAAACAGGGGGTCAGGTTTACCCCAGGGACCAAGGTTTGTGGATTCCAGAGCTGCACTGTTCAAAGCTCATTCTTCAATAATGGAAGTTGTCTCCAGCTGTGTTCTAGATCGACCAAGAACTTGAAATAACCTCAGAAAACATCTCATTCCTCTGAAGAGGCTGCCTGTGCCTTAGACATCAAGATGCAAATACTCTGGTACAGTTCAGCCTCATTTCCTGGGACTGTATGTCACAAAATGTTTTAAAATCTTTTATCCAGGTCAACTGCATTCCGGCTCCACACCCAGACCCCAGGTCTACGCGGGACTCATCGATCTGTACAAATCCTCTGACCTCCAGGGGGGAGAGTTTTCTACCTGTTTTACCGAACTGCAGCGCAATTTCATCCTCTCCCGGCCCACCAAGCTGAAGAACTTGATCCGCCTGATGAAGCACTGGTACAAACAGGTATGCTGGCCCCGGCTGACCGCCTGGCCATGACCTTTACCAGTGAGATGTGGCCGGGAAGCCAGCCCCTGCCCCGTTCTCCCACGCTGGGGACTGGGCCGCTCCAGAGAACCTGCCCATGGCTGAGCCGGGTGTCTGTAACGTTCCTGTCACTAACTTTATTTACTTGGGCCAGGCATGCCCTGCCTCCTGCCATCAATTAGCCAAAGAATTCAGCAGGAATCCAAGCCACCAAGGGAGGACGGGAGTTAGGAGTGACAGGCCCGCGGGTTGGCAGGTGCCAGCGTGGCTTCTCTGCTGGTCGGTTTCCACAGGGGGTAGACACGGGCACCTCCTGGCAGGCAGCCTGCAGCCGCAGGGGAGGAGGCTGGCTGCGCTGTCTGTACTGGGCAGCCCCTCTGTGCTCGATTCCACGGTCCCGCACACAAGGTCCTTTCCGAGTGTTTTCATGATGGCAAACGTCCAACGCGCGACCCCGGCTCCGGGAGCTGCCCCTTGCTGCTGTGGCCCCTACGGCCTGAACACTGGGCTCTGCGGTCTTTGTCCCAGACAATCAAAGGTGGTGGGTGTGGCGGTTCAGAGGGCTCTGGTGTGACCTGGAGCAGTGTCCTTCCCCTTGACCCCGCCTTCTGATTTCATCTGAAGTGGACATCATGGTGCCCAGCTTTGGTGAGATTGGGGATGATGCGAGTAACATGCCCCAGCCCAGGGTTAGCCCCTGGTGGGGTTCTGGCCACGGCTGTGTGACTGTCCCAAGAGCCCCAGCTGCTAGACAGTATTTAGACCTCCACGGGGCAGAGCACCTGCCACCAGCGTCATGGTGACTCCGTCGCTCCGCCGTGGCCCAGCCGCCCATGGGACCCTCGAAGAGCTCCTGGGGCGCGTTCTTACCAAGGTCATCTGATGTCCCTCCCTGTCCCTCAGTGTGAAAGAAAACTGAAATCCAAGGGGTCTCTGCCCCCGAAGTACGCCCTGGAGCTGCTCACCGTCTACGCCTGGGAGCAGGGCAGCGGGTCGGAGAGTTTCGACACCGCCGAAGGCTTCCGGACAGTCCTGGATCTGGTCACAAAGTACCAGCAGCTCTGCATCTTTTGGAATGTCAACTACAACTTCGAGGACGAGACGATGCGCACATTCCTTCTGACCCAGATCCAGAAAACCAGGTGCCCCTCTATTCTTGATTGACTGGTTCCCTCTGATGCTCTTGCATCCTCTTCCTCCCCCTGGACCCTAAGTCATTCCACATGTGACCCTGAGCAGCGAGGTGCTGACAGCACGGCCACCCAGTCCCCAGGGATAAAGTCCTAGGGGCGGAAGGAAGTGCTGCCCGGGAGGAAGAGGGGCAGGGCTCTTATCCACCTGGGTTTGTCAGCAGGTCTGAGAGGATGGCGTTGGAAGAGTGTCCCCAGAAAGGACGCTGTCCTCCACAGGTCAATTTGTTATTGGGGGTTTGTACTAGGTCAAGTTTAATCTGCCCTTTCCGACCTTCAAGAATAGACAAGGAATCTCAGCACATGTCCTCAGCAGCGGGGACAGAACACCAGAGGCAGGAGGAACAGGATGAGAAAAGAAAGAGAGAACAGAGGAAAGGGGAAGCCGGGTGGGCTGGGGGGCAGGGGGACCTGCTCCACAACATTGTATTTGGTTAAATGAGGACTCGGCCTAGAGGGGACAGTGACATAGAGTGGCACTGTGCTCTCTGTGTAGAGTAACAGCTTCCAAAACATCTAGCAGATCCTGTGATTTGTGCCTGTGATCCCAGCTGCTAGGGAGGCTGAGGCAGGAGGATCTCAAGTTCCAAGCCGGCCTCAGCAATTTAGAGAGGCCCTAAGCAACTCAGTGAGACCCTCCCTCTAAATAAAATACAAAATAGGGCTGGGGATGGGGCTCAGGGGTCAAGTGCCCCTGGGTTCCATCCCTGGTATAAAAAAAAAAATTGCTGTAAGTAGGACGGGGCCTCAAATTCTGAAGTCACCAGTTTGGAAAGAAATCCTCTAGGAATTAACCAGCTTCTCACACCTTCTCACCCTCCTACAGGCCTGTGATCTTGGACCCAGCAGACCCCACGGGTGACGTAGGAGGTGGGGACCGCTGGTGCTGGCATCTCCTAGCCAAAGAAGCCAGGCAGTGGCTGTCCTCTCTCTGCATGAGAGATAGGGCCGGAAACCCCGTGCAGCTGTGGAATGTGCCAGTAAGGGTGATCTGAAGGAAGTGGCCCCCCGGGACGGTCCCGTGTCAGGCTCGAGTCAAGGAACTTCTCTGTGAGCTAAAGCAGCCATGTCCCCTTCCCCACCCCATCACCAGTAACCACTGCACATCTCGGCAAGCAAGAGGCCACCAGGGCTCCAGAACAGCTCTGGAGCCCTTCCCTGTGTGGTTCCCTCGGCCTCAGCACCGCTGACGTCAGGGCTGGGGTGCCCTCTGCTGGTGGGGCGGAGGAGCTGGATCAAGAGTCTGAGCAGCACCCTGGTCTCTACCCAGCAGGTGCCAGAAGCACCCACCTCCCTAGCCAACCAAGTCTGCAGACATGGTCACATGTCCCCCACGGGAGCGCAGCTCTTTGTGGCTTCTGGCTCCACCCTGTTTAGTGGGTTTCTGGAGTCGCGGCCCCGCGTGTCCACAGACAGCAGGTCCCCCTACTAGGAGGGAAGAACTAAAAGGGGAAAGATAACCAGGGGTGGTGAGCACTGGGATTTGGCTGGGGACAGTGGCACACACCTGTGATCCCAGCCACTCGGGAGGCTGAGGCAGGAGGATCACAATGGTCTCGTGGCTACAGAGAACCAGGGTGAAGATGACCATGGCTGTGGGTTGGGTCGGTCACCCAAGAGTGGGGGCTTCCTGCCACCCTGATCTACCCTCAGGCCCTCCCGCCTGCACCCTCGGCCACCCTCCCCAGCCCTCATCCCTCTCTACAGCAGGGCTTCTCCACCTGGGCCCTGGGGTAGGGGAGTCTCATTTCAGGGGCTAAGCAGCACCCCAGCTCTCTACCCAGATGCTGCCACCCAGGTGGAACAAGACATTGTCACCTGTCCTCCAGGGAGGGAATTTGTCCCTGGGCTATAGAGCAATCCCCCTGCTTCCCCTTGTTACCAGAACCAATAGCACCAAAAGAGTGTCTCTGGCCACAGTCTCGTCCCCAGATACGGTCCCCAAGCCTCTCCTTCGGCTCCTTAGCAGGGGTCGTCGCTGCACAGGATCCTCATCTCCTCCGCTGTCCACTCCCGCAGACAGTGCAGACGCCGGGCAGTTGCGGAGCTGGGCTCTACCCTGCTGTCTGGGTCAGAAGCCACTCCATCCTGAGGTGACGCGCTAGAAGACCTTCTAAGGCCATCTGGAAATTGCTCTGAAAGAATCCGGTCCCCCAGGCTCACTCCACCCTGCTGGGCCTCCCCGGTGTCTTGGACCCCCTGAAAACAAGGCTGCAGAGCCCTTTCCCGACTCCCACCTGGTTGGACCCCATGAGGCCGGTGACCACCTTGAAAAGCCTCGGCCCTCAGCCGCCCTCTCTACACCCCTCAAGGACCCTCGCTGCACCCCCAGAGTGAGGCTCTTCTCCTGGCCCTTGGTCCCTTCACTCTGAGCTGTTCTCACAACCTCCCAGCTCAGCCACCATCTGTCTGTCCCCTTCCCTCCACGCACAGACCCTCCCTGCCCCACTGCTGTGGTGTCCCCCAGCCGGCTGCCCGCCAGCCCTGTCCTGCCATGGTCAGCTCCCCAGGGCTGTTCCTCCCCCCACCCACTGCCTGTCTTCCCACCCGCCCAGGAGACAACAAAGCATCCCACCCGGCCTTTGTGCCCAGGGACTGGCATAGAATTTCAAAACCAAGGAATTTCCTGACAAAAGTGTCTTTTGCATTCATAACGAACCCCCTCCACCATCCCTGAATTTCAGCTAAGAAGGTGACTCCTAGCTGGTGCAGTGGCACACACCTGTGATCCCAGTGACTTGGGAGGCTGAGGCAGGAGGATCAAAATTCAAGGCCAGCCTTAGCAACTTAGTGAGGTCCTTTCTCAAAATAAAAAGGTCTGGAGGTGTAACTCAGTGATGGAGCATCCCCAGGTTCAGTTCCCAGTACTGCAAGAAGAAAGGAGGAGAAAGAGCCTCAGAGACCCCAGGGGCACTTAGAGCATGTGGAGGGGGGGCTTCTCGAGCCAGAAAGACCTCCCACGTGGGAGCTTTCTACACCCCCGATCTTCAGGAAGCAGAGGGAACTAGAGATTGAGCTCAGTTGTGCAGTCGGTGATCTAACCAATCTTGCCCAAACAGTGGGGTCCAATATAAACTTCTAGGTCATGAGGCTTTGGAGCTTCCTGGTGGGCAAAGACTACAGTGTCTCAGGAGGGTGGCATGCCCAACACCAAGGGGACAGAGCTCCTGAGCTCAGTGTACCCTGTCTCTCTTTATCTGGTTGTTCACTCATATTCTTTATCATAAAGTGGTGATTGCAAGCAAAGTGTTCTCCTGAGTCCTGAGAGTCATTCTAGTGACATATGAGACCTAACAGGGTCAAAGCCCCAAGTTTGTAGCCAAGTCAGGCAGAGGTGTGGGCAGCCCGGGGAGCCCATGTGGGGCTGCTGTCTGAAGTCAGGCTGGACGTGCTGGAGACCTTGTTCTTAACCCGCGGCCGCTGCACCCACTCCAGGCTAGAGTCTGAATTGAATTGAATTGCAAGATGGTCTGTGGGTGTCAGAGGATCAGCACTGAATGCACCGCTTTCATGCCAATGCCTTCGCTGCACTCAGTAGAGGGTTGAATTCATTAGGAGCCAAGCTAGACGTCACAGCGACCGGCAAACGTGCAGTCCTTGGTCCTTGCAGGATGCAATGAGGGCACCGACCCTTTTGCAGAAAAAAAGTCAGTAGCTGGGGCTGGGGATATGGCTCAAGCAGTAGCGCGCTCGCCTGGCATGCGTGCGGCCCGGGTTCGATCCTCAGCACCACATACAAACAAAGATGTTGTGTCTGCCGAAAACTAAAAAATATATATATATATATATATTAAAATTCTCTCAAAAAAAAAAATCAGTAGCTGATGTCAACAAATGACCTCTCTTGTACGATCTGTATTTCGGGATAAACAAGAAACCATATTGATGAGGAAATTGTATTCTTTTACCCAGAAGAATTCTCTTTCACATATGCAGAGAGGATGCAAAATCAGAAACACCGTCCCAGTGAGACCTTGGATGAGACGCTCAGGCAGAGCCCCAAGGCACGACACGAGATGCTACGGGACCACGCAATGGGAGTATCACCTCCCAGGTCCACAGTGCAGTCACAGCACCAGTGGGAGGGAGAGGGGGAGGCAGGGTGGAGATCAGCGGCAGAGCATGGGATCAGGGTGCCCAGGCCTGGGGGTGCGTACCCAGAGGTCAGCGTGGTGCCTCTAGGCGGAGGCACAGACCGTCCCGTAAATGTTCTTGCCAACTTGATTTTTTTTTTTTAATTTGGCACCATCATGGGCTCCAGGACACAAAAAGAACTGACTTAACAGATTCCAGAGAAGATGCACAGGCCAGAGAGACTTCATAGAAAGAGACGAAGAAAACAGGGAGAAGCCCAGACAGAAACATGGAAGGGTAGACATGCTCCCAACCCCAGGGTACATGAGCCAGGATCGTCACAGGAATCCAATGAAGGACACCTAAAGGTCAAGGTCCAAGGCCAGGATTCATGCTTGGCTACCCTAGCATCCCGGTCCCAATGGTATCAGGGAAAGTAAGCAGAGAGGAGAAGCACAGCCCTTGGGGCAAGAGGAATTTGGAAGAGTTTGAGCAGCAGACCAAGAATGAGCTCACCAATGGGGACGATTTGTGGTTAAAAGGACCACCGGGAGCCAGGTGGTACTTGCCTGTAATCCCAGTGACTCTGGAGGCTGAGGCAGGAGGAGCACAAAGTTGGAGGCCAGCCTCAGCAACTCAGTCTCAAAATAAAAAGGACTGGAGTTGTAGCTCAGTAATCAAGCGTCCGCAGCTTCCAATCCTCAGAAACAAAAGGAGAAAAGAATCATTAGGAGCCTGAATAGCGAGGGCTTTGGTGCATTTCCACTGAGGGTGGTTCAAATCTGGGCGGGAAAGGCCTTACCATTTATCCGTCATTCATGGGCATCAGAGTCCAGGAGAGCCCTGGACAGGGAGAGGCACGGGAAGCTCTTCCCTGGCACCGCCCTGTGTGAGTTGGGCTAGGTCCCCTGGAGTGGGGTGTAGACCTCGAAGGAGGAATCCGGCTTGGATGAGAGCATGAGCAGCCCGGCAGCTCCACCCAGCTGGGATGGTGACCAGAGCCCTGGTGTGGCACTTCCCTGGGCTGCGAGGCACCCAGGGAATGTCCCCTATTCCCAAAGGGGCCAGAACGTGGGGTCACCCTCGCAGGGCGGGGAGTAAGCACCAGAAGAGGACAAAGGCTCAGCTGTGCAGGGTTCCAGCAAGGAGAGGAGGACGCGGTCAGCACAGAGGGTCCCTCTCCAGCCCTCAGGAGAAACCCTGACTGGGGGGGACGGTCCCCAAGGTGGAGAGCAGGTCGACAGGCTTTTTGAAGGCTGTGGCCAGAGTGATGTCAGAATCATGGAGGACTCGATGGACAGCTGGGACCACCTGAGCTGGGCCAAGCCCCTGCTGAGGGTGGGGGAGAAAATACTGCTAAATCCCCAGAAAGCCTGGGAAAGCACGGAGTCAGGCCGAGTGACACCCCCACAAACATGTCCACAGCCTTGCCCCTGGGGCCATAAGCACGCCACCCCACACAGGGAGAGGGCTTTGCAGATGCCATTAACCCCGTGGACCTTGAGGTGGGGAGCTCATCTGGGCTTATCCAGGTGGGCCCCGTCCAAACACATGAGCCCTTAAAACAGGGACTCTTTCCCAGTCAGAGTGAGAGAGGATCACCGAAGAAGAGACAGGAGATCCTAGTCACCGCTGCTGCTGGGAGAGGAAGGAGACCGCGAATCTGGGAAGGGGAAAGGCAAGAGCAGAGACCCTCTTCTGGGACCTCCAGAGAGGAACGCAGCCCTCCAGCTCCTTGATTTGAACCCACTGAGACACATTTCAGACTCCTTGCCTGCAGGCTCTGAGATAACAAATATGTGCCTTTTAATTGTTATTGCAACAACAGGAAACTAATGCAAGAAGCAAAATGATCACCCATTTCTTTCTGAGACTGCTAAACTCATGTAGGACTCTCACCTGGCTGAGCCTAAGAAGCTTAAAAGCCACGTGTTTCTTATCATTTCCAGAACAATCCATCATTCCGAAGTACACACACCAAAAAAATGCAATGATCATGAAAGAATTGAACTGAAGTGTCGCTGTTTATCAGTGTTTTAAATGTTGTTTTATTTTGTTTTTGGTATTGGGGATTGAACCCAGGGGCACTCAACCACTGAGCCACATCCCCAGCCCTTTTTTATATTTTATTCAGAGACAGGGTCTCGCTGAGTTGCTTAGGGCCTCACTAAATTGCTGAGGCTGGCTTTGAACTTGAGATCCTCCTGCCTCAGCCTCCCGAGTTGCTGGGATTACAGGCGTGCGCCACCACACCTAGTTGTGTGTTTTAACTTTCTAACTTTTAATTTCCCATGACCACAGGCTAAGCAACATATTTATTCTGTTTTTTTCCCCAAGGCTAGAAGTTTTTTAGAAACATTTCTTCCCCTTGGAAGCCAACTGAGAATCTCCATTTGAGGCGGGGTTTCCATTCCAAGGGAAGACTCCACAGCACGGAGCTCTTTTTTATTTTTTAAGTATACATTCAAAAGAGGGAAGAAAATGGGAGTCATCTATAAAAGTGCACCCCTCCCACACATCCAGAGAGAGGAAAATAGATGACTAAAAACTCAAAGTCAGAAGGAAGCCCAGAGAACTTATTTCAAGGAAATACTTAACCGGTGTTTTAGACCAGAAACCACCCCGTTTCCTCTTCCTGGGCAGACAGGAAGTCAGCCATGTCTCCTCAGCCTGCCTTCCAGTCACCCGGTGGATCATGTGGTCCTGGGACAAGGTTCCCAAGAGGCCCTGCCAAAGAGCAGATAGAGACGTCACCTCCGCCCACGAGGGTTCTTCACTTCTGATAGTGAAAAGAATTTCTAGATGCGTCAAAAGCAAGGCATAAGCAACAGCCAGACAGCCCAGAGGCGGACCAGGGGAGAAGACAAATGATGGGCCCAGGGTCAAGTTCACGACTTTATATGTGATTTTCCTGGGAAGAAATGTGCGGGTCCTCAGGCAAGCCTCTTTGGAAATCAAGTCCCCTGACAATCATTGGGAATGCTCCCCTTGGGTCGACCATCCTACCTGGGAATCATTAGTGGACACATTGGGTGAGCCTTGGAATATGGTGATGTTTAAATTAATTGTGGTTTTGTTCCAGTTGATCTGATGCCAGCACACTGTGGGGGTTTCTTCATTCCATCTAAAGGAACAAGCGAGACGGGTCACTCATGCCTGTAGATCCCGGCCCAAGGGGTCCCTTCTTCTTTCTCTGGGAGCCCACCCATCTCAGTGCGACTGGTTCTGAGCAATGAACTGTGAGCAGAACTGGCCTCGGACTTGCAGGCTGAGCAGATAGGCTGAGCTGGCCTATCTCCCCGCCATCTTCTCTGCCACAGAGACCTGCCACTCATGGGTTCCAAGAAATGGAGAGGTTTGTCCTGACCTGAGCCCTATTGGCCTAAGTGAGAAGCGGCCCTTTTGTTGAGTGAAGCCCCTGATGTCTTGCGGGTCGGGGGTTCCTCTCTGAAGCCTCATCTGGACCGTCCTCAGGAACACTGGGGCTAATTTTCTTTTCTCTCTTCTGATTCCCCAGGGATGGAAATTCATCGTGAGGAAGGCCAAAAATCGGTTGTAAGAAAAAAAATAAGCCATCTGAGTGTGGGATGAGAAAATCTGTTCTCCTGCTAAAGATGCACCAGCTCTCTCTCTCTCTCGCTCACTCCTGACACACTCTGCATTGTCCAGGTAAAAGGAAGCTGAGACCCAGAGAGAGGGGACTCGGGCAAAGACACAAGTCCATCAGGATCAGAGCCAGGATTGAACCCAAGTCTCTGGCTGCAGAAGGCAGGATAATGGCCCCCTAAGGTGTCCCTGGTCTGCATGTGTCACTTTATATGGCACAAGGTTCTAGAGATCCAAAGTCCAAAAACAGTCTCCAGGCAAAGTCAAGGTGTTGGGGGGCTGGTTCCTTCTGGGGACAGTCCCAGAAGCTGCCCGGCCTCTGGCATCCCTCCACCTCTTTGGTTCCATGGACTAGGGATGCGTTTCTCCTGCCTCCTCTCAGGAGGGCTGCTGGGGTGACCTCAGCCCCACCAAAGCTTATCACCTCAAACCCTTTAGACCAGACCCACCCCCACTGTCCCAGGTTCCGCTGATCAGGACATGGACATCTTGGTGAAGGATGGGGACTGTTACTCAGTTCACCACGGGGTGGGGCACTTGCAGATGGTTGGCATTCATCCCTGGCACTGGAGGGAGAACCCAGAATGTGGATGTAAACAGACGCACAGGACCAATGACTGAGCCTGGTCTCGTCAATCCTTGATGGCTCCTGACCTGCACCCGGCTCTCTCTGAAGACCTCCAAGCACCAAGAACTTCCTGCTTCTCTCTACTCTTATTCCTCCCAAGCCACGCGGTCTGTAGGTCCTGAAGAGGGAGGCGAGAAAAAGGGCAGCCAGGTTCAGACCTGCCCATTCCACAGTCCCAGTGCCAAGCACCCTGAAGCCACTGTACTCCCAACGCTCCAGCAATGTGGGGCTCTGGGGGCACAGCTGACACCCATATCCCCGTCCTTGTCCCTGGAACAGGAATAGTCACACCCAGTTGCAGCTCGTAGCTTCCTGGTGAATTAGGAGAGAGGACATGTCTTCATCTCTGCTTTGTCAAAATACCGACAGGAAATGAGCAAAGAAAAATCCATTGTCCCTCCTGCTTTGCCCTCCCCGCACTGGGCGGCTTTCCTCTTGCAAACTGGAGACTCGAATCTGCAAAAGAGACAAAAGGACACCACGCAACTCCTACCGATTCATGTCAGTCTCTAAATGCTGACGCCCCACATTCCAGACACTCTCCTGTGGATGGCAGCTGGCAGAGCAGAGGGACCGTGTGCTTGCAGCCTGCCCCCAGGCCGCGACACCCAGAGGCACCTGAAATTCCAGCCCCGATACTCATCTCTTCTGGGACTGTAACACATGACCACAGACTTAGTGGGTTAACAACAAAAAAAAAATGCCCTATTATAGTCCTGGAGGTCAGAAATCTAAACCAAGCCTCACTGGTCTACAAGCAAGGCTCACCAGACATGGACCTTCTGGAAGCTGCAAAGAGAAAATCCATCCCACGCCTCCTCTGGCTTCTGGCAGCTGCCCACCTTCCGTGGCTACCAGTTCCCTTGCTCCCATCTGCTTCCCTGGGCCTTTACCTTCTCCTCCCAGAGCTCCGGTCCCACGCCCCAGAGTCCCTGGGTAAGACCCGTTCCTGAGGCTCATGCCCGGGGGACACATAACCCACCCAAGAGTCATTCTACCCTCCTCCTGGACCTACTTCATAATAGCCCAGGAGCAGAAAGAAGCTGCAGGTCTCAGCATCAGAAAGGGGACGAACCGTGTTGTCACACACACACACACACACACACACACACACATGACAGGATGGCACTGGGCCCAGCAGGAGGGACACAGCTAGCGGCACGGCGGCTGCTGTAGGGTGAAACCGTGTTCCAGGGGTTCCAGGGGTCGCCCGCGTGACTCCACGTCCTGAGGTTCAAGAACAAGCAAGACGCGTGTCTGAGGCAGAACTCGGTGATGGATGGACGGTCAAGGCTGGCCGTGGTCAGGGAGGCCGGCTAGAAAGGACACCGGAGAAGTTCCTGGGGGGACGGAATGACCTCTTGGTCGGGATGCTGGGGACGTGGGCGCGTTCATTCATCTAAGTTCATCCAAACACACTTAGGACTCAGGCATCGTGTGGGATGCAGGTTGTACCTCGATGACGGTCATTTTTTCCACAAAAGACCACATATCTGAGGGTGGTCTCGTCATGAGGCTGGAAACCCCTCGCTATCTAGTGACACCGCAGCTCTCACGATGTGCTAGTGCAGAGCTTTACACACGCACTCATGGTGACGCTGGTGGGAACTGACCTCCCGCAACGCCAGTCAAGCACCTACAATCACGTGTGGCACATGATACCTGATGGTGACGATAAATGGTGATGTCACTGGTTTGAGTATTCCCTGTACCAGGCTCTCATCCTCATATGAGGACACGCTGCTGCTTATTAAAAAAAGGACAGCAGGGGTGGAGCCCAGGGGCAGGGCCGTCGTCCAGCCCCAGCCCTGCAGGAAAAATGACCAAAGAGTCGGCCGTGTCGGCCGGTCGCTGCCTGGGCCACCCGTGTCAGCCACATCCCTCGATCCCTCAAGAGACCAGTGTCCTCCGCCCTCTGGGGTTGAGTCAGTGCCCTCCGGGAGGTTCACAGGATGAGGAGCCCCCCCATCGACACAGTTTTCAGAACAGATCACCATTGTTAAGTGACACGTGGCTGTGCCTGTGCCGTAAGAGGAGGTCATGAGAACGCAGCCCAAGGGAGGAGGGCACTGGGGGGCCACGTGGAGCAGAGTGAAGCAGGAGGAGCTGGGGAGGCGCCCGTCTCTCATCACAGCAAGATCCCAGGGCCCGTCACCCAGCGAGGCTGGCCTGGGCCAAGGGGAGGAGACCCGGGCCGCGGGGCTCAAACCCTCTGAACCTGGAGCCAGATGCACAAACCATACCTCTCCTCAATCTCCAAAAGTCTGCCTGCCCAAGTCAGTGAAAGGCTAGGTGTGGCGATGTGTGTGTGTGTGTGTGTGTGTGCGCGTGCGCCCGTGTTTTCTTCTTAGGTACTAGGGATGCAGCCAGGCCCTTGCCCACACGAGGCGAGCACCCCAGCGCTGAGCTCCACCCCAGATCTTTACTTATTTATATATATATTTTAGGAATGCCCAAGGACTGCGATTTCAGAATGTTTGAAAAAGCTACAGTTACAGCTCCGTGAGTTTTGAGTGACATTTTGGGTGATGTCAGCTAGGAAAGGGCAGAGGGTGGGGCAGTTGGAGAGGCAGCTCCAGGATTTTCACCTTACGTCCTGGCTGGCTCCCTCCCGCCTAGACCCCAGTGCACCTTCCAGAGGGGCCAGTCGGAGCGGCCGAGCCTGTCTACACTGGCTGAGGAGAGAATCTGGTGTTTCCTGGGCTATGTCGGGTGCTGAGAGGGGAGAGATGAATGAATCAGGCAAAGGGAGAGACTCGGTGACCGTGAACCATAAACCATAGCATGATTTTTTTTAAAGGCATCCACGGGGCCAAGCTTTTGACATGTGACTCTGTTGGACAAACCAGTTCTTAGCTGTTTCCTCGAAGGGATCGGCCACACTATAGTCACCTCTCTGAGAAGCTGTTCACCATAGCAACAGCCACAGACTCATAAAGCAAAGCCCTGAGATGCGTGGAGACACAGAAACCGCCACAAGCACAGGAGGGTTCAAGAGCCCACCCTCAGGACAAGGAGGTCCAGGGAGCCAGAGAAAACACGCAAGTGAAAGATCTGAACAATGTGTCCACGGGGAACCGTAGAGAGGCAGGCTGGACTCTAGCCCAGGTAGTGGACACACCTTTTCAAGAAAACCTGGAAAAATCACTAGAACTCATCAAAGGCCCACCAACACACACACACAAATAACAAATGACATCCTCATGTCTTAATTCAGTAAAAGGAGAAAGTATTAAGAAATTTTATAAAAGGTATCTGCAGCTAGAAATGCTTGAACTTTTTATTAAACAACTCTCAGATAAAGGAGAAACTGTAAAATGAAATTGCAGAATTTCTAAAGAATAATAAAAATTCAAATACTGCCAATCTGGGGACACACTTATCGCAGTGATTAGAGGGAAATACCTAAGCCTTCAACGCTTTTATCCATAGAATAGAGGATGATAATCGATTAGGGAAAATTTCCCAGCTCAGAGTGCCAGGGAAAAGGACAAGAAATTCTAAAACAGAGGCTGAAGAAGGAAATAATGAAGTTAAAAGCAAACATTGATGAGGTAGAGAATAGAAAGCAGTACATCTAATTTATAAATCAAAACCCTGCTTAAAAAAATCATCAAGTAGGCAGAACACCAGCTAATGTAATAAGAAAAAAGACAGAAGACACACACCAAGAAACGCAGAATAAGAAGGGACAAGAAAGAAATAACTATTGAGACAGAAGAAAGTTTTAATATCTTAAGGGTTGAACTGCCAGGTCGGTGGCGCACAACTATAAGCCCAGCAACTCAGGAGGCTGAGGCAGGAGGATGGGAAGTTTAAGGCCAGCCCCCCTTAGTGAGACCCTGTCTCAAAATGAAAAATAAAAAGGACAGGAGATGTGGCTCAATGGTAAAGCATCCCTGGGTTTAGTCCCTGGTACGAGAGAGAGAGAGAGAGAGAGAGAGGGAGAGACAGAGAATAGCATCTCCAATATGACCCTGTCTTAATCAATTACATCTGCAGCGACTCCATTTCCAAATAAGACCACATTCTGAAGGCCTGGGGGTCAGGCCTCCAGCATATGGATGCGGGGAGTACAGTCCATCTCCACCCCGGGACTGTGGGGAGGGCTTCACCCCAAGCCATCAGATACCGTCTATTGGAGGGAGAAAAAAAACTGGAAAGAAGTTATCTCCATTTGTAAGCAATGTGATCGTGTGTCTGTAAAACAAAATCATCAGCAATAAAATTGAAACAATAAAATGCTTTGATGAAATAGCGAGATATAGAAATAACATGGCGGAAGCCAAGTGCCTTCACGTGCACAAATAACCAGCGAGAAGATAGAAAGGTAGGGAAACCCACTTATGATAGTAACTAAGCTGAAATACTTGGGGATCCACATAACAAAAAAGTTGTAAAACCTACTGGAGGAACACTTCTAGAACATTCCTGAACGGCAAGCACAGTTGAAGGTACAGGAAAACACGCTTGGATCTTGTATGGGGCAACCCAGCACCATAGCAATGTCTCTTTTCCCTTGAACAAGGTATAAATTTAAAGCAATCCGAGT
This sequence comes from Marmota marmota marmota, assembly GCF_001458135.2. Classification (NCBI taxonomy): domain Eukaryota; kingdom Metazoa; phylum Chordata; class Mammalia; order Rodentia; family Sciuridae; genus Marmota; species Marmota marmota. The sequence continues at coordinate 2,973,189 of NW_026000139.1, forward strand.
TTTTAAAAAAATGGCAACATGCCCCGTAGACAAGCTATACTAAATTTTGTGTAGAAAAATAAACTTTCAAGAATAAGCAGGAAAACAGTAAAAACAACAACAACAAAAAAAAAACCCTATAAATTAAAATAGTGCACTACTGGTACACAAAGAGATAGGAAGACCGGTGGGATCGAAATCCCAGGGACAGACGGAGCACCCATGGGACTTTACCAACGATAACTTCAGAAATCAGAAAATTATTAAGAATGATGGGCTCTGAGGAACTGTTTTTAGATCATTGGCGACACATTAGAAGAAGAGAAAACACATTAGAAAAGAGAAAATTATTGCTCATCTAATAATCAACTCTCACTGCATCCCAAAATATGTGCAAGAAATGAAACCGTAAAGTACCAAAAAAAACAGGTGAATTCCTTTCCTAACGTGGAAGTCGAGAAAGACTTTCTAACTGCAACTCACAATCCAGATGCAAGAAAAGTAAGCACTGAGAAATTGACTGCATAGAAATCCAAACGATTGGGTGTCCAAAAAAAATAAAAAAAGACCACAAACAAAAGACAATTTGCAAATGGAGAGAAAATGTTTGCGGTAGAGATCACAGGTAAAGGGTTAATATTCCTAGTGTGTGTATTTGTAAGAGCTCTTAAAAACCAGGAGAAATCAGTGACTTGGGAGGCTGAGGCAGGAGGATCACAAGTTTGAGGCCAGTTTCAGCAACTTAGCAAGGCCCTAAGCAATTGAGTAAGACTCTGTCTCAAAGTTAAAAAATGAAAAGGGCTGGGGGTGTGGCTCTGTGGTAGAGCACCCTGGGTTCAATCCCTGGTACAAAAAAGAGAGAGAAAGCAAGATATATGGACAGACAACTTTATGTATTTTCAAAAAAAAAAATGTATGTATGTATATCTATATGTACGACATAATATCCCTTGTATATCTGAAAAGATTTCTCATTGGGGGTGGAGCCCTCAGGAAAGGAGTTAGCGGCCCTCAGTGCACACCCTGTCTGTAGGCGTCTTGATCTTACATTGTGGGAGAGAAGGCAGCACAAGTTCCTAAAAAGAGTCAAAAACGTGAATGCCTATGAAATTTTGTCCCCTATTGCAAAATGTCCTCCTAAAGAGTTAAACCAGTCTTCATTCCCCCACCGTGTAGTAGAGGCCAGTGATCACAATCCTGCCAAAGGCCCCAGAGGGCTGAGATTTCGACACATGATTTCTGGGGTGTAGGCATGCAGGCCCCAGAGCCCTGCCCGTCCAGCACAGGAGAGCATCCACACAGAACTCCCGCAACACACCGGGGCCTCCTGAATCAGAATCTGTGTTCTTATGAAAGACACAGATTTCTGGCCCCTGTCCCAGACTTACCTAATAGAAGCCCTGGGAGGAGAGTCCAGGAATCTTCATTTGAGCCATTGTCCAAGGACGTTATTAAGTTTTGAGAACAGATGACAGTTGGCTCTTTATAGTAATGGAGGTTGGTCACTTCCAAAATGGCCCCATGAGCCACCTCCTGGCAGTCACATCCCCATCCTCTCTCCAAGTTGTGCCTGGTGACTTTGCTCCTGAAGAATAATCTAGGCAACTGGGATGGGGTGATGGTCCCCAGGGGAGGTCCTGAGAACTTGCCCCACAGCCTTAGACCAGCGTTCGGATGACAGCAGCCCCCATGGGTACCTTGATCGTGACCTAGAAAGGTCCTAGGGCAGGAATCCAGGGGGTGGTGCCCGATTCCCAGTCTACAGAAACTTGTGTGTCAGCCAGCTTCTCAGTACTGGACTAAAAGACCTGACCACAACGATTGTAGAGGAGGAAGCGTGGATTTGAGAGTTCATGGTTTCAGAGATGTCAGTCCACAGAAGGCCGGCTCCATTTCTCAGGGCTCAAGGGGAGGCAGGACATCACCGCGGAAGAGTGTGGTAGAGGGAAGCCGCTACATGGTGATCAGGAAGCAGAGAGGGACTCCACGCTCCAGATACAAAATATACACCCCACAGCCACGCCCCCCATGAACCCCTTCCTCCAGCCTCAGCCCACCACCTCCAGTTGCCACTCCGTCAATGCCATCAGGGACTAATCTGCTGAGTAAGTGAAGCTACGACCCAATCTAAACCTTCTCTCAGTGTCTCACACTTGAGCTCTGGGGGCACACCTCACATCCAAACCATAACACCATGAGATCCTAAGTGTCGCTTCAAGCTGGTACATTTGGGGATCATCCATCAGGCACGTGATTTCCCACGGCAGCCTAGAACAGCACAGAGACGGACAGCCCGAGAGGCTCCAGGCCTGGGAACTAGTCCTGGGTTTCCAAGGGTTTGTTTGCAGGAGCTCAGCTTCCCTAACTATCAACCAGTAGCTTGAATAAGACTCCCAACGTTCCTCCAGTCCCAAGAGTCTATTACTGTATTTCAAACAGTGATTTAAGGAGTCTCCCCCCACACACACACACTTTCTTCTAATTTCCCCTTTTGCCCAACATAGAACATAGGTGGTTTTTTTTTTTTTCCAGAATCTCAAGACAGACACGGAACAAATGGCTGGGAAAATGTGGGTGAGCTTCCAGAGCCACGTGATGTGAAGTAGGGGGATCCGCCATCCCCACCTGCTGAGATAAAATGGGACCAGGACTCTGAGGCAGCCCCCTGGAAGGGGTGATTGCAAAGACGTGCCCTAAACAAGGGCCCAACCTGGCCCATGTCCCAGGAGGCAAAAAGAAACGCTAAGAAGCCCCTGAAGGGCCACCGAGGGCCACGTGAGTAAAGTGGACATTTCAGTGGTCTCCAAGTTCCAAGATCACCAAGTGCTGTGGGGGGAAGGAGTCAGGGATGTAGCTCAGAGTGTGTGCTGAGCATGCAGGAGGCCCTGGGTTCCAAACCAATAATAATAATAATAATAATAGAAGAAGAAATCCCACAGAATAACCAAGGTGGACTTTTTTACCCTAAATCAATAGGAAGCTGGAAACAAACTAGATTTTTTAGAAGAGGAAGACGGGCTTATCTAGCACACCTGGGCGTGTGCACCTTGAGGTTTCCCCGGATCCTGCGAGTGCCCCTCTGTTCTCCCGGTGGCTGACAGAGCACCCTCTGACCTCTCATCACCAATGTCCCAGTCTACAAAGCCTCGGCTTCCAGAAGGAGCGAAGAGTGACCACCACCCGATCCCAGCCTCACTCCACAGTAAGCCGAGGCCCGGAGACGTGAAGTCATTGCCCAAGATCAAGGTCAACCAGCAAGGAGGTGGCGGGGCTGGGACTTGCACCGGGGCTTCCCAGTCCAGCCAGCTGGGCCTCACTTCTGACCCCATTCCCCTCCCCCCCCTCAGCCCACTGTGTCCTGGCACAGGGGACTTCGCTGGGTGGGGGTCACACACGCGCCGAGAGCCAGGCTCTGCCCGTGGAGCATTCAGTGCGTGGGGCGACTCTAGTATCCGGGGGGTTCCCTCTGACGGGATGAGGCAGCTGCCGAGACCCCTCTGGGCCACCGCTGTCCATCCGCAGCCCCCGCCCGCCCGCGCTGCCGGTCCCTCCTGCTTCCCGCTTCCCGCTGGTGAAGGAAAGCGCTGGCTCTCGGCATCGCGAACGCTCTTCCTCCAGGCGTGCCCGTGTCACGGCTCCAGGGCCGCTGCGGGTGCAAATCCAGGTCCCGCACACACCCGCCCTCCGTCCCACGGCTTCTCCTCGCGTCCCCGCCGCCGCCCGCTTCTCTGCTTCGGGAGCCGGACCCTGGCCGTCTGCGGCCCGCGCTTGCTGCCATCTCGTGGCCCTGGAGGGAATTACAGCAGCGAGAGCAGGAAGCAGGGTCCTGGGAAGTGGTCAGCCGCGGGGAGACCTGAGCCGTGATCCTGATCGTCAACAACCTCTTGCTTCTGCGTACTGCACGTCTGCACCTCACCAGGGTGGAGAGGCACAGGGGACAACGGCTCAGAAGCCACTTTCTTCTTTGTCTTTTATTTTCCCCCTTTATTTTGGCTCCCACAGACTAGAGGCCCTGGACAGACGGCTGAGTTAACCCAGGTTTTTCTGAAGCCATTCTGCGCTCTCTATTCAGGAAGCCGGTCGTTTCCAGGGACTTTCAATGTGACCACTGTGATTCTTGCCTAGGACTTCTGAAGACATTCCCGTTTTTAACAGTTGCCTTCCAAGCCAGGTGCGCTGGCGCATGCCTGTCATCCCAGAGGCTCGGGAGGCTGGGGAAGGAGGATCTCAAGTTCAAAGCCAGCCTCAGCAACTTAGAAGGCCCTAAGCAACTCAGTGAGACCCTGTCTTTAATATTTTTTTTTTTAAGGGCTAGGGATGTGGCTCCGTGGTTAAGTGCCCCTGGGTTCAATCCCTGGTACAAAAAAGAAAAAGAAAAAGACTGCCTTCCAAGACATAATCTAGAGGTCCTCCAAAAGAAATGAAATGTTGTTCCCCTGGTCGAGAATCTTTAATATCACTAAGATAAAAATGCTACCCAAGCAAGCAACTCACAGATGCAATGTATTCCTAACAAAATTCCAATGGTATTTTTTACAGAAACGGAAGAACTCATCCTAAAATCCATATGGAATTCAGAGGAGCCAAGACAATCTTTAAAAGAAGGAGAAGAAGAACAACTAAGTTGGGCAGCTCACATTTGCTAATTTCAAGACTTAGTACAGAGCTAGGGGTGCTGTTCTTACCTAGCACGAGCGAGGACCTGGGTTTGAGCCCCTACAAAGAAGGAAAAAAAAAAAGGCTTGTCGGAGTTAGTATGACCAAAACAACATGGTAATGTGTTGCTTAGGGCCTCGCCATTGCTGAGGCTGGCTTTGAACTCATGATCCTCCTACCTCAGCCTCCCAAATGCTGGGATTACAGGGGTGCACTACTGTGCTAGGCTATCTATTCTTATTTAAGTACCACCAGTAGACAAATGCAAATCTAAACCACCACAGGACAGTACTTCACACTCATTAGGGTGGCCATTGTCTAAAAAATGGAGATCACAACCGTCGGGGAGGACGTGAGGATATTGGAGCTCCCGCACGTTGGCTGTGGAGGTTGAAAGTGGGACAGCCACCGTGGACCAGGTTGGCAGTTCCTCAAAGAGAGAAGCATAGAATTTCCACAGGACCATGTCATGCCCTAGGACCATGTCATTTGGGGAGATAGAGACCCCCAAAAATTGAAAACAAAGATTCAAACAGATTCTTGAACACGAGTGTTCACAACAGCACCATTCAGAAGACCCCAAACATGGAGACAGCCTAAGAGTTCAGTCACAGGTGGATGGATAAACAGAGGGCGGGTGTAGACGGTGGAGTATAATCCAACCATAAAGGAGAAAAGTTCTCCGATTCACACACTACAGGCCCGGGAGCCCCTGACATGCTGTGTGAGAAGCCAGACAACACCTGCCATTTCAAATTCAGAGACAGAAAGTCCTTCCGAGGCTCCGGGGGGGTGGCTGGAGGGTAGCTCTGGGCAGGGCGGGGCTCCCGGCACTGGCCTCTCTTCTTGGAGGTGCTCAGTCGCTGGTGGCCGCTCTGACCCTTCCCCTTGGGCCACACCAGAGCCTGAGCAGCTCCCTGTCCCCCCTGCCGCTGGCTTTGCTTAGCTCTGTGGCACCGGGTGGTGGATCGAGGGGAAGGACTCCCAGCCTTCTAGGCCACCGAGCCCCAGGGCCTATGTTGCCCCTGAGCAGGGACAATTTGACTGAGAGCAGCTTTTTTGTTTTTGTTTCTAATGGTCAATGGGCCTTTTACTTTATTTATTTATTTATTCATGTGCGGTGCTGAGGATCGAGCCCAGGGCCTCCCAGGTGCCAGGCAAGCGCTCTGCCACAGAGGGCCAGAGGGCCAGGCAGTGTCCCTGGCCTGAGGTTTGCTCGTGAACTTTCTGCCTTGTCTGGGCCTTTTGGGGCAGTGTGCACAGGGGCGAGAGGAAGCACGGGGAGACTTTGGTCACTTGCTGAGGGGACAGGGGACACGGAGGCCACGTGCCCAGCTGAGCCTTTTTTGCCGGGCCCTGGGACGTGAGGTTGGGGATGCTTCCTGGCCAAGCCACAGGGTGCCTCAGTTTCCCCCGGGGGTAGATGGAGCTGGACAAGGCTTCGTTGTAGGAGCTGATGAATGGAAAGCTCTAGACCACAGGGACCACACCAGCGTTTCTGTCCCGTCCACCCCGGACCTGGGCCCTGCGACGGGGGTTGAGCCTGCTGGCTTTCGGGTCTCATGCTTGTTCCCTGTCCCTGCTAAACGGCTGTCACAGCTACAGACTCGATGCACTGTTCAAGGCCAAGTAAGAGAAACTTGGGGTGGGGTGGCCAAGCCATCCCTTTCTTTAGGAAAGGCCCAGCAGATGTCCCACTGTGCAGTGTGGAGACCGCACAGAGCCAGGCCAGCTGGGCAGGGGACCGCTGGGTCTCAGACTGAGCCCTGCGGGGAGAGAAGCTGGGGTGGGGGTCAGGGAGTGACCCGGCACCGTGGGCCACCCCCTGCCTCTCCTTTCCCCGTCCTGCTGCCTGGACACACCTAGCTTCTCAGCTCCTGCTTAGCACCTGTGGCCCTCGGTCACCACCAGGGACGTCTCCTGGGTGGGCCCATGGGCAGCTGTGAGGAGCCCTGGCAGCTATGACGTCCTGCTGTAGTGGCCTGGAGACTCTGAAGGCCTTTTGACCAGGTGTCCACCTTCCCCCTACACTGGACCCACACATTATGGAGCTGGCCCTGTCCTTGGCTCACGGGTGCTATGGCAACCAGTCCTCTGAGTCTAGAGGGTCCTCAGGGTTCCGTGTAGTTAGGATCTTTGGGAAGCAAACCGTGTCCAGAGGCAAACTCCTCCCAACCGCTGACCACCGTGAGCCGAGCCCTCGCAAACGTCCCTCCTGGCCCCCACGATGTGTGTGTGCAGCCCTGGAGTCTCCAAGCAAAGGGAACAATTTCAGAAAGAAGCACAGACTTGATTTAGTCTCGGTGTGAGCACGGGTGATCAATTGGAACATAATGTAAAAACGTGTTAATTGGGACATAACATAGAATATGTTAAATGTCACATCAGATGAGCTTGTTTCCAAGACGTCACCGCAACGCAGCTACTCCTGACATTTCCCTTCCTGCGGATTCAGCCACGTGTTCTTTTTCCTGTCTTAATTTTTGGTTTTATTGTGATATGATATACACAAGACACGACTGGCGGCTCACACCGTCTTTCAACATGGACTCAGCTGACCGCATTCAAGGTGCTGTGGCGTCACACCCTCCATGTGCAAAACTTTCCTGTCATCCCAGGCAAAAAAAAAAAAACCTGTACCCACTAAGCTCCGGGCGACCCGTGGGCTTGACATGGAAGGCTGGGGTGCGCCCCCTCCGGCCCTTCCCTCTGCAACAGGAGCCAGAGACCCTGCCCAGGCTCTGCGCTAGCCCAGGGAAAAGGGCAGGAGCGGCCACCTGTGCGTGCCCCACTCACCACGTTGGGATCAATGCTTCCACATTTGAATTGATGGGCACGAGGGACATCAGCAATACCCAAGGTCCAGATGACCTCAGAGACCCCTCAGCTGCAGGCCTGCAGGGGCGCCCCCTCCCTGACACGTCAGCCCAGCTATGGGCTCCTATTGAAAGAAGGTTCCAGTCTAATCACCACGGTGACTCCAAACTAGCAACTAAAGAAAGCAGTTTTTTTGTTATTTGGTTTTATTTTGTTTTTATTCTTTATTATTTTATTTTGTTTTATTCTTTATTATTTTGTTTTGTTTTTATTCTGCGGTGCTGGGGACTAAACCCAGGGCCCTGTGCCCTCCACCGGCCGAGCTGTATCCGCAGCCCCAAAGCAGTACTTTTGAGCTCTCTCCAGTGAGTGTGATGTGACATGAAGCGAGGTGACCTCTGTGGATGACCCTGTAGCAGACCCCACTCAGGCCACGGTGGATGAGACCCCTGGGCTCACGGCAGAAGGAAACCAACCGCAGTTCCGTGAGAGGGTGGTAAGAATGAAGGGGTCATTTTTCCCAGCCTCGCTCTGTGGACCCCCCAACTCCAGCCTCGAGGTCTGCTGGGCTCCCTGAGATCCCCACGCATCACCCAGTCCCGCCCCTCCCTGGCTCTGGGGGCTGCGTCTGTCCCCAGGAGCGCTGACCACCCATGCTGTCCCCACCAGCTCAGTTCCAGCCCTGGCGTTCCCGGGAGAGAATCCCCTGTTCCGTCAGCCATCTGTCAAGCAGGGGCCTTGGACACGGAGCCCAGGGCTGAGGGACAGGGACGGGCCTGGAGGAAGATGGTGGAAGATGGTTGACGGGGAGCATTGGGCTCTTGGTCTTGGTTTTTAAAGCGAGCTACCTACCGTCCACAGGGCCTGTGGGGGGTCGGCTCCAGCAGACACTCACAAAATCCTCTAATCCTCATCCTCAGATGTGTGGGAGCAGCATCTCTGGGCACCGGGCTGATCCCCAGCCTGCACATCTGTGGCCTGGCCTGCAGAGGGGCTTGCAGATGGAACCCGAGAGGGTCACCTGGGTTACCCAGGGGGCTGCAATGTCATCGCAAGGGTCTCTGTAAGAGGAGGCAGGAGGTCAGATGGAGGAAGGGGCCTGTGACCTGCTGCCTACGTTGATGGCTTCAGGATCAGAGGAAGGTGCCCTGAGCCAGGGAGTGGGGTCCCTGGGAACTGAGACAGAAGTGGGAGCTCCCTGGGGCTTCCAGAAGGACCCGGCCCTGCACAGACCCTGACCTGAGGCTTCTGACCTCCAGCACCGTGCGGGGCGGGGTCTGTCTTGCTTAAGCAGTTCAGTGGGTGGTCACCGGGTACAGTGGCAGGTGGGCACTAACAGAGTGGCCTTGGACAAGACCTGCATCGCCTGGTCTAGAAGGTGAAGACGGTGTTCTCTGTCCCCTTTACCTCTGGGGACACTTAAACCAGATCATAAAGGTGAGGGGACTTGGGAAGGATCCCGCACGTCGTCGTGAGACCTGTAACACCTGTAACACCCCCTGGCCACCTCCCTGGGTGTTCCTGCCCTTGGCGCCACCTCCTGGACTCCCCCTCCCCCACTCGGCTGCGGGAATCTCCCAGCGAGTCCTCCGAGGTCTCCTCTGCACACTCAGCTTCTCACAGGCCGCAGGTGGCTGGCCAGGTGTCAGCCGCTTGGCCAGAGCCCAGGCTGGGAGGCCACGGGATAGGAGTGGACGGCAGCTGGAGATGACCGTGGCCTCCAGTGCGGCTGGATCGCCTCATCTAGCTGGCCAGGTGAAGCCTCTCAGATGGCCTGGCCAGGGGCACCGGGCAAGCCACCCAGGTACAGAGCTCCAGGCAGGCCTTCGTCCCGAGGTCCCTGCTCCAGAAGGCGCCACCCAGCCCCAGAGGGTGAGTCTAGACTTGTTGAAGCCAATCCCGGTGTCCAGCGCCCTCCTGCCAACAAGCGCTCCTGGGGTGGGTGAGTGATTGATCCAGTTCTTTCCAATTAAACATCAACATCAAGAGGATTCTGCTGAGAGATTCTGGGAAGATTGTCTTTCCATTAGGAGAGAAATGGGCCAAAAAAAAAAAAATGTTTCAAATCTTTTCTCTCTCCTCTTGCTCTGTCTGGATGCTGTTTTCTGAGATCGTGATTTCCGGATCTTCAGCAGCCATAATGTAACCTTGAGGTGGCAACTTGAAGACTGATATATCCAGGATGAGAATGCAGAACCGTGGCGGCTGGGACGGCTGATTCCGGGTGTCAGTTTGGTAGCAGAGTCCGAGTGTTTGGCCAAAGGCCCATCTTGATGGTGTCGTGAAGGTATTTTTAGATGTGAACCAGCAAACATTATCGGGACAGTGGGCAGACTCTGGGTAAGGGCTGTAGATTAGAGAACACCTGGCCTCCTTCTCGCCATGGTCATGGTGCAGTGCTTAAGCAAAAGAGTCCCTTGTATTAGAAAATGTGTGCAGAAGTAACTGGATGTCGCCTGTGTGACTTATTCTTGAGTATTACAGGAAAAAGAAAAAATGCATGTGGTGTAGGTGTGTGTGCACGCGGGTGTGGAGCCAGAGAGACAGAGAATGAAGCACACTTGACGTTTGAAGAATCTGAATGAGGACATGTAAGAATTTACCGTCCCCTCACAACCTCTCTGGGAGCCCGATGCTAATTGAAAAGACAAACTGAAACAACCAAAGACAGGAACCAGGCTTCAGTCTGGGTCCGTCTAGTGTGGACGCCGGGCTGGGCTGTCCTGGGGAGGGCGGGGCTGGAGGGTTGGCCCCGGGGTTCCACAACCCTCCGTCAATCATGGGCTCTGCTCTGCTAAATACCCCCTCCGCAGAGACGCCGTGATGACCAAGCCACCTGGGAAGCAAATGCTGGGCCCTCACTGTTACTCTGAGGGAGTTGGAGGTCCTGGGTGGGACTTGCTCAGAGCACATCTGCAGCAGCTCAGGGCCCCCGGCTGAGCCCTGGCTGGGCCGTTCCGTGGCATCCAACCCTCGGTCTTCCCTGCCCTGGTTTCCTGTCTGTAAAGTGCACGCACCTCAGAGGCTGCTTGTGGAGAGGAACTCAGGTGGAACGTGTGCAAAGAGCTGGGGACAGTCCTGCCACAGCGCCAGGGCTCTGTGAGCGCCCAATGACCGTCGTCACCGCTGTCACCAAGGCCAGTGGGACTTCCTACAGACAGACAGACCCATGTGGGAGCCCTGTGCACCTAGCACCTGCTCCCTAGTGACGGGAGCTGGTTCCTTGTCCCTTCAACAGTGTCCCCATCTGTGAGACGTGGATGGCACTAACCCTTGGGCTGATGTGAGGTTTCGATGGTAACAAGCATATGACACCCTCAGCCTCTCGCTGGGCACACCATAGCCCTCAGTCCCCACAGGGCTGGCGGCTGGGCTCTGGTGAGGGCCTCTCCGTGCCTGCAGATGGCGCTGGCGAGCCACCAGGCCCCCAGATCAGCAGGGCATCCCTGTGACCTCATTTAACCTGAGCTGGGTCCTGAAGGCCCAGTACAGTCAGCAGAGGGTTAGGGCTTCCGAATAGGAATCGATCCAGTAATCAACCCCACTCCTGGGTAGAATCAAAAGCAGCGTGTCAAGGAGAGATTTGCGCACGCTTCTTCTAACAACACCCTTGACAATAGCCCACCGTGGGAGCAATTCAGGTGACTGCCGATGGATTAATGGGTAAATAACTGGTATGCATGCAGTGGAGTACTAGTCAGCCTTCAAAAAGGAAGGAGATTTTTGACATGGCTTCAACATGCACGAACCTTGAGGATCTCCAGGTCAGGGACATAAGCCAGTCACACAGGACAAACCCGGCATGACTCCACTTATAGTGATACTAGAGTAGTTAAGTTCATAAAGACAGAAAGAACAGTGGTCTCCCAAAGCTGGGAGGAGAGAGGGACGGGAGGGGTTGGTCAGTGGGCACGGTGCCAGTGTTTCCAGGTTAACACTCTGGAGATGGGTAACACAACACTGGGAATCTACCTAACACTACTAACCTGCAAACTCAGAGCTGACTAAGATGGCAGATCTTGCAAAGTGTGGTGGCACACACCTGTCATCCCAGAGATTCAGGAGGCTGAGACAGGAGGATTAAAAGGTTGAGGCCAGCCTAGGCAACTTAGGGAGACCCTGTCTAAAAACAAAAAGAAAAAGGGGATGTGGCTCAGTGGTAGAACCCTCCTGGGCTCCATCCCAGTACCACAAAAAAAAAAAGATGGTAAATGTTGTGCACTTTGACCACAATTTTAAAAAATTGAAGCCCATAAAAATAAATTACCTGGAAACCCCTATACGAGGAATACAAGGGGATGGACCACCAGGGGGCGCTCTGCACCTGCTCCCGTTTCACAGCCCAACTGGACCTGCCCCAAGGCTACAGGGGAAGCCAGGGGCAGGGACCTGGGGGAACATAACAGGGTTCCTCTCCCCTCTGTGGGGCACCCCCGCCCACGTGGGCCGGTTCTGCAAGCCCGAGCTGCACAGAACCTCAGTCGCGGCCCCAGGAAGCTGCATTCCTCCTCTGGCTCCTTCCCTCTGAGACGGAGACCCGGTGAGTCCAGGATCCGTGCCCTGCGCCTTGCCCCTGACTGCCCACAGGCTGGGGGAGAAGGGGCAGGCCTCAAGGACTCACCCGCCCCACCCCCCAGGGGAGTAAATGGGTTCCACTAAGATGCTGGATCACAGCCCCTGAAATAGGTCAGCCGCCGCGGGTGCCAAGCTCCAAACAGACCCTGCGCCAGGGACCCTGCTGCTCACTGTGCCCTCGCCACCTCCCTGGGCCTCGGTTTCCTCACCTGTAACATCTGGATGAGGCCCGTGGGGGCTGTTGGAGAACTGGAAGAGCTTCGTGGAGTCCCTGGTGCCTAGAGCCCCGCTCCCCATGAGGACGCCCTGAGTGTCCCCTCCTCCTGGTGGCTTCCTCGACACCAGCATCCACTCTTCAATCTGTGCTGGCTTTCTCTTAAGAAACCTCTCGGGAGGAAACCCAGTGTACCATCTTCTGGCCACAGGGTCAGGGAGTCCGCTGGACAGGACTCGCTGGGTTACAGGTAGTAGAAACCTGGTCAGACCATCTCAGGGAAAAGTGTCACACAGAATCCAGGTACCTTCGCGGGGTCTTTCCCTTCCTAAGGCTGCTTCCCAATTTCCCTCCCCTGCAGCCATCTCTGGGACACATGTCCACATTCCCCCACCCCAACCCACAGGCCTCCCTTCCATTCCTAGAGATGCCAAGCACTCTCCCACCCCAGGGCCTTTGCACCTGCTGCCCCCTCCACCTGTCAGGCTCTTTCTTGATCTCCCATGGCTCTCTACTCCCCTCTTTCAAGCTTGGGCTCAGTCATCACTTAAGTGGTACCTTCCCTGATGAGCTGATTAAAATTGTAACCCCATCTCACCTCAGCATGCTCATGTCTCCTCACCACCTGCTTGCTTCTTGAACCCTGGTTCATGAAAGGATGGATTAACCCTAATCCCTGGTCCATAATTCACTCTCATCAGCTTTTAATTAGTAAATCTATTCATATGATGTCATAAACACCTGTAAAGCCACCACCCAAACAAAAGCTAGAGACCGAACTTATATCTAAGGACCGCATGCCCCCAACCCCCAGGATCCCATTCCCACCCGCCCAACGTGATCCTCATCCTGAATCCTGGATTTATTCTACCCTTGTTTTCTTTTCATACAGTTAATGTCACATCCCTGTGTGCCCTTGACACTATAGAAAGGGAATCCTGTTTACCTAGCAGGACGTTTTTTATTGAATATTCTATCTCAGAGACCCACCCGTATCTCGGTGTGTGTGGCTACCGTGCCTTGATTTTGAGCACCGCATAATATTTCATGGTGGGAATTCAAACATGGTTCCTTCGTTTCCTCTCCATACATGAGCCCTTGGTTGTCTCCCAGTTTGGGCTGCTGTGTGCAGAGCGGCTATGCACATTCTTCCCTGTGACTCAGTGGCAGTGGCTCTAGGATTTCTCCAACTGCTGGCTCACAGGTGACGGATCTGCCTAACTAGGGAAGAAAAGGCCGACTGTTTTCCAACGGGGTTGTGCCAAGTCACACCCCACGGGTGACGTCTGGGGGCTTTGATTTCCCACAGACCTACATCGGTGGTGATAGAGTCTATGTGTTATGACTCAGGAACCTTCTTACTACCTGTCTGAGGGGGGGGGTCAGACCTGGGTCGGCCTCCCACAAGAGCCTCCTGTGCCTCCGGGGTGAGGCTCGCACCCTCAGGCAGGACGTTCATCTCACCCAGACCCGCTGAGGCCCCACGGAGCAGGGCTGAGGTTCCTCTTGGGACAGGGCCCCGCAGTCCTGTGTTCCTGGCACAGGTCCTTGGTGCCAGGGACGTCCTGCTCCCAGGGACCGCAGCGAGGATCCCTGGCCACCAGAGCAGCGCCTCCTTGCGCACCGCGGCCAGCTGCGCTGTCACCCTTTGGAGTTCCTGAGTCCCACCGCCAGTTCTCCGCTGAGTGCCAGTGCGGGCCTGCCCCAGGGCGTCCTGCAGCCTGGCCAGCCCCTCTCCAGCAGGACACTCCGACTTCCAAAGGCCCCAAAAGCCTTTCTCTCTGTTTCCTGTTTTCCTCTGTAAGTTTTTCTCAAGTGCTAAGGAGAAGCCACAGCACCTCCTCGGCCCCAGAAGGTGGCAGGTGACAGGAACTCAGCAAAGTGTCCACTCACCGACCCCACAGGAGGAGGGGCAGGGGACGGGGTCCCCCAGGGCCTGCATCCCAACTGCACATGACCCTTGTTCTGAGTCCCCTCCCAAGCCCTGCCGGACCTAGACCAGGACTGGGTATGCAGTAGGTGCTCATGGGTGAACAGACAGCCAGAGACCTGGGGGACAGGATGGAGGGTGGAGAAAGACAACAAAGGAGGAGCCCACCTCTCGGCCATCCTCTGCTGGACACTGAGCCTTTCAGTGTCCCGGCTCTGGCTCTGCTCAGCCCACCAGAGGCCACTGCCAGGGTTTCTTAGCCACGAGGTCACTGCACGTCGCCCGTGGGGAGGAAGAAGCAGGGTCACGAGGTGAGGTGGACACCTCACTGACCACAGAGCCGGCAGAGCCATCTCGGCCTCCCAGGCGGGTTCAACAGGTGCACAGGGACCCGCCCCAGCGGCGCAGCTCAGAATGCAGGACCCGACCCTCTGCTCCCACCTGACCTGGACCCTCACAGCTGGCACGGGGACCCCAGGAGGCATGACAGGGACACAGGAGGGAGGGTGGGGCTGGAGAGAGAGAGAGAGAGAGAGGGTTCATGGTGCATTGCTCCTGTCCCATTCGCCATTCCAGTGGTTTCTGAGCCCTCTTCCTAGCGGGCCGTGGACTCTGGCCACAATCCATCCCCCCCTTGGAATGCCCTTCTCTTAGGTGCCCCGAGAGCGAGACCTTGCACTTCCAGATATTCCACAGCCCCATCAAGAGGAGCCACTAAGGGCCACACTGAACCAGATCCTCAGCTGGATGCTGTTTCTTAGTCACCCAACAGACAGCTGGGTGTTCTGCGAGGTGCAAAGCAGACGGGAATTGAGAACCGCAGCTCTACACTCAGTCTCTGTGGGAACTCAGGCAAGTCACCTAACCTCTCTGAACTTCAGTTTTTTTGTTTTCCACATGTATAATGAGGACGAGACCCCCACACACACCTTGCAAGAGAATGGTGCAGAGTATAGGTACCTGGCATGTAATAGACACTCAATAAACCACACCTATAACTCAGTGAGCACCAGCCACGGCAGCACTGTCCTGGCCCCGAGAGGTCTCTCCAGCAGGGACAGATTTCCCTGCAGTGGCTGTTTATGACATCAGGTGTCAGGTCAAGGTGTGAACATAGGAGCAGAGGAAGATGGGGTAAATTCAGGGAAAGCTTCCTGCAGGAGGAGACAGCTGGGCAGACCTACATCGCATGAGACAGGAAAACCCCAGAGACTTGAGGTTTCCTTTTCAAGTTGCTGCTAAGACCTTGAGTGAATCCCTTTTCCGCCTTGGGGCCCCCGGAGCCCCTTCTATAACCTAAGGTTGTTGGCCACCAGCCCTGAACCTCTGAGGACCTGCCTCCTTTGAGAAGTATCTGCTCAAAGCCAGACACTCGCTCCCAGAAAAGTGCAGACACACAGTCTGTAAGCAGGGGAGAGGTCTTTAAGGACCCCCAGAAAGCCACTGGTGGGCCCAAGGCTAATGTCCCAGAGCCCCACAATCCTGTGGGGGGGGTTGTCCCTGCAGACCTGTACTTGCCCTCTGGCCGGGACTCCATCCGGTCTGCAGCAGAGGTTGGACCCACGGTGGAAAGACCATATGCACAGGAGTGGCCTCCAGCCGGCCAGCTGGGTTCTGGGAACTCGCCCCTGAGCAGCCCGCCTCTGACCTTGCCTAGTTTATCTCCATCTGCCCTGGGGAGGCAGAGAAGCGCAAGCTGCTCCGGGCAGGCTCCCAAGCAGGCCACTGACCCCCATCTGCCTCCCAGGACCGAGTTCCCGGACGCATCCTTCATCCTTCCCAATCTAAACACCCACAGGCTCCGGGTGGTCCGTCCTGCTCCCAGCTGATGTGTGTCCCCAGCTGCATCCCGCCTGCCGGGAGGGAGGGCCTGACCATCCGTTAACACTGGAGCTGCTGCCACCACCAGCCTCCCCTTCCATCCAGTCACCCAGCATTTATTGACCACCTATGGTTGGCGGGTAGCTTTCAAAGAGATGGTAGAGGGCCTGCCCTTGCCTTCCTCCAAGATGCCCCCATTCCTGGCCACATCCCCTCCCCTAGCTGAGAGGCAGGATGCTGTAACATCCCTCTCACCTGGAGCAGGTGGGTGCTCTGGGCAAGAGGGCCCTGGGCTGGCTTCCTGGGTGCTGCAGCAGAATCCGGGCAGGGTGTCCATGTGGGCACTGCGCTAAGTGCTGTGTGATCCTGGGCCTGTGTCCTCCTCTCTCTGAGCCTCAGTCTTCCTGTCCATGCACTTCAGACGCCATGGTTCCATTTGGCTCTCATAGGGCCCTTGCCAGCCCCTTCCCCCCCTCCACAGTAGTGAGAGAAGACACCGAGGGGACCCCAGAGCTTTCTTTAGATTGTGTCTTATTGGTTCATTCAAGCATTTATTGAGCACCTATTGTGTGTTAGGCCCTGGACTAGGTGGCTGCAATGCAAAGATGACAAAGAGGTTAAGCAGGCGACCCCTCCCCACCCCGCTCCCTGTCTCGTCTGCCTGGGAGCAGGCGGCCTCGCGGGGTCCCCGCGGGCCTAGCTGAGATGCGGGGCGCCCCGCGACTCGCGTGTGGCGCCGGCGGCGCTC